>NC_141535.1:15912500-16225000 GCF_021556685.1 Rattus norvegicus
CTCCTCCTCCTCCTCCTCCTCCTCCTCCTCCTCCTCCCCCTCCTCCTCCTCCTCCGACAGGATTTCTCTGTGTCGCTCTGGCTGCCCTGTTACTCCCTCTGTAGACCAGACTGGCCTTGAAATCAGAGATCTACCTGCCTCTTGAGTGTTGGCACCAAAGGCATGTGCAACTATTCCTGGAGGTCATTTTATATCTTTCTGTGACTTTCATTTTCCTAAATTTGCTAAAATAAAACGCACCATGTTATGCTGTATTCTGGGCGGTGGTGGTGAAATGGACGACAAAAGGATAAGTGTCTCTTGTGATTAAAAACTAAAATTAAAGTTGTTGAGTAGAAGGTATTTGTAATACTAGGCCAATTGTCTTACCAGTACTTTGAGAGTGTTAAATAGATCTTACAACAATGGAGCGTGTAAGGCAGTTCTTCAGTGTCTCCGGATTAATGGATGGCTTTGTTATCTTGTTATTCTGTTCACACCCCCGCCCCCACCCCTCTCCAAGTTAAACAAGCTGCTGCAGAAGCATCCATTCCTATTTGCCTAGAGAACCTATTTCATCCCCTCTGGAAATTGTTCGACTTTCTTGTGGAATTAACTTAAAATAGTGAATGGAAATGAAAAGCATATAGTTATGACCGCTATTGAGGAATATTTGCTTGCTCTCAAACAGGGCTATAGGCAGGAGTTAGTAGACTCCCTTAGAAAGGTGATGGCTGTCGTTTGAGGCAGAAGCATGTGGCTTTCTGCTTTGCAGCCAACTGCCAGACCACAGGGGGTAGAGTTTAAAAAGTGCAGATAATCGACTTTATTCAGAGAAATAGGGAGTTCTGAACCATATCGGTTCAAAGAGAAGTGCATCACTGGGTTTGATGGTTTGACTCGATTTTAGCTCAGAGTCTGCACAACGCAGTCTAGAGATCTAAAAATAGCCAGGCTTCGCCTCTCAAGGTGCTTGGTGTGGGCGGTGTGCAGAGCAGACAGCAGGCTGTGACTGACTGCGGAAGTGGCTGGGCCAGGCAGTGGCAATGGCTGAGGCTGCGGGTCCGCCGCGCCGCTGGGCATCACAAGGCCGTCGGCGCTGGCCAACAGCCTAAGTCCTCCCTACTCGCGGCGGGCGACAGAAAGCGAGCGTCTGATTGGTGTTTCCCGGGAGACCGGCTGCCCTAGCTGCAGGAGCTAGTGCGCCGGCGCGCGCGCTCCCGGCTGGTGCACGGGAGAGAGGCGAGGGGCGTACTGGGCTCCCGTGGATGGGTGGGAGGCCTCCTTATTTTGCGGAGCTCTGGTGCTCGCACCCTGTCGCCGGGAGGTTGAGGACCTCGCCGGGCAGTGCAGTCCAGGCTGCCCTTCCTCTGCCGAGCGGGCTGAGAGCATCCGCAGGGGATGTTGAATGTGACTTGCTTGCCCCTTGGCGGGTTATTAGGGACCTGGCCTTGCGTGTGCCTCTCCCGCTCTGCATTTGCTTAGGAATCCCTGAGTTGCGTTTGCGGATGGGGTGGCATTGGGAGTTAGTCTAGTTTGGATAAGGGTTTCTGTCAGGCAGGTGTTTTCTTCCTCAGAGCTCCTTCCTTGTCTGGTCTGCTCTCTATGGTTTAGGGGCTTTTCTACTGCCTCTGCTTGTCCCACTTCCCAGTAGTTCATGTTTAATGATGATGTTCCCTCCACCTCCTTATACCTTTTTCCTTTTTTTTTAAAGATAGTTGCTGCTAACAGAAAAGTATACCCCAATCCCCATCAGAAAAATTAGTTCAGGGTGGTCCTGGACTTGGTTCAGGAAGCACCTATTTACATCCTCTCCAGGAGTAGCACCAACTCACCGAAGGGAACTTGGGGCATCTTCACTCCATCAGATTTGCTGCAATTATTTATCTCTTTGTTGGATGGATACAGTAGAACTTGCTCAGAGATTACTTAAAAAAATCTGGGTCTTAAGCACTTACTAAAGCCAGTTAATAACATCATGCATGGACATTTAAACTTGTTGTAAGTTGCAGACAGGATTAAGGGGAAGTCATGCTGCGCGCAGCTAATGATACATCTTAACTCTTAACTGGCCTAAATCCACCTCCCCTGGCTCAGGTCCGGGTCTTAGGCCCTTCAATGATCCTGAAAAGAAGGGACGCCTTGGATGAGTGAACTAGACAGAAAATGGGAACATCTTTGGTTGTGGCTTTTGGTGACAGTCAATCGTTCTGGGAGGCTATGCTGGGTCTTGCTGTTGGGATGGGCATGAATGATCACCAAGAGAAGTCCTAGCCACCCTGGTGTGCATGTACATGCGATAATGATGACACTCATGGAAGGGTATTGGCCAACATGTAGAGCAGTTTTCGTTTTATTAAACACAGGTGTGAAGGATGTTGTGTGTTCAGGGGAGTCTTTCCAATCCCAAAGGCGGTGGCTTTCTGGTCGCCGGTCTATTGTGTTATCAAGGTCAGTCACTTTGGAAAAGTAGCCCATGGCAGTATTTCACAGGTAAAATTTTCAGAGTATTACTAACAACCTCTTGTCATAAGTTTTCAAACTGATTATTGTTTGAAAGGAGTTTGTGACTTTTATATGGCAGGGCAAATTAGAAATAAGCCTGGGAAAATGCTTCAAAAATGCTGTGTTATTAAAACAGTCAACAATACCCATCTGTTTCTGTCACTAAGTAGCTATCTGGCAGATTTCTTGTGTTTATGAGTTTCTTTTAATAGTCATTTGCCTTGGGAAAACAAGTTATCAGGATAATTTTAACTGCAGATTAGTTTTGGGCATTTAAAAAAAATGTAAACCCATACTTGACAAGGTTAAAATGTTTGTCTTTTATTATTAATTGCTGTGTGAGGTTGAAAATAACTGTAGTTACTGATCACTGTAAAACTGGTGTAAAACTTGCAAATTGATGGCTAAGGAATTAATGGAAAGGAAGGTTGTATGGAAAAGCAACAAAATGGTAAAAAAAATACTATCTTCTAATTATTTTATATGAAACAAATTGCCAATATTAAACATAGTGCCTTTTAAATCTTTGTCTTTTAGAGAAAAAAATCTATCAACACATAGAGTAAAATTTATTAGACTTTATGAATTAATGACATATATGGTAAGAAATATTTTCACTGAATAAATATTCAAAGTTTATATATTTATCAAGTCCATTCTAATGAAAAAAACCTTCTATAATCTATTTGGAATTAATGCCTCTATGAAGACAATAACAGATTTAATATCATTGAAATTCAGATTCTACCAACTAGCTTCCTGTGAAGGATAAATTTCTTGTATAGTAATAATAAAAGTGTACTTAGTTCTTATTTTTAATTCAGCAAGTATTATGAAGGAAGGTGAAACAGTTACATTAATATAAGAGTATTGAGGAAGAACCCACCTCAAAGGTTTTAGACTTTACATTTTCAAAAGCATATATTTTATAGACATTGTTTAAAATGATTTTAATCTATTGCATCATCCTGAAAACACATAGTGTAGTACAATATTAAATTATCACTAGCTAGCACTAGGCATGTGAGGTTGACAGTGTAGACCAGTATGTGGGGTAGCTTGAAAACTCTTTAAGAGCTTTAAATACAAAGCTATGGCCATGACTAATTGACGACAAGAGGCCCTGAAAAGAATAGAAAAACATTTATTTTTGAACCAAGGTCTTACTTTGTAATGCACGAATGCCTGCAATTCAATATGGAGACTAACATGGCTTCTAACAGAAATCCTCCTGTCTCAGCCTTTGAAGTAATGGGATTACATGTGTAAGACATCATTTCCAACTCAAAAACAAACAAACAAACAAACAAACAAATAGATCTTGATCTTTAGAGTTTATAGTGGATGCCTCATGGATGACTTTAACCATGGAAATAGCTACCCAGCAAGGAAATAGGAATTAACAAATTACCATTTGCAGTGACTTATAAAATGACTGGACAGTTTGGACATAATTAGGCTAATATAAGAAATGCTCAGTCATTCCAGAATCACACTAGGAATTGCTCTGTAGCCGGTTTTCCTACTGAAGTCTCAAACTGTTTTCAAAGTGAAGTCTCAGTTTGCAGATATAACATGGAATTCCAGTGACTCAAACAGCAGGGAACAAATACTGCACTATTTCTACCAATTTGTCTCAGAGGTACTACCTGCTAAGGAAGCATCCACACCAGGACTGAGGTAACTGAAAGTGTGCTTCCTCTTCAACAGGGAGCCCCATCTCCATTAGTTATGCTCACGGACAAGAAAAGAACTTACATTTCTGCCCTCCTAGACTTTAGTCTCATGATCTATATCGTTACAGTAGAATATACGCACTAAAATGTATTCACATTAACCAATTACAATTGACTAAATGATTTTCTTACTGCTAGAAGTAGAAATTTGGCTTTGTTTATTAAAGGTTAATACTCAACTAGCTCTATTTCATTACAGATTGTTTAATTCAATTTTGAATTTTCAAATTGCATTTAGTACAATAAAAAGCTCTTCTGCAGAAAATGCAACTTGAAATGGGAAAATATTTATGCTTTTATTGTTACAAGTGATCAAATGCAGCCGTGCTAGATATTAGACTATCCTGAGCGCCACTACATTATTAACTAATGCAGTGCTCAGAGTCATTACCACATTCATGGGTGTCTTTCTGATATCTCTCCAGTCCACTGGATTTTGAAGTGTGATTATGTAAATTTTCTACTGATAAATAAATGACTATAATTGTACTTGAAATACCACTCAAATTCTTAAGACCATGGACTCTAAATAATATATTATGCATTCCTTAATTATTTATCAAGACTAATTCAAAATAACTGTAGGGCAAAGCATACATTTATTTTTAAATAGCCATCCCCCTTCCCCAATTTTTTCAGATTAAAATGTATTCCAGATGGTGAAAATATGGGGGATAAGAGAGAAGGTTGGTGAGTGGAATAGTGGGAAGTTTATTCTTCAAGGAGATGTGTTTGTCTTGCCTATAACACTCCCACCTTGCTGTGATTTGTACAGCATGTGATCTTAATGTGGTTTTAATAAAAGGTATTTTGGTGGTAAAAAAGGGAAAAATTAAAGAATGAATGCCAAAATTCCTCATCCTTATAAGACAAAGGAAAAGGAGGAAATTAGGAAAGAAATGGTTCCCCCCCATGGTTATTTTTTAAAGTTCTCTTATAATCACAATGGAAAAATTGTAAAATTTGAGTAAGAGCTCTATCAATCAAATGGTACTAAATTTCAAGTATAGCTTTCTTTCATTTAATTTTGGATATGCAAAATCACAGTAGTTGAATGGTGTCTTTTCATTGTTCACTATTCCGAAGCTGCTCGCAGAACTGTGGTTGCACTGTGCCTTTAAAGGAAGCATGTGTGTGTTTTACCTACATAAATCCTAATTGCAGAATCCACTCTAATCACCATGTAGAAATCATCAGAAGCCTCAAGTTCATGAGCTACACACTTTTCCTTTTTATTCTGCAGACCACACCTTATCTGGTTGCTAATGAAATACAGGAGATTGATTGCAGGAAATCTTCAAGGGAATATTTGCTGTAGCACATACAGTAAGCTCCATTTGGTACATTAGCATTTAGCCATTTTATGCAAATTTAGAGAAAATGACTCATGTATATGATTTAATATGCATCAGCGATAACTCATACCACCCCTATAAGAAAAAAGAAATTAAAAATTCATTAGAAAGCTAGACTAGTGTCACTACATGGTTAAAACATTATTAAAGCATATTTCAATGTTTTGCTTGCACCAGCGTTCGCATCATGGTGCCCACCATTTCCTGACAAAGGCCGCAGAGGAGAAAACATTCAACTTAAAATGTCTGCTGGTACACATGGCTGGATTTGTGTGTCACTAAACAATGAGTGAGCATAGCCTTGAATACCAACTATTTAATTAGCACTTTTGGAAGCCATGCATAGAAAATAGCTCATTTACATGCATCTGCTTAGCGATTAGTCCCATAAAAAGCCACCATTTTTTTGTTGTTGTTGTTGTTTAATATTGTGAGCATTTTGCCATTCGGTCATGAAAAAAAATCAAAACATATGTTATTATTTTCAAATCCTGAAATTCAGATATTTAATTAAAAAAGGCAAAAGTCTTCATATTTCTTTTCAAGATATATTTAAATTACTTAACCTTAAGTGTACCATAAAAGGCTAGATACAAGTAATAATTAAGAACTTCAAAGGGCAACGGAAGCCTTCCAACAGTCAGTCCTTGGTTTAATTAAAGGCTATTATTGGGAAGCTCTCAAATATACAGTTCTGTTTAATGACAAATAATGACTAGCAAAGCAGTATTTGAAAGTTGCAAGTATCTTATTTTAAATATTACTGATATACTCCAGAAAGTATTTTTAATCACTCCATTTGAAAATAAATGACTTACATTTCCTGCAAAAAAAATCAAACTGATAACATTAAAAGCCTATTGGCTTAAGATGCTTTTGCCTTTCATTAATTCTTGAGTCTACACATACCTGTCATTATCACAAGTTAATTGTATGCTTCTTTAAAATCATTTCTGCCAACTTAAATGCCTTTAAGAAGGCATGCTTTTCTAATACAGAGGAGTGTTTAGGAAGGCACATATACAAACGTACAAGGAGGCAGTGATAGAGAAGTGGGCTTTTTTCAACCGCTTTGGAAGATGACATTCTGTTTTGAACGCAAATTGAAATTTAATATTGCCATAATAAATTATTTGCTTTAGATTTTTGTACTACTTACTGCATTTTTGTCAAACACCCAGACAATTAGCCAGAAAACAACCGATGATTCTAAGTGAAGCATATATAAATAGAAATGCACATTAATGTAAATTTTAAATCTACTGTAAGGATTTGTACTTAATGAACTTCTTAGCTTTATGCAATTCAGGGATGATGAATGAGTATACACATTTTTTTTGCTTGGTTTTAAGACAGGATTCCACCATGTAGCCTTGTCTCGATGTCACTGTGCATAGCAGACTGGCCTTGAAGAGACCCCCCTGCCTCTGGCTTCTGAGTGCCAGAACTGAGGGCTATGTTACTATGCCTGGTCTCATACATACATTCTTAAGTGAACTTTGAATGTATGTTTCACTGATCCTACTTGTTCATTATCTTTCATAATTGGCTTGTAAGCACATCTATAATTTAAAAATAATCTGTTTATTATGCATGGAAAAATTTAATTTCATTGTTAATCTGTTATTTTGTCAGTGTGACACTATTTCTTCTGCTCATTCATGGGCCAGTGAATTATAAGATGTTTGAACCTACAAAGATTGCATGTGCCTTAGATTAACTATATTGGTATGAATTTATTTAGCCTATCTCACTAGTTAGCTAGATTATATATATATATATATACATATATGTGTATATCCTCATATACATATATATATAGCCAGACAGCTAAATAAATATATATGTACATACACACATATACATAACTTTCCACAATGGAATATTATATGTACACATTTATTTCTATGTTATATATGTATTTTTTTTGTGGAAAGTATTTATGTGCCACTTATAAAGCTTGTATTTATTTATTTATCCATTTGGTTTTCCAAGGTAAAGTTTCTTTGCGTAGCTCTGGACACTGGACCTCTCTCTATAAACCACACTTGTTTTAACTCAGAGATTTGCTTGCCTCTGTCTCCCAAGTTCTGGGATTAAAGGCGTGCTTCACCACTGCCTGGTTTAGAGCTGTTTAATTTGTTTAATTTTGCTTCAATTACCTATTATATTCTCCTCAAAACTAGCACTCCCCCTTTTCCTCGACAGGGTCTCTAGGCTAGGTTGACATTCCAAAGTGACCTTAAGCTTCCAATTGTCCACGGTAGTCTCTCAAGGACTGGGGTTGCAGGTATGTACCACCACAGCTAGCTTAAACCAGTCATATCTTTTACTTACTGATCATACCCCACATTCCTTCCCCCAGACACAAGCACTCAGGATAAATCATGCTATGTGTTGATGAGTGAATGGATTTAGTTTTAATAAAGACTGCTTTTTCTGAAGTAGCACGGCCATACTGGCTAAGGGGTTGGTTTGGAGAGACTGGCTCTCTCAACAGGAGAGTTCTTAAGCTGCTGAGATGGTGTTTTCTAGAGAAAATAGTTCTTTGGGAGTGAGGGACTGGATGGAGTCTCTGAGCAAGCTTTCAAACCTGTTTGTAGGACGAGCTTTGAGATCTGGGTGATGCAGATGAGCAGCCGTTGGTTAACACAGACTGGGGGTCAGCCAAAGTAACTGGACACCTTGGGACTGAATCGTCAGAATTGTAAAACAATTGCATAACAAGATTTCAAATAAAATATTTGTAGGTAATCTTCTGTATTACTTAACCTCATTAAAGTATCTAATTCACTGAAGTTCACTGCTCATGACAATGACTGAAATGCTTATAAATTTAATTTCTGACCAATGACATAAAAGAAAGTCAGTATCTTTTAGATCTAAGCTCCTTGACTAAATTAACATTTTATTTAGTAGTGCTCCCATCAACTTAGAGCCTTTAGCTCACTTGGCAAGGGTCAGCCCACTCTATGTGTGAGTGTGTGTGTATGCATATGTGTGTATATATCTATGTGTGTGTGTTCATGTGCATGTGTGTGCATGTACACTTGTGTGTTGGACGCTTGCATGTGGCATGTGTTCTTATATGTAGGTGCATGTGTGGGAGGGTACATGTGTGTGTAATGTGTTCTCATGCGTGTGTATGCAGATGTGTGAGGTGCATGTGCTTGTGTGGTGTGTTCTCATGCGTGTATGCAGATGTGTGAGTGTGCATGTGTGTGTATGTGTGTATTCATGTGTTTGTGTAGTGTGTTCTCATGTGTGGGTGCAGATGAGTGAGGGTGAATGTGAATGTACATGTGTTTGTGTTTTGTATTCTCATGTGTGTGTACAGGTGTGTGTGTGTGTATGCATGTGTGTGTGGGTGCATGTAAGTGTGCATGTGCTTGTGTGGTGCATTCCCATGTGTGCATGCATATGTGTGAGGGTGCATATATGTGTGTGTATGCATGTATTTGTGTGGTGTGTTTTCATGTGTGGGTGCACGTGTGTGAGGTACACATAGAGGCCAGAATCTGACACTGGGTTTCTTCCTCTGTCCCTCTACAACTCATACTGAAGCAAGGTCTCTCACTATATGCCTGCCCAGCTTTTACATTAGCTCAGGAGATCTGATGTGAACTCTAGCCCTGACAGTTGTGTGACAAATGCTTTGCCCACTGAGCTGTGTCCTGAGCCCCTAGGAGCAGTTTTGAAGGCTTCATTGGTTACCTTAGAATACTAGGAATTACGGTTAAAGATATGCTAGGAAATGGTGCCCCCGTGGTTTAACAATTAGTCTTTCTGAGTATCTAACCTGCAGTCAGAGAGCTATATGGAGAATTTAAGTCATTGACTATATTTTATCCAGAAATATTTCAAGACTGACTTCTCATGGTTTTACAGAGCACAGGTTCAAAATAACCAGAGGGGAGCTGGGAAGACGCTTCAGCAGTTTAGAGCTCTGGCTGCTCTTGAAGAGGAACTGGATTCAATTCCCAGTGCCTGGTTGGTGGCTCAAAACCATTTGTAACTCAAGTTCCAGAAGACTCTAGCTCTATGCCCTCTTCTGGTCTTCAAAGGAATCAGGCCCATAAGATACTGTACACAGTCATACCAAGCAAAACACCCATACAATAAAGTATTTTTCAAGAATTGAAAAAATCCAAGAGAAAGATGTGAAACTCAATCCAATTAAATGTTACTTAGTCTTATGTTTTGCCAAGGAAGATTCGATGGCTCTTGGAAAATGAGCACTGGGATGTTGCATTCACATGGCTGGAGGGATGACTCAGTGTTTAAGAGCACTGGCTGCTCTTACAGAGGACCAGAGTTCAAGACCCAGCACCTATATGGGAGCTCACAACTCCAGTTCCACGGCATCTGACACTCTCACACACATAAACATGAAAGCAAAACATCAATCTATGTAAAATAAGTAAATAATTAAAATAATTTAAAGAGAAGCAACACCCATATGTGTTCTCAGGACTGAGTAGTAATATAACTCGTTTGCACTTACGTATCATTAAGAAAGAATACTCTGGATTTGGGTTAAATATTTGACTATTAATTGTCCAATGTTATTAACATACTATTTTAGCCAGAGATAACAGTGCAATTATTTCTGCTTTTGTGCTATAAGAGAACACATGATAACTTGGGGGACATAATGAAATTTCCAATTTATCTGTTTTGACATTATGACTTACTTTGAATTCTGGTAAAATTTGGGCTGATATTGTCAACAGACTTCATCTTACAGAAAAGCAGAAAATTCAGATGTGATGTTGTCTTCGTCTATTTCATGATTTGGGTTTATTTTTAAATTATACTCATTTAGTTTTAAACAGAGTCTCACCATGTAACCCTTGCTAGCCTAAAACTCACTGTGTAGACTAGGTCTAACTCTTCTGCTTCTCGATGCTTATGGCTTTTACTAACCCAAGACATTCAGTGTACAGGTGGCTCCTTCTGTACACTTAAGGTAAAGCTAAGTCTTTTAACTGGCAAGTATTTACAGAGTAACATAAGACTATAGAATGCTAGAGGAAGTTTAACTGGTTGTGAATGAGTTGGGAGACAGAAAGCTTTGAATGAGGACCACTGAAGAAATACAAAAAGTGAATAGAATAGATGAATTAAAAAATCAGATTAATCAGATTAAAGAAAGTAGATTAATAAACAGGGAAAAATAGTGAACACATACTTAAAATTGGTAAGCACTTATTACTATAAAAATCCATGGTAAATATAAATCAATAAAGAACTGTAATGTCAGCAGCTTTGGGTTGGAGTTGGGAAAGAGTTATGGAATTAAGAGAAATAGGAAGAGGAGCATTATGGGCAGGAAAACAAAGTGATTGATGATGACCCAGATGCACGAATAAGCAAGGCATGATTTCAGAGAATAGCAAATGGCTTCATGCTCAGGAATGGTGATTAATATTTGCAGACAGGTGGGATAAGCAAAATTACTTAATTCTTGAAACGTTTCATTGGAGGTAGACATGATGGCAGAAATTATGCTTTGTTATTTTGAACTATTTTTTATTTTATTCAGCACTCATTTATGCTAAGCAACAATTCTTCTGTTTTTCTCCATACCTATTCCTAGTGTTTTTGTTCGTTTGATATAATCAACAAATATTTGTCGAGGATATACTATATGCAAAATGCTAGGTTACCACTGGAAATGCAGTGAGACCAAATTAATTCATAGTTAGCATTATGACATGTGTATCACAGAAGGGAAGCTAGACTTAAATAATTGTAGCTGGACAGTGGTGGTGCATATCTTTAATCCCAGCACTTGAGAGGCAGAGGCAGGTGGATCTCTTTGAGTTTCAGGCCAGCATAGTTCCAGGACAGTCAAAGCTGGTTCCAGAGAAACCATCTCTTAGAAAACAAAAACAAGCAAGTAAAAAAATCAAGTAATTGTGTAAGTCACTAACTGTATACGTAAGTTCTGCAATGGCTGAGTATAGAGAAATGTCTGGGATGAGAGGCATGATCAGTATGCTTCTTTTCAGAACTAATGCTTGGACAGTTACATAGAAGGGTGACTCAGTGCAAGAGAGGTCAAACAATGTTTAGATAGGGACACATGTCCTGGTCCCTAGGTAGGAGAAATCCTACTCTGAGAGAGTTCACAGTTATTGTGACTAGGGTAAAGAAATAGACAGAAATCAAGGTAAGATGTTCCAGGAAAGGTTTGGTATCAAAGACAGATACTGTTGTATTTTTTGTCTTTGACATACATGTGGTAGAACAGCAGTAAATGGTTCTAAGACAAGCACACGTGAATTTCCATTTCTAAGAAATTCTACCATTACTACTGGGAGAGGCATAACTCGAAGCTGTTGTACAATTAAGATGGGATTATGGTTTGAGCTATAGTAGTTTGTGTGAGAATGGAAAGAGATGTTATCTGAGAGGAGTGTAATGAAGCAAAATACAACCCGCTACACAAAATGAGAAAAATAGCATTATTTAAAAAAAAGGCTTCTCTTGCCAGCTTTCAAGTGGACTAGAGTGAGCTAAAAGTTTGGAGACGTTTAGAACATTCTGACTAGGCGACGAATCTCGAAAGTAGGAAGAAAGAAGGCAAGATGTGTTAAACACAGTCAAAGAGGAACAACACCAATTTTTTTTTTGACTAAACACTTTACTGAAAATTCAGCATGTTTTGCATGTTAGGAAGATTTTAGATTTTAATGTCTGTATATGTATGTATGTGACTTCATTTATAATAAGACTAGAATGGAGTCCTCCGTGAGAGGGCAAAAAGAAGCTGAAAGAGAAGGTTGTGGGGGAGGGGACGCAAGTAAAATACATATGGCAGGGGCACAAAGGGAAGCTCCTGAAGGGGTGAAGGGAGTAGCAGGAGGGGACAGGGGGACAGAAGAGAGAAACAGGGAAGAGGATCATTAAAACCAAAATGCATATGAAAATGCTAAAGCGAGACTCAATGCTTTATGTGCTGATTTAAAGAACTACTAATAGTGTTTTGCCTTAGCGTGCTATATTCCAGTACTGTGACAGGCACTTGAGAATCACGAGCTTAGAAAGGGAAAAGCTTAGCTGGTTCACACCTGTGGAGGGTTCAGCCTGTGCTCAGGAGGACTCGCTCCTTTAGGTCATCCGAGACTGTGCAGTACAGCAAACTCTTACCTCTTGGTGGTTTAGATTTAAAGAGTGAGAGGAAACCGGTGTTTCACAACCCCCTTGGAGCATTCTCTCACGACCTAGAGCCTCTCAATATCCCACATTTCCTAAAGTTTCCACATTGTAAGGTTTCCAGTGCCTTATAATGGTACCACACTGAAGACCAGACAAGCCTCCAACACATGGGCCTTGAGAGACACTTCAAATCCAAATCACAGCACAAAGCAACTTTAGTGACGTTAGTGGTTATAAGTGGACTAGAGAGGCAAGCAGACTCATTTCAGTAGTCTTGAGTTTATAGTGCTATGAAGGCTAATATGAGGATGAGAGGATAATTCTGTGATTCAAGGGCTTGCTTGAGGAACTGAGTTCAGATCCCAGAACATACATGATTTTAATTACAGCCCAGAGTGGGCAGGAAACTAGACTCAGTACTTAGTGGCCAAACAGTCTAGCTAAATCTGTTATTTATGACTCAGTGAGAGTCTTTGTCATGAGGCAATAAGATGTACCGGATGACCATCTCTGGCTTCTGTACGCATACCTATGCACTCCATAATCACATATACGTATGCTCACACTTACATGCATGTATCATACATATACACTCCCCCACATGTGAAGTAGAAACAACTGTGGAAGCCACCCAAGTTAGTCTCCAGCCTCCTCATATGTAAACACATGTACATGTATTTGCATAAACACACAAACACGTGAATACATACGCACATATCATTTAAAAAAAAGATTTGTTTGTTTAATGTATGTGATTACACTGTCTCTGTCCTCAGACACACCAGAAGAGGGCATCGGATCAGATCCCATTACAGATGGCTGTGAGCCACCATGTGGTTGCTATAAACTGAACTCAGGACCTCTGGAAGAGCAGCAGAGTTAAGATGGCTCTTAACCCCTGAGCCATCTCTCCAGCCCACATATACACGCGTGAATGACACACAAACCACACAAAACACATTCATGTGAAAAAAGCTAAAAAAGAATGTGGTTGTGATTGGATTCATGTAGTAAAGTATGTCGATTTTGCCACTGAAGCAACATAGGTGGCAAACAGCAGCAAAGGTCCGATTCTGGACATTTTAGAAGGAATAGCAAGTGTCACCCATGGACTTGGTTACACTTGGAAACCTATTCATTCTTAGGAACTCCCTCTTGAAGGCTATTTAACTTTTAGCAGCTGAAAGAAGTAAAGCCCCGTAAAACATGGCTATGGTTTTCCACACTTAGAGAGTGAATGAACAGAACGCCATTTGGTAATCCAAGAAACCTAGCACTCACGGCCAAGGCAGGAAGACTGCAGGTTTAAGGACAGCCTGAACTACATGGTGAGATTATATCGCCAACAATAGAAAGTGAGAAAAGATTAGGCACATGTTCATGTAATTCTGAAAACATGGAGAAACTAAACAATGCCCCATGAATATTATTACAACGATCATCAAGTTATCTAAATATGCTTAAGTGCATGGACATTTCTCTCAGAAAAAAAAAACTGATTTTTTTTGGATCCAGTGAATATTCAGAGTATTCAGAGTATTTCTCTAGAACACACATACTTAGCACTGGTTTGTGTCTATAAATTTCAGTCCTGATTAGGAACTTATTAAGGGGAAGACATGACCTTAGACTGACAGCAAAAGGAAGGATTAAGATTGTTAGGACTAATAAAGCACAAACAGGAGTTATGACACCCAGAGCGCCAGACAACAGTCCCTTGGGGAAGTGAGGGTCAGAGAGACCTCAATGTGTGAAGTAGAAAGACTCGTTCTTGGCACTGCTTTTGTTTGCTTCACTGTGGCCTCAAATGAATATCCTCCTGCCTCAGCTTCCTGAATCCCAGGATTCCTAACATGAATCACTCTGGCCAGCTACTACCTACATGCTTAAAATGTATAAGACGTACATATGTATTCATTTAAGTGCAGTAAACCCAGGGGCTTTAACGGGAACAAAAATCTCCCCTTTTGGTTCCCTGGTAAGGGTCAGATGAGACAAAAGGATTCAGGAGAACACAACACACACATGTGACTACTTAACTGTGTGCTTCACTTCTGTAATCTGCACTCAAGTTAAAGGGAAAAGCACAGGAATCAATCTCCTGCCTGCATTTCCTGCCAATGAACCTTAGCATCCATTTTTTTTTCTCAAAGGATTTTAAAAACAGGATGATATTTTGGTTAATGTCTTTGTGTTGTACCATGGGAAAGTATTTAGGAAGTCAATACTATCCCTAATGTTAGGTACAAATTTAGAGATTTATACTTACATATTTAAAACATGAAATTATTGAGAATGCATGAGATGTGTACACAGGTGTGCACATGTCACAGGTAAACATGGCAGATGGAAGACGTCTTGGTGCAGTCTGTTCTCGTCTCCCATCGTTATGTGGCTCTGCATATTAAAGTCACTCCATCAGCATTGTGGAGCAAGTGCTTTTCCATGGAGCCATCTTGTTCACTCAGAAGTTTAATATTTGAAACACTAGTACAGATACTAATAGGGGATAAAGTTATCTATAAACAATGATTGATACCAAAACTAGAGAATTTTAGGTTAACTGTTATGAAAGTAATATGTCAGAAAGCAGAAGATTAAGAATATTGTTAGTGAGAACAGTTTATATTTAGCTATAGAAATTGAAAATGAGGGGTTGGGGATTTAGCTCAGTGGTAGAGCGCTTGCCTAGGAAGCGCAAGGCCCTGGGTTCGGTCCCCAGCTCCGAAAAAAAAAAGAACCAAAAAAAAAAAAAAAAAAAGAACCAAAAAAAAAAGAAATTGAAAATGATTATTCTTTTCTACACCCATATAATATTGATGTTGCATGTTATGAAATTTTTATTCTATCAAGTGTATTTTATTCTTTTAGACTTTTCTTAACTACCTATATAGTTTTCAGAGATAATGGCATTTATTGTAATCACGTATCCTTGGTATAGTTTTTAGAACTCACATTCAGACAGAACTATTGTTTAACAATTTTAATTCATCAGTTACAAATGGACAAAGATATACTCTTTAAAGCACAGAGGTGGACAGAGATAACATGACAAATAAACTAAGCTTGTGAGTTTCCTTAGCTCCGCCCATCAGGAATGTCTTAGTCACTGTCTATAATTCTGGCTAGAGACATATGACCAAGGATTTAATTGGTGGCTTGTTTCCAGTTCCAGAGACTAAGTCCATAATCATCACGGTGTCATGGTGTGGAACATGGCAACAGGCAACAAGTTCTGCCCCTGGGTCAATAGCTAAAACCTTATATATGATGGATAAATTGAAGAAAAGACAGACTGAGGGAGAGAGGAAAAGAGGGAGAGGGAGAGAGAGGGAGAGGGAGAGGGAGAGGGAGAGGGGGAGGGGGAGGAGGAGGAGGAGGAGAGAGAGAGAGAGAGGGAGAGAGAGAGAGAGAGAGAGAGAGAGAGAGAGAGAGAGAGAGAGAGAGAGAGAGACCAGCTTTGGGTTTTGAAACCTTAAAGATCTTCAGTGACAAAAAAGAAAGAAATCGAAGACCTCAGAAAATGGAAAGATCTCCCATGCTTATGGATTGGCAGGATTAATACTATAAAATGACCATCTTGCCAAAAGCAATTTACAGATTCAATGCAATTCCCATCAAAATCCCAAGTCAATTTTTCATAAAGTTAGAAAGAGTAATTTGCAAATTCATTTGGAATAACAAAACAAAACAAAACAAAAACAAAAAACAAAACAAAAAAAGCCAGGATAGCAAAAGAAAACTATCCTCAACAGTAAAAGAACTTCTGGGGGAATCATCATCCCTGACCTCAAGCTGTATTACAGAGTAACTGTGTGGTATTGCTACAGAGACAGGCAGGTAGATCAACTAGAATAGATAGGATAGAATTGAAGACTCACACACATATGAACCCACACATCTATGGTCACTTTTTCTTTGACAAAGAAGCTAAAACCGTCCAGTGGTTTTCAATAAATGGTGCTCGTTCAACTGGAGGTCAGGATGAAGAATGCAAATCGATCCATTCTTATTGCCCTATACAATGCTCAAGTCCAAGTGGATCAAGAACCTTAACATAAAACCAGACACATTCAAACTAATAGAAGAAAAAGTGGGAAGTGCCTCAAACACATAGGCACAGGGGAAAAATTACTGAACAAAATAACAATGGCTTATGCTCTAAGATCAATAATTGCAAATGGGACCTCATAAAATCGCAAAGTTTATGCAAGGCAAAGGACACTGTCATTAGGACAAAATGGCAACCAACAGATTGGGAAAAGATCTTTCCCAATCCTATATCTGAGCTAATATCCAATATATAAAAGAACTCAAGAAGCTAGACTACAGAAAATCAAATAACCCTATTAAAAATGGGGTACAGAGCTAAAGAGAGACTTTTCAGCTGAAAAGTATCGAATGGCTGAGAAGTACCTAAATAAATGTTCAATATCCTTAGTCATCGGGGAAATGCAAATCAAAACAACCCTGATATTCCACCTCACACCAGGTAGAAGGGCTAAGATCAAAGTCTCAATTGACAACAGATGCTGGCAAGGATGTGGAGAAAGAAGAACAATACTCCATTGTTGGTGGGATTGCAAGCCAGCACAACCACTCTGGAAATCAGTCTGTGGGTTCTTGAGAAAATTGGACATAGTACTATCTGAGGATCCAGCTATACTACTCCTGGCCATATGCCCAAAAGAGTATCCAACATACAACAAAGACACATGCTCCACTATGTTCACAGCAGCAGCCTTATTTATAATAGCAAGTACCCAGATGTTCTTCAACAAAGGAATGGATACAGAAAATATGGTACATCTATACAATGGAATACTACTCAGATATTAAAAACAATGACTTCATGAAATTCATAGACAAATGGGTGGAACTAGAAAATATTATCCTCAGTGAGGTACCCCAATCACAAAAAACACACATGGCATGCACTCACTGATAAGTGGATATTAGCCTCAAAGCTCAAATTACCCAAGATACAATCTACAGACTACAGGAAGCTCAAGAGGAAGGACAACCAACATGTGGACGCTTCAGTCCTTCTTAAAAGGGAGAACAAAAATATTCGTAGGAGGAGATATGGAGACAAAGTTTGGAGCAGAGACTGAAGGAATCACCATTCAGAGCCTGCCCCTCCTGGGGATCCAGGCCATATATATGCTGACAGGAGTCTAATATAGGTGTCTCTTGAGAGGCTATGCCAGAGTGTGACAAATACAGAGGCGAATGCTAGCAGCAAACCATTGAACTGAGAATGGGGTCTCCATTGGAGGAGTTAGAGAAAGGATTGAAGGAGCTGAAGGGACTTGCAACCTTATAAGAACAATAATACCAACCAACCAGAGCTCCCAGGGACCTAAACCACTACCCAAATAGTACACATGGACAGACCCATGGCTCCAGCTGCATATGTAGCAGAGGATGGCCTTGTTGGGCACCAATGGGAGGAGAAGCCCTTGGTCCTGTCAAGGCTGGACCCCCTGGTGTAGGGGAATGTCAGGGTGTGGAGGCAGAAAGGGTTGGGTGGTTGGGTGGGGGAACACCCTTATAGAAGAATGGGCAGGAGGAATAGGATAGGGAGTTATGGACAGGAAACCAGAAAAAGGAATAACATTTTGAAATAAAAGAATATTCAATAAAAAAGCCACACCTCTTAATCCTTTCCCAAATAGTCTACTAACCAGGGACCATGCATTCAAATATATGACCCAGTGGGGCCATTCTCATTCAAAACACAAAGGGTAATTGCATTTTTTTTGCCAGCTTCCTCAGTTCCCCCTTTCAGGGCGTAACTGTATTCTTTTGAGGCTTGGAAACTATTTTAATGCTGAAGTTGAAATCACTTTGTTTATATGAAAAGTTCTCAATTCACTTTTGGTTGTGAGCCTAGTCCTTAATGACTGAGCCATTTCTCCAACTACGTTCTCAATTTGTAACTATACTATATTGGGCTTTCTAACATTTTCTGCTATTTTATATTTTTATATAAATCATGATGTCAAAGGTCCATCATGACTGAATTCAAACATAAATCATGTATACTTCACAATTGTGAGCTGTATCTGTGGTTAAAACTAGGCAAACATTAATATTATTAATTTTGAGAAATTCCTGCTAGGAGACTTAGAAAAGTTATGGACAGTTTCTGTAACAGAGATTTTATAATTAGTTTGTAAGGCTTTCCCCCTCAAAACCACCTGTCCTCCAACTTTCAAATATGAAGATAATTAGTTGTTTTCCATTCTATATTAGATACATTCCAAATCTTAGCTTTTCTTATAATTAACCCTAAAAAAATCAAAACAAAACAAAACCCAACAAAACAACAAAATCTAATTTGTAAATGCTGTGGTCAGTTAAGAAGCTGAAGACAGCCAGCTGAGGCAGTGTACACCTTTAGTCTCAGCACTCAGGAGGCAGAGGCAGGAGGATCTCTGTGTTTGAGGTTAGCCTGAGCTATAGGGCAGGCGGCAAGGCAGCCAGGACTGCACAAAGAGATCCTCCATGGCATATCTAACAAATCGAAATATGGTAGAGTGCGGACGGAACACTCTCTAGTTAGGAAAGTGGTTAAGTTGCTTACGGTTTCATAAAAACAATATTTAAAAAAGGACCTAAAAATCAAAAACAGTGAGATCCATGCTGAACGTAGGGAATGAGGCACAGATGTGACTGGGCAAACATTTCTTCCTCAAAATCGAGGAATTCCTATGAATAGTCTACAGTTGACAATAATAAGAGAGTTGAGACTAAAGAAAAAAGGCTGAAGAGTTTCATTCAATCCCTGTGGAATGTTTGTGTTTTATCTTGGCCTCATTCCTCAGAGGTAGAAACTGAGGCAAGCATAGGCAGTGTGCAGAGCAGTAGCAGAGAAAAGAAAGGGCAATTGAGAAATATTTAGATATTTAGCTATCTAGTTCAGAATAAGCTTCTAAGTCAGCAAACAAAAATACACTTCGAGAATATTATGGCTTACTTGGCTGCCCCAACAATGAACAAAACCTCAAGCCAATGAAAACCCCAGCTCCATTAAATGAAGCATTTTCTAATTAGCAGATTATTTAGTAGAAAACATAGGATATCATTGAAAATGGTGATGTATGAAGAGAAATTAGTATTTATAAAGTAAGCAGACTATGTCATTCAGGATCACATGCTATGGTATATTTAGGTATAATTTATAGGCACACGTTTGATATTTTAAATGTACATATTTAGAAATTACATCTATATCTATAACTATTTCAACACTCACTTGAATTTTTTTAACGAAAAGAATCATTTTTATATGTCAAATTTTATCTTCGGCTGCATGGAAAGAAAAATGCATTGAAATAATGTTTCCTGTCTGCTATTATGGCTATCTAAACATATTAATTCTAGCGTAAATAAATGACAATTTTCTTTACCTTATGTTTAAGTGTGTGTGTGGAGAAGTGTCTTTGATGATAAAAAGAAAGTTAAAATTAACATAACCCATATTGGGTATGCAAGCATTACTTCAATCAAATATACATTACCATTTTTCCCTTTAAGCCTCTGAATTTAAGCACAAAAATAAATTATTGGTTCTACGTGCTCTGCAGAACAACTGAGCAGGCTGTGTTGCTGCCGCTTGACATTGCTTAATTGCATGGAAGGCAAATTGACTCTGGGAAGAATTGTGAATGAAGGGATGTTTCTATCTTGTATTTAGGTAATAAATCTGTTGCCCTCCGAGCTTTCTCCCTTCATATTTGTTTCTCTTGCCACATCCACTCTTTCCTGAGCAATTTCTTCTTGTCCTGTCTTCCTTAACTCTGTTGATCCTGGTTCTGGGGACAGGATTGAACGTTATCAATCCCCACGGTGAAAAGGGCTCTGCGGTTAGTATCTGTCTCAGTTCGCTCTCATCGCTGTTACCAAATACTTTATATTGGATTATACACACTGTTTTTTTCCCTCATAGCTCTGAGGGTGAAAAGGCCAAGGCCAAGGGGCCCTCAGATACACTGTATGATGAAGCCCTATTGTATGTGTGATGTTGTCTATTTGTCCTGGTGGAGGACGACACACAGAATGGCAAATACACAGAAGGGACAGGTGCCTCCAGGACACCTCTTCTCAAAGGACATTGTTCTCATTCCTGATGGCAGAGCACTTATAAGCTTAATCATTTCCCTCAATGTTCCTCTCAAAACTAATGCATTAGGGATTAAATCCCAACCCGAATTTTAGAGGGATTCACATTTTACTCTTATTTCTTAAAACAAAATGAAGCTTCAAAGAATGAAATTGTTTCATTTAATAAGTACCCATGTATAAAAAAGTATATACGTTTTTGTATATTTTATAGACTTTTAATCCTCAGTAATCTATGAGGTAGGCTTAGAATTGTAGAATTTTAGGTGATTAATAGAGAAAAACTTAAGAAACACTTGATAAACTTTATCTTTGACAGCGTATCAGAAAACAAAAAAAGGCAAGTGGCCAACTCTCTCTGTTACCTCAGTGATGGAAGTCATAAGGCCAGGCCAATCCAACCAATACCTTTCCTTCAGTCTGATCCCACAGGAGGCAGTTGGGACAGTCAATGGCAAGATTCAGTTAGAACTTCACAATAGGTATATGGCTGGATTATTCAAGTAGAAATGGTTACATTTAAGCACAGAACATTTGATGAAGATAAGGGTAATTTCTGAGTTTTTAGAAGTGTTGCTATAGTTGAAATAGTATCATTTTTGCTATTAGTTATGTCAGGTATTTTATATATAGCATTCTAATATATTGAAACTAAATTTTCTTACTTTTGAAATAACACAGTGTGATTCCACTTTTAAAATTTCCTTTATAGGGTGTCTCTTTCCATTTAAAAATATGCTTTTTAGAGAAGAGCTTCTTTCTAAGAATAAAAAGGAATTGCAGTCATTCTTTTCAATGCTGCTATACAGCAGTGAGAATATACTTCATGGACGCCATGATTTGCTTTTATTTTATATTTATCTAATTTTTAAATGTGCAACAATACTTAGATATGGAATATATTCTTTATGACCCCTGAGTAATAATCGATCAGTCTAAAAAACGCCTGTAAATACATAAAATAATTAGAGGATTATAAGTGACAGAGCATGTAATATAATAAAATTTAGATCAAACTTTCTTCCAGCATGCAGGAGAATTGCTAAAAGAATGCAAATAGCAAAAGCGACTAGAGGAAAGTGCTAACAAGAATAGACTAATTTTAATTAGGAAATGTCAAGTTGGAATGTAAATTACAACAATTGTTGATGTTTCTCAAATCTCACATGACAAATTGACTGACAGGAAATATGGCAACTCTGGAGCTTATTATTATACAAGAACTCCACCTGTCATTAGATTTCTCAAAGAAGCCTGAGCAAACAGTCCCACTCTTTCTTAAACCATGAACAATAGAGACAGGCCTAAGATACCAATTCTCAACCCTGGCTATACATTAGAAGCAGTTAAGAGCCTTGTAAAGACAATCAGTGTTTGAGTTCATTTCCCATAGTGTCTGATATAGAAGCGGCCTGGGCAATAGAAGACAAAGTGGGGCAAAGCAAACACACATGTTCGACACAGGCAGAGTTCATACACCAGCAGAGTGACCCAGCTATCCACTAAGAAAATGTTCATGCTACTATCTCTACCACAGAATTCTGTTTTTTCTTTTTTTAATGTGGGTTTTTCTGTTATTAGACATCAAAAGTCTAATGATTCATAAAGTTTCAGGTTTTGGACTTGAGTCAACATACTTAAAATGTTTCATAAAATCCATTACACTAAACTTGGTTTGTTTGTTTTGATATTTTGTTATTTACATTTCGAATGTTAGTCCCTTTCCCAGTTTCCCGGACATAAGTCCCCTATCCCATCCCCCTCCTCTTCTTCTATAAGGGTGTTCCCCTCCCCATCTACCCTCCTTTCTTGACCCCCTCAACATTCCCTTACACTGGGGGTCCAATCTTTGCAGGACCAAGGGCTTCTCCTTCCATCGGTGCCCAACAAGGCCATCCTCTGCTACATACTCAGGTGGAGCCATGGGTCAGTCCATGCATAGTCTTTGGGTAATGGCTTAGTCCCTGGGAGCTCTGGTTGGTTGGCGTTGTTGTTCTTATGGGGTTACAAGCCCCTTCAGCTCTTTTAATCCTTTCTCTAATTGCTCCAACGGGGGTCCCATTCTCAGTTCAATGGTTTGCTGCTAGCATTTGCCTCTGTATTTGACATGCTCTGGCTGTGTCTCTCAGGAGACATCTATATCCGGTTCCTGTCAGCCTGCACTTCTTAGCTTCATCCATCTTATCTAGTTTTGGAGGCTGTATATATATGGGCCACATGTAGGGCAGGCTCTGAATGGCCATTCCTTTCTAAACTCTGCCTCCATATCCCATCCTATGGATAATTTTTTTCCCCTTTTAAGAAGGAGTGAAGCATCTGCACTTTGATCATCCTTCTTCTTGAGCTTCATGAGGTCTGTGGATTGTATCTTGGGTAATTCGAGCTTTTGGGCTAATATCCACTTGTCAGTGAATGCATATTGTGTGTGTGTGTGTGTGTGTGTGTGTGTGTGTGTGTGTGTGTCTGTGTGTGTGTATGTGTTTTGTGATTGGGTTACCTCACTCAGGATGATGTTTTTTAGTTCAATCCATTTGCCTATGAATTTCATGAAATCATTGCTTTTGATAGCTGAGTAGTAGTCCATTTCGTAGATATACCACATTTCTGTTTTCATTCCTCTGTGAAAGGGCAATGGGGTTCTTTCCAGCTCTGGCTATTATAAATAAGGCTGCTATGAACATAGTGGGCATGTGTCTTTGTTGTATGTTGGAACATCTTTTGGGTAAATGCCCAGGAGAAGTATAGCTGGGTCCTCAGGTAGTGCATACACTAAACTCATCAAAGCATGAAGCTTTATACAATAAAAAGTGAATTTGTAGATTAGAGGTTAGCCACTGTTGTCTATTATAGTAGCAATTGAAGCAATTGAACACTTAAAGATTTGTGTAACTCAACTTATCATTATTCATTTAAAAGCTGACTCACATTGAAGGAGACCTTTTGCTAATTTGTTAATATCATGACATTAATGCCTTATAGCCGACTGGACCTACAGCACGTCTAGATTCCTGAACAAATTCTACACACAAGTGATGTCAGTTTTTCCCCTGAAGATGGATGTTTTTCTCCCTTCCTTTGCCTTTCATAGATCTTTTAGCTCTCAGTCTTCCTCCTGTGATGCTTGCCCACTTACTATTTAACAAAAGTTGATTCTAGTTGTCTCCCCCTTCTAGCCCCACTCACCATGAAACATTAGAGAGAAGAAAAACAAAAATAAAAACTTGTTACTATAAGTTAGCAGCGAGGAAAAGCCCATCAACCCATTTACTGTGTCTAAAATTTCTCCAAACTGGAGGTCAAGGAAATGGCTCAGAGGCACGAGGACTTGACTGCAGGGTCTCAGTATCAGCATCTTTCACTCCAGGGCTGGGGAATGGAGATGGAAAAGAGAGGATCCCGAGGCTCAGTGATGAGGTAAAGTCTAAACATGATGGTGAGCTCTAGTGTCAGTGAAGAACCTTGTCTCAAAAAGTGCAATGAAGACTGATAGAAAAAGAGACCCAATGTTAACTTCTGTCCTCTACATGTGTACACACTAGCACACCCCAACCCTCAATACATATGCTACACACACACACACACCACACACTTGCATAATGCTATAAATTTAGAACATTTAAAATAGTTCATGCAAAATCAAGCTGCTTGAAATTATGTTCTCTTTTTTCAAAGAAATTAGAAAACAGATTTGAAGCTACCTTTCACATACCTAAAATTCAAAATAAGCAAGTTGGGAGCTTTGCAACATAAAAATTTCTTCAGAGGCAGCATTCAACTCTTGGTTTTAAATGAACATTTTATTATTACCCGTGGGTCAGTTCCCAATTGTCGGGATACAGTCAAAGAATGGATTTGTTTGACAATTTTGACTGCCTGTGAGAAAACTCCAAGGAAAGGAGATGAGTCGTACGACCTCAATTTTTCCAAAACACAGAATGGTTTTTGGAATGCTTTTTTTTTTTTTTTTTTTTTTTTTTGCTTTTTCTTCCAGGAGCAGCAGAAAGGAGTGAGTTTACTGCAGCTGCTGTTATTTATATTCCTCAATGGAAAAACATGTTTTTGTCATCTGTGACTTGTCCGTGTGATTGAATACCTTACTTATATGATTCTTTTTAACGCTTGGAGTATAAATTGTCTGATGCTCTGAATAAAGTTGCCCATTGCATGCAACTTTAGTCCTCCTAAGTTTTAGGCCCTGCTCTCCCAAGTTCATTTAGCCACCTAGAGGGGTAAATACCCAATCACTCTGATAGATGTGTTACAGTGTAAGGAAGTCACTTTTCAGGTGATTGACCAAAAAGTTTATAATACTTCAGAATATCTTTGTGATTTATTATCAGTTTATCCTTCCCTATATGGTTATAGGTACCAATTACATTTTAAAGATCATAAAATAATTTGGATGTATACCAAATAAAATGACCACTCTTATCTTTGACAAAGATGCCATTTAGGTGTTGACTTGGGCTTGTCCTTGAACTTCAATGAAACGCAGAGCTCTGTACCAATAGAGAATTGAGCATAGCCAGACGGGATGTCTTTAATCCCAGCACTTGGGAAGCTGTGACAGGCTGACTTCTGAGTTCAAGGCCAGCCTAGTCTACATACTACATAACTAACTCTAGGACATCCAGAATCACATAGAAAAGCCCTATTATAAACCAACTAACCAACCAACCTACCAATGAACGAACAAACAAATGAAAGAACGAACTTGAACTTTGCCTATGTTTGACTATCACAGCTTATAGCTGTTATTAATGACTTAAAAGGCTCTGATACAGGGGTCATTTTCCCCCCAACAAACCAGAACATATACAGAAAACAAATAAGAAACACAGGTTTTTAACTTTTAGTTTAAAATATGGTTTAAAGAAGCTAAGAATTTCTACAATAATCTTAAATTCTCATAGTGATAAGATTGGTATTGTGGAGATTAAACAGAAAATTTAATTGTGCAGATTATGAAATTCTAGCATGAGCTTCAGTTACGGGCTATCCAAGTTTGTCTCCTATAAATGATTGTCATTTGGAAGATATGGGACTGTGAAGATTGTAACGTAGCACTGCTGATGGAAACACCTTATCTTTTCATGTCTTAGGAGACTATTCCAGCTTGTGCTTGGAAACCCTCTAATATATTTATCAACTATAGGTCTTTGTATAGGAAGAACCACGCTCCTTAAGCTGTACCACAATCATTGTGTTTTGTAGTCCCAATAGTAGGGTCCTATCTTTGTGCCACATAAGCCTAAATACAAAGTTTCCCTCAGAATAAACAGCTTGTGTGCCAAACACCTGAATCTTGACCATGCATGGCAGAATGAATTCTAAGGTATTGGACCATGGGGGATATCATATAACATCAGTTCAGGCCATAGTTACTATCTAGGAGCGCTTACCAGACAGTCTAGATTTAATGCATTAGTGGCACAGATAGAAGGGATTGTAAGTTTCCTCATCCGGTGATATGAAGGTTAGATTCAGTGATGGTCTATATTTACTGAGTGAAGATGCTTCTTGGAATAATAGAAGCCTGCAGCTATGGGGTTGATATATTGGAGTGTATTTATGAATGTGTCATGTGTGGCGGGCCACTCCCTAACTACATCTTCTGACCCAGCCTATAGTAAGTCAAGCACCAGGACTCGTGAAGAATTTGGTTCTGACTACCTTCTTTAGGCCAAATGGCAGAGCTTCCTTTTCCAAAGCAGACAGGCACATTCACACACACGGAAGAGCCATAGTGCTAATTCAAATTTTCTGACCTACAGGGATATCTGACGAAAGGCAGCCCATCTACACAATCCATCTCGTGCACAGAATTTCAACCCATGTATGTGTTCAATCAATATTGTGTTCTACTGTCTATTCCCTTTTTTCTGATTTGAGAGTTGAGTAGAACTTTCTTTGTTGTTCTACATCATTAGCTAGCATAATATAGTACTGCCGGCTGGATTTTATATATATATATATATATATATATATATATATACACACATATACATACATATATATACATACATATATGTATATACATATATACATACGTATATATATACACATATGCATATGTATATATATGTATGTATGTATATATATATATATATATATATATATATAATTTCTTCCCAGTTCTGGGAAATACAAGTTCAAACTCAAAGTGTGGGAGAGTTGTTTCTTTAGAAGTTCCTCTCTTTAGCTTGTATAGGCCCATCTCTTCCTCTTCTTCTTTTTTTTTTTTTGCAGGATATTTATATTTTAAATTTATTTAAGCATCACAGAGTCCACCTGAAATAAAGATCCCACATACTATGTTCAATATTTAATTATATATTTAATTCTATCTTTTTTTCCATTTTTTTATTAACTTGAGTATTTCTTATTTACATTTTGAGTGTTATTCCCTTTCCTGGTTTCCGGGCAAACATCCTCCTAATCCCTCCCCCTCCCCTTCTTTATGGGTGTTCCCCTCCCCATCCTCCCCTCATTGCCGCCCTCCCCCCAACAATCACATTCACTGGGGGTTCAGTCTTAGCAGGACCCAGGGCTTCCCCTTCCACTGGTGCTCTTACTAGGATATTCATTGCTACCTATGAGGTCAGAGTCCAGGGTCAGTCCATGTATAGTCTTTAGGTAGTGGCTTAGTCCCTGTCTCTTCCTCTTCTTTATACGGACATTTTATCTCTGTGAGACTGCTTAATTTTCATTTTCCAAGGATTGGATTATACTGGATTAAGGTCCATGTGTCTTTTTAAGCACCTTTTTGAAAAAGCCTATTTTAAAATATAGGTATTGTGAAGTTCTAGGAGGTGGTACAACCCTGTAATGTTTATACTGATTTAGGAGAAGTTGATAATGTTTTATCAAATGAGGAAAGACTTGAGATAAATTAGAGATTGGAGGACAAGGGTGAGGTATATGTATGTTAATTTCATAGTAGTAACAAGGTGTAAAGATAGTATGCCCCTCATAAGTGTTCATAAAAATTTATTTGGTGTAGGGGACATTGAATAAATTAGGTGGGTAAGATATATACCCCTTGTGTGAATGACAGAAGGCCTCATCCTTTAGTCATTACGGTTAAAAGGGGAACTAAGCTTCCTTATTTAGAAGTTGAGCTGGCCACCACCTCTCTCCATTGCTTCATTTTGCAACATCAGATGACACTGGGACCCTATGGAGCATCTTGTCCTATTGGCAAGTGACTGAAAACTTCTACCACGGATAGGGTAGAGTTTAGTAGTCAATGGATTAGGAAACACGTTCTACAAATAAATTACTTCCCTTGCTAACACCAGTATTCATTTCATTGGTTTGCCTTCATGGTATTCATTATCATACTAGTCTGCTCACTTCACCATTTTAGATTTATTTATTTTAAGTGTATGGTTGCTTTGTCTGCATATATGTGCACCATGTGCATACTAGTACTTGGGGGGTGTGTGAAGAGGGCACCAGATTCTCTTGAAGTGGAGTAACAGGATGGTTGCGAGCTGCCATGTGGGTGCTCAGAATTGAACCTAGGTCCTTTGCAAGAGCAATGATGTGCTTAACCACAGAGCCATTTCTCCAGCTCCTATGCGTTTCAGATTAGGCAAAAGAATTTTAGTGATGGGCTTATGCCCAGGAATTCAATGGTTTTCTCATGTATACTATCATCTAGAAATAACTGGTCTCCTAAAGACTCAGCTCAGGTCTAGCAAGGTGGTACATGCTATTAACCACGGTACTTGGGAGGCAGAGGCAAGTGGATCTCTGTGAGTTCAAGGCCAAACTCATCTACACAGTGAGTATCAAGCCAGCCAGGGTTCATAGTAAGAGTTCCATCTCAAAACCAAACAAACAATGAAAACAAAAACCAAACAACAGAACAACCAACTCATTTCAGACCCCAATAACAACAAATACCCCAACAGGATGACACTTTACTTGGGAGGATGCAAAACACACTTTCACCTAGAGATCAAAACAAGATATTTTATGTTGTGTAACAAATCGTATACATCCAGAGGCAGAGGAGTGAGTGACTTTTATCTTTTTTAAAATATTAAGTACTTTTTAATAATTTTGAGACTTTCATACACTATATTGTGATGATATTTACTTCCTGTTCTTTCCCACGACCTCTCCCAAATCCACCCTCTTGTTCACCCCTTTGGATTTTCTGTTCTCTCCGGCCCATGCACTAGTGTCTGGACCCATCCAGGCATTCATGGTCAACCCACCTAGAGCCGCACCCTTTCTCTCCCAGAAGCTATGACCTGCTCTTCAGTTACAGGCAGAGGCTCCTGAGACCCTCCCCATCCCATGCTAGGATGCTGATTGGCTTGTTGTACAGGTCTTGTGCAGGCAGCCCCAGCTGTTTGAGTTTATGAATGCACTAGATCTCATCGTTTTTAGTCACTCTGGTGACTGTGTAGTCATATCTCATTGTGGCTTTCTTTCTTTCATGATTAACGAGACCATGAACACAATCAAGCTAATGGTACATTTATCACTTCAGAAAATTTCCTTTGTGTGTGCTGCTTCTCCTTTGACACATTTTCTTTGGGAAAGTGAGCATTAAACCCTTTTGCTTGTCCTTTTAAAAAATAGATTGTTTTTATTATTATCGGGTTTTGAATTACATATTCTGAATTCAAGTTCTTAACCGGGAATATGATTTAAAAGATTGCCTCCATGCTTGTGGCTTTTGTTACCACTATTTCAACCCCAGCTTAGGCTTGTTTACTTAAGTTGTTTGTGCTTTCCTGCACGGGTGTGTGTACATCATGTGTGCACAGTCCTTGTGGAGGCCAGAACAGACTGTTCTATCTGTGGTTAAGGGAGTTATAGAAGGTTGTAAGCCACAGTGTGGGTACTGAAAACCAAACAGTGGTGTCCTGCATGAGCAGCAAGTGTGTTTGACATCTGCACCATCGCTACAGCCCCTCAAACATAACATCTATTGGAGAGTGAAATCCGCCTATGAAAGTGCCTCAATCATAGACTTTTTCATTAGTGGATTGTGGCTTTGTACATGAGGAATCTTGTTGAACTCAATGTTACTAGTATAGTTCTTAAAATATTTTATAGGATTAATCTTATATTCAGGTTTGTCTGTGCTTGATTTTCTTTTAAAATTTGTATACAGTATAAGATATGAATCAAAGCTTAATTTTTTTGTATTTAGGAATCAATATTCCCAGCACTATTTGTTAATATTTAACACTTCTTCATATTGAATTTTACCTTTCAAAATAAATCACATGTTTTCTGTTTGTTGATGGAACAGCCTGATTGACTCTTGAATTATGTTCTGAATATCTAAAATTTATTAATATTTTTGCCCAGGCATTCACAGCTTATTGAATAGTGTACAAATAGGATCACCAAACAAACACATTAATAATAATATTAATTTTGTAGAAAGAAATGAACATTTTGTTTACTCAACATCGGAAGATGAAATACTTCAGAAGAAAATAAAGTTTTACTCAGTCAATTTTCTTATATAGCAAATATTTCACTCTAAGTACATTCAAGAGTTTGAATTGGGATTTTTTTGAGAGAGGAGCTGCTTAATATTATATTAAGTGGTAATATATACTTAAACATATCATATTGTATACATTATATACTATAATATTACATGTAAAACTAATTGCTATCACCTTGTGCTCTTTCTAAAAGATTTTTATTTATTTTAGTACATGTGCATTGGCTTGCCTACATGTATTTGTTGTGAGCTCAATGTGTATCTGGTTGCCTAAACCAAAAAAGGTCATTGGATCTCCTAAAAATTGTTAACCACCTTGTTTGTGTTGGAAACCAAACCCTGGTCTTTTGCTTCTAAAAGAGCAGTATGTGTGCTTAATTAGCCATTGAATCATCTCTCCAACCCTGATTTGTGCCTTTTTAAGTAGTTGAAGGCATAGAGGCTAGAGTGATAGATAAGTTAGACAGGATAAAAACAACCAAAAATATGACAAATACATTCATGCAGAACCCAAACTCAGAAGAATGGCTTGAGTGAAAGATGATAGGATATTTTATACTTTCTCAATTTTATTCATTTCATTGCTTTTCTTTTCAACTATAGAGTTTTCTTAGTCTATGACAAAGATGAGAAAGTGAAAAGGTGAAGTCTGAAAGATTTGGCATTCTTACGATGGTCTGGACTTTGTGTTTTGGTTACTACTTTGGTTGTATAGGTATTTTGCATATCTGTATGTCTCTGTAGCACATGTGTGTAGGTGTCAGAGGCCAGGCAAGGGTATAGGATTCTCTAGGACTGGTGTTATGGATGGACTGTGTGTGCGTTGGAAATGAAAACTGGGTCCTCTGAAAGAATAGCCAATGCTTTTCACTATTGAGGCATCTCTCTAGATCTAGTCTGTAATTTCTTGTCTTGAGTTTCTATCTTAAAAAAAGATCTTGTCTTGATATTGTGAACGTAGAGATAATAACATGTGAAATTTTTTGCTTCTAAACTAGTCTCTGCATTCTCCCTTTGAGTAATCCCATGTTAGAACACATGAATTAACGATTCCACATTGATTAGCCATGAGAAACAACAAACCAATAGTTCAAAGACGCAAACAGTCAAAGCTATTCTAAGTTTTGAGCATATATGAAATTGAGCTGTTTCTCTTGCAACTTATCTAATATTTGTTTGCCGTCTTAAATCAAAAGGAGACAAAGCTAATACTATGGATTTTCCAATGATGCTTCAAAGAGCCAAAATACATATACAATGCTGAGAGTGATTACCAAACCACATTTTGGACCAGTGTTGAGGGGGTGTTGCTAATAGACTACTCAGAAACAGAAACTCCACTAAAGGTTTTGGCTGTTAGTCTTTCTCCAGGCCATAATATAGAAAACTAACATTTTTTTTTTGTATTGCTTCTGCCCAAAGAAGTCCTTAAAGGTAGAATGTTGCCATTAACCTTACTCTGTATTCCACAGATTATTTTTAAAAACAGGAAAAATATCACAAGGCAAAAATGATCGAGGCTTTGAAAAGATCAGAAGAATACTATTGTTATTTATTTTTAAAAATAGATAGTGAAAACTTCATCTACAAAGTTATTCTGAATTCAGTGTGGTAGATAAGGACTTCTATAATAAAAAAAAGAAGACTGACCTATAGCTCACTGTATTTTTTAATCCTACTGTTTCTTTCTTTTTAATATTGTAACTTGAAACTTTATCTACTTTTCTATAATTTAACATCTTAATTTTAAGTAAAACACTTCATTCTAGAATGATTTTAATTTAGACAGTTGAATAATTCAATATATTTTATTTATATATTCTTTCATAACATCTGGAACATACTGTGATTTTTATGAAGATATTTTTTCAAAATTATAAAATACCTACATTTTATTACTTTTCTCATTAACTTTTCTCATATAATCAAGAAACAAATGAATTAACAGCTCATAATGAAATGACAGAAATCAAAACATTAGCTCCAAAAACTACTAGAGAGTTCATCTCTAAATCCTTATATGTGTCTAAGGAGCAGACAAACATGCTATGAGAAAAAATGTTTATTATTGATAATAGTTGCATCGTGGGTTGTGTAATTTACGTAGGACCACAGGATCTTGTCCTTAAAGTCCATGTAGTTTTCAAAGTTACCAGCCATGTTGGCCAGTTGTCAATGTGGAAAATTGCAGTAAATACCTCTATCACACCAAGAGGAATTGCAATAAGGAAAGAGTTGAGCTGAAGTTGGCCCAAATATTTTCAATGTACAGCCTCACTTAATTCTCAGGATCATCTCAAAGCCATGAAACAATTTGTCCTTTGCCACAAGGCTGGAATGTGGATGTGCTTGTTATCCAGATGACTTCATCCCTACTCTGTGGAGCTACCTTTTATGCACGTCCCAGCTGATAGTCACTCAATAGCTACATGGAAATTAGCCTTGTCCTAGCAGAATTCTAACACACAGAATGTATTGAGTATGCAGGATAGCTATATATCTTCCAAAATACATTTAAGTGCTTTTGTTAATTAGCTTAGGTGGCATGTAGGAGAATGTATTTCACCGTGACATTTTCACATATAAGGGGCATTTTGCTATTGATTTGTTTTGGTGTCTACTGCCCTATGTCCCACTCTACCTCATTTTCTCCCTTTGCCCGAGACAGTTCCTGCTTTCGTTCTCTTTGCACATGGATTCCATCCTTGTCTCTTTCTCCCGGTTAAGACATTCCATCTACTCTCTTACCACCCTTTCTAGTTTCACACAAACCTTTATGTAAACACACACACACATCTGTTCGTAAAAGAAAATGTTGTATTTGTCCTTCTGAATCTGGCTTATTTTACTTAACATAATAAAACCCACTTCCCTCCATTCTTCTGTGAGTGTAATGATTGCATTTTATTATGGCTGTATAAAATTCCATTGTTTACATACTTCACTCTCTGGTTCTAGGATTATAGACCCAGGCATCTATCTGTAGCTATGGGTGCTAGGGATTTGAACTCAGGTCCTCATGTTTGTGTGGTAGTCACTCGGTTGATGAAGCCATTCCTTAAACCTCTGTGATTATTTTTAATGCATTCCATAACATCACAGAATTTTTCACTGATTCTTAATATGTCTGTATTAGTTTAAATTCTTCTTTTTTTGAGAAAGAAGGTTTCACTGTGTAATCCTAGGTTGGCTTGGAACTCACTATGTGGCCCAGTTTGACTTAGAATTTATATGAACACCAAGTGCTGGGGTTGTGAAGCAATTACCACCACAGCACATTTCTGTTACAGGGTTTTTGTGATTTTCATTTTATACTCTAAAATCTATAATCCTCAATTTTTCATTTTTTAAAATTTTTTATTAGATATATTTCTTTACTTACATTTCAAATGTTATTCCCTTTCCCTGTTTCCTGCCCATAAGCCTCCCTCTCCTCCCCCTCCCACATATGGGTATTCCCCCCTATACATCCCCCTTACTTCTCTCCCCCATTCCCCTGCACTGGGATCCAACCTTGGCAGGACCAAGGGATTCCTCTTGCACTGGTGCCCCAACAAGGCTATTCTTTGCTGCATATGCAGTTGGAGCCCTGGGTCAATCCATGTATAGTCTTTTGGTAGTGGTTTAGTCCCTGGAAGCTCTGGTTGGTTGGCATTGTTGTTCTTGTGGGGTTGCAAGCTCCTTTAACTCTTTCAATACTTCCTCTAATTCCCCCCAAGGGGGTCCTGTTCTCAGTTCAGTGGTTTGCTGCTAGCATTGACCTCTGTATTGGACATGTTCTGGATGTGTCTCTCAGGAGAGATCTATATCTGGTCCCTTTCAGCATGCGTTTTCTAGTTTCATCAATCTTATCTTAGTTTTGGTGGCTGTATATATATGGGCCACATGTGGGGCAGGCTTTGAATGGCTGTTCCTTCAGTCCCTGCTCTAAACTTTGCTTCCATAACCCCTCCTATGGTTATTTTTTTCCCCCTTTTAAGAAGTAGTGGGAGCACTCGCATTTTGGTCATCCTTCTCCTTTAGCTTCCTTGTCATTACTTTTAAACACAAGTGAATTTATAGGGTCAAATACCTAGTCCAACAAGGAGTTCTTATGAAGTAAAATCATCCAGTAGCTGAATCATCTGTAAAGTCATATACATGGGTGACAATTAGAGTCTCTGGTTAGTTTGCTTATTTTAGCTTCTTTAGCGAAGGTCTCTGAAATGCAGAAGAAATTGGGAGCTTTTAAATTTGATTCAGTAATAGCAATATATTAAGTCATGTTAGAACTAAATTCAAGCAAAACTTTTGAGCGGGTTGTGATAGGGTTTTGTGCCAGTGTGTACCTGCGCGTGCGTGCGTATGTGCGTGTGTGCGTGCGTGCGTGCGTGCGTGTGTGTGTGTATGAGTGCGTGCGTGTTCAAGTATCATAATTCCTGAAGAATTGTCAAACAAATTTCAGAGGCAAAAACCTCAATTTAGTTTCAGCTGCGCACTGATGTGGAATGTGTGACTTAGCTGTGTGCTGCTCCCCCCACTTCCCGGTAATAGGCAGTGGACAGAGCTAGCAGAGGTTGGCAAGTATTTTCCTGCTACTTGTAGTGAGAGCACTTCTACTTTAGTCTAGTCATGGTGTGCTATTGAAATTTTATGTAAAATTTCTTTGTGCTATGAACACCCTAGAGAGAAGACCAGTTTTTTCCACTACGGCTTCAGGGAATCAAGGTTCAGAGCCATTTTGAATTTCTGTGTAGTTTCATGACTAGAGCTATAGATGGACCTTGATACCTTTAGGGACCTGGTTACAGAATCCATACCCATCATTGATACCAAAGCCATAGTTCACATCTTTTCTATAAAATGGAGTACTATTTTTAACCTATACACATCTTTCTATATACATTAATAATCTCTAGGCTATATGTGATACACAATGTAATGTGGATGATATATGAATAAGTGCCAGTCTATTGTTTAAGAAATGATTAATTGTGTTTTCAATCTTTAAAGTTAATGTTAAGTGAACAACTCAGGGATTGGCAGTCACAAATGACATCCATTCAGGTCGACTTAGTGCAAACAATATTGGAAGAGTCTGGAAGAGTAGAGTTCAACCTCTTTGGAGTTATGACGCCATCTTTGTGGTTACAGCCAGGGTTCAATAGCATGTGCTGTAGTGTTTTGTTAACATTCCTTTGACATATTGGAGATTTCATAATCTCTTCTCAGTTTAAGGGGTGTTGGAGAATTCGAAAATAAGAGATCAGACCAGATAACATAGGGCTACACTGACCCAGTTATAAGCAATTGTTTCTTAATGGTAAGTTCTGGATACAACAATCCTAACCTTCCTGCTTGTGAGTCAAAGTTCATGACACTGTGACTAGTACCATAATTGTGACGATACTTTCATGAATTGTTCCTGAAGGTTGCCCCATAGGTGAACATAGATGCATCTGCATTTTCAGAAAAACACACAAAACTCCCATATTTATCAGTATCCACAAGTAACTTTTTTATTAGAAGAAAAAATCTTTTTCTAAATATTACTTTAAAATACTTGTATTGAATTTACAATTAATTTTACAAAATTAGGCTTTTGACAGATGCCATCCCTTTTAGCCATCCCTTTGATTATGGATAATTGTTTCACTTGGTGAAACAAAAAAGTGCAATATATGATACAGAAAACTGATCATGTCTGATTTATTTCTAAGACAATTTGTTTTCTTTCCTTGGGAGAATTTCAGGTCACAATTTTAAAATTGATACTGCAGAACCAGCTGATAAATATAGATTACTCAAGTCAAATTAGATTTTTTTCTGAATTAATCTCACAATTTAGTCCAAATGGAAGTACTAATTATTCAATCTGCAGTTTAAGGGTGTTTTTAATGTTTCCTCATAGAAATAACTTTAGGCCTTTGTATTTGGTATTGATGTTTTTAAAATAATTTCTCATCTCTTCATGCCATTGAACTAAGATCTGTAATTAAAACCAAAGTCAAACTTGTCTTTGGAAGAAAATATTTATTTTCTTGAGACAAACAGTACTGAAATATTGACATCATTGCTCCTTAAGATAAGACCCCGGTTCTCCCAACCTGATCTTTAGTGACCCAGTAGACTTGTCGGAGACATGTGGGAGTGCTGGCATTTTATGTGAAGGGTAAATTAACATGGCCTGAACAGAAAGCAGTGCTCTGAGATACTGGCCAGGTCTTCAGCATGAAGAAGCAGCAAGGAAAATACAAAATGCATAAAGACTCTGCACAGCAGGTTTATAGCTTTGATAAAATATAAAATGTCTTTAACCCCTTTGCTGTTCTTGCAAACGCCTGCATTTCAAGAATTTTATTATTCTGGGGCTAACGTATTTTAAACCTCAATAACCGAATGTTTCCTTTGGGATACCTTCAGGCAAACTTTATATTGATTTTCTCAGAATGCACTGTATTTTTCATTAGTACCAAGGTTTGGTGGAGATCTAGTCATTTGTTCACCAAATTCCTCTGAAAATTAAAATGGACCACTCTATTTTGGCCGGGAAACCTTCAGAGCATGGGCATGTTTTTTCATATGTCAATGCAACACTACTAGAACATACTATTGGACATTCATCTGCCCAGAGTATGCAATACCAAACTGTGATGTTAACTTGGTCTACTATTTCCCTCTAAACGAGCCTTCATTTGAATTACCTGGGAAAGTTAGGTTATTAAAGCAATCATACTGCCTCTGTTCCATATTCACTGTTTCACGTGTTAGAAGATGCCAGACTCTCACAGTTGCAGTAAATTACTTAAGTGATTTTGTGTGATTCCAATCCCCTTCTTCATGAAACACTTCACATTGATAACTCCACTTGCCTCTCCAGTGTGCGCTGACCAGTAAGCCAGGTACGTTAGGTCATGTCATCCAAAAATCTTATTTTTTATTTTGGCCTTTATCTCTTGATATGAAAACATCGGCCACCTTTCTCCTCCCCCAACAAAGAAACAGTTTGATATTTAAATCATCATGATGGACTTGCTACTCATAATTTATTCTCACACCTTGTGGTAAGTGCATAGCAGTTTATCAGGGTTAGAAACAAGAAGCTGCTGAGGTCACACGCAATGATTTCATTGCTAATTCAATGACTAGAGAGGAATCTGGGTAAATTCCCCGGAAATGTCAACTACCTGTTATGATGGTGTTGCGGTTTGAATAGGAAAGACCGCCATAGTTTTGAATGTTTGGTCATTGGTGCTACTTGGCAAGGCTTAGTAGATGTGGAGGAATCATCGCTGGAAGGTGGACTTTGGGGGTTTTTAATGCTCAAACCATGCCCAGTGGTCAAATCTCTTCCTGCTACCTAACAATGTGGATATACAACTCTCAGCCCCCTCTCCAGCACCATGTCTCTCTGCACGTAGCCATGCTTCCTGCCTTGAGGATAATGAAGTAAAGCCCTGCAACTGTAAGCCAGCTCAGAGAAATGCTTTCTTCTGTGAGAGTAACCATGGTCATGGTGTGTCTTCACAGCAATAGAGCACTGACGATAGCAGATGGGATACTAATCTAAAGGACTGAGAGAGGAGCCATGGCAAACGCACACTATGCAGTGTTTCCTGTTCGTGCCCCCAAGTGCTTTGAATCCCTTCCTTGAGTAGAGACCTTCTCTAGGCACGGAAGAGTCAAAAGGGAATGTTACCGGAAACATACTTCCAACCACAGAATATGTCTACTTAAGGAAGAAGGTGAGAGTAGTTAAAACAAATGGAACTGACAAAGTGAGTGTGAGTTTAGGAAATTGATAAAGGCTTAAAAGACAAGAAAGTAGAGATCTGTAAGGGAGGGTGTGCATCTCGGATGTAGGAGTATACAGAAGGACTTACAGTTGGTTGATGACTTCACTAAAGAGGTGAGATGTGAAATAGTCCTGTAAAAGTAAGTATCCTCGCATGTGCTGGGGCTGGAAGGAAGAAAGGTTGGCAGAGAACAGAGAACAAGGCACCATCATCACTGTAAAACAAGAAACTTTTCCTTGAATTAAGCAGATTTGTAAGATAAATGTGTGATTTCAAAGTTCAAATCCTATATCAGTCAGAGATATTTTCATCTGTAAGAAGCAATAATCCTCAACTATAGAAAAAGCTTAGCTCACCTTATTATAATTAAATAATTATTATTTTGTGAATGACTTAAAATGTATTATATCATAAAGAAAGAAACCCAGAGTTAGAATTGAGACCTGTTTCGCTCACTGAAAGGGCGGCATAATGCCAGATCTTTGTCCTCATTATGATTCTGCATGCTTGCTGTGTTTGCTCTCAGGCTTGTTTCGTCATTGGCTACAATTTGATGCTATTGCTCTGGGCAGACACACCTTTACTTAGGCTACCACAGGCCATGCGTTCTCTTATGTGTCCAAGAAGTTATTATTATTATTATTATTATTATTGTTACCATTACCATCATTTTTATCATTATTATGTGTGCGTAAATATATTTGAATGCACGGAGTGTGTGGCCATTTGTGCCAGCATATGTGTGCAGAGGGCAGAGGGCAGAGTTTTCCAGTCCTTCTGCCTTTGCGTGGATCCAGGTAGAGTTCAGTTTACCAGGCCTGCATAGCAAGTGTATCCACAGGCCAAGCCCCTCCCGGTCCCTATGTATCCATTGGTGATCATTCAAAGGTTCCTCTGAGAAGTCTCCAGTAATGCTTTCCCAGGTCTCATTGTCTCGGTTTGAGACTATGTCTGGCAAAGTGGGCATGACCTCATGACTGGTTCAAACCAGTCATGGCTGGCTCTTTATATCTTGTACAGTTTACTCTATATCAGAGTTCTTACATCTAAAAGACTTTCCTGTAAGTATTTGACACACTTCTTTAGATCCCAGAATTCATGCAACTTTTAATCACTTAGAGAATATCTTCAGGTAAAAGTAGCAGAGAAATTCAGGCATCTTCCTGTAACAGCATCTTCATGTTAACAAAGGAAAGGTGGTACAATTGAGTATAAATTTTTTCCCACCACAAATTATTTTTTTCGTAAAAACTGTATAGATGCTGCCCAGTAGTTCAGAGGAATCAAAGGGCAAACACACAGTGTCCCCTACATGGAGAATATGTGCCGAAGCTCATGGTAACATTTTCCCTCTCTGGCTTTGGAAGTTTTCATTTTGTCTGTATTTAAAATCTTTTAAGATCTCTCAATTTTATTTTCTAATGGATATCTCTTGAAATATACCTTCTCTGCACAGTCAGAATTTTTTTGTAGTAAGGAAACACTGCTTTCTGTCAATGGCCTCAACCTCAGGCTTTGTTGCTCCCTTTCACACACTTGTGCTTCCTTCCCCAGAAGCTCGGACTGCTCTCTGTTCTCAGGTAGCATCTTTATACTTCTTCAGATTTTTATTACCTCAGTCCTGGTTTATTTTGTTGGGGTATAACTGACAAAATTTGTTTACATCCACCTTGTAAGGGGTGATGCTTTAGAATGTATAACAGGTTACCATAATCAAGCTCAATAAGATATACATTTCCTCATGATTTATCTTTCTGTGATAAGTATACATAAAGTCTACTATCCCAACAGCATTCCAGCATGCAGTTTGTTATACTAGCTATGGTCGTCATGTTCTACAGTGTGTTTACATCTTGAGTAAGTTTGTATCACTTGTCCAACACTTGTTTTTCATTTCATTCTCTCTGAACTTTTCTTAGACTGAATTTTTTTCCATCTCTAAAGTTATATTGCTTACATTTTTCTCTATATCTTTTTTCCCCTGTAAACAGGCAGATCTAATTTGCATTTTATTTTCTTTCCTAATTTAGTCCTTAATATGTTAATTTAACACCATATTATCCCACCAGGGCAACAGAGGCTGAGTTCTGTTCTATTTTTATCAAAAGAGGAAGTTATATTTTAGAAGTCTCTAAATATACAGTTTGACTACCCACTATGAACCAAACACTGTTTTTTGATGATAGAGATATATTGGTGAAAAAATTAGAGACATTTAATTCTAGTGAAGAGACCATGTGAATGGGCAGATTACAATAGCAAATAATTAACTTTATGAACAAAAATGAAATTGAGTTATGAAATAGGGTAGCGTGCAATGTTACTTTATAAGAAATGTTCAGGGAAGTCCCACTGCAGGTGAGGTGTGTACGGGGACTGGAGAAGGGCAGGCAACTCGCTGCCCGGAGCCAGCCTTGGAGCTGCTGGGGAGCTGGAGGAGCAGGAGGGAAGCCGTATGTCTGCCAGCTCCACTAAGGCTGGAATGAGAGAGCGTGGGAGGAGGCACCAGATTCCCTTCTCAGCATCCGAGGAGCTTTGTGTTCCCTTTTCTGTTCCTCTTCTTTCCCACTCGTTTAGACCAGGTATTTCAGTGAAAAATTCGCTTTGTTTTTCATATTTTATTGGATTTTTTATGTATTTACGTTTCAAATGTTAACCCCTTTCCTGGTTCTTCTTCTCCCACCCTCCCTCTCCCTGTTGCTGTGAGGATGCTCCCCCTCCCACCCACCCACTCCCACCTCACCACCCTGGCATCCCCCTGCAGTGGGGAAACGAGTCTTCACAGGAGGACCAAGGCCATCCTCTGCTACATATGCGACTGGAGACATGTGCACTCTGCATGGTGGCTAAACCACCAGTGAAAGAATTCTTAATTTTTATTCTAAGACTGTTTATAGCAATTCTCCTCTCTGACTCCCCCCCCTTTCCCTCCCTCTCCCTCTCTTGCCTCTCTCCCTTTTATTTCTTAATTTTCTTTTTGGCTATTTTCTTCTTGTGTTGCTTTGGTAGTAGGATTGACTCTGGGACATTACATTTTCCAGATAAGCAATCTATCACTGGACTATATCCCCAAAATTGAAATTTCATTTCTAAAGAAAATTTTACTGGATACATATTTTTGGATTGATGGTTTTTATTTCTTATGTAAAAAAAAAAGAACATCGTATCATTCCTCTTCGCCCTCTAATTTCTGATGGATGAGCACTTTGTCAATGTAACACTTCTGCTAGTTCTATCTTTCCCCACTGGTTGTTACTAGGATTTCTTCTTAGCTTTTAGTCCATAACAATATTATTGTGGGGTTGGGGTAAGATTTCTTTGAGTTTATCATGTTAGGATTCTGATCAAGTTTTTGAATTTGTAGGTTTATGTGTAATTTTGGAGAAATTAGTCTACACATGTGTGTGTATTCATGCACATACACATATACACAGGCACACACAGAGATGTACACACACAGATATACACAAACACACATATCATGCACACAGGCATACACAGAGATATACATACGGTGATACACATAGAAACATACACACATATACACACAGGTACATTCACAGATGTGTACACACACAGTCACACACACACAGAAACATAGTTACATACACGAAAACACACATGCACACAGTTATGCACACACACATACACACACAGGCACGTTCACAGATGTGCACACACAGGCATACACAGATGTACACACACACACACACACACACACACACACACACAGAGTCTCACATTCTTTCTCCTCTCTAGAACACAGCATGCAAACATACTTTTGTTATTTTTTTCTGTAGGTCTCTGAGCTCTACTCATTTTCCAATCTATAGTTGAAATGATAATTTCTATACATGGATCTCCAAATGTACTGATTCCCTCTTTCTGCACTGACTTATTTTCTAATAAAATTATTAACCATTTTGAGTGAGCATGTGAAATAATGGGTTCACTGGTGTCTCTCTCTCTCTCTCTCTCTCTCTCTCTCTCTCTTTCTCTCTCTCTCTCTGTCTTTCTGTATATGTGTGTGTACCTGTGTCTGTGTGTCTGTGTGTGCTTATTGGTGTTTTGGAGTAAAATAAGGTACATATGACACAAAACAAATTAAAGCTTGTGTTACTCTTCAGGACCTGAACTCTTGAATGAGTCTGCTTTCTTTTCTCCAGTCCTCTGCTTTCCTATCTAGTTCATATGCTTTGTCCAAGGATATTCGTTATTTTGTAATTAGTGGAATGAGGAGGCTGGGTGCCATATGCTTAGGTGCTATATTTTATCCAGGAGGCCATCTCTTCAGGTACTTTAATGCGGTGCATTTGGATGGATGTCACTAGGACAGGATATCAACTGACTGAGGTTTTAGAATTGTGATGCTGGGTTGTTGTTCAGATCACAGAGAGCAATATATAAAATAAAATATAAAAATGCAAATACAAATATGATACTAATGCAAATGATCCATGTGGACAGTAAGGTGACTGTGTCTAGAAAAAGAGCAGCACAGGTGGAGAAATGTGAGAAAGTCACAGAATTTCATGATGTTACCTTGGGGAACTCAGTGAATAGTTGTAACATTTACGGACATAGGACATACTAGGGAAAAGTAGGTTTGGAATGAGGCATGGAAATCAAGCAAATTTGCACTTGCTGAACTAAGGGGACATTCTCGATATCCAAGGGGAGATGCTGAGCAGACAACTGACTATGGAAGTTGAGATTAAAGAAGAAAATTAGAATTAGAAATAGATTTACCTGAAGAGTCATATACCCAAAAGCTGTCCCACCAGGCCACAGGGGCATGAGCTCTGCTATGTTCATAGCAGCCTTATTCGTGACAGCAAGAAGCTGAAAACAACCCAGATGTCCTTCAAGCGAAGAATGGATACAGAACATATGGTTAATTACACAATGGAGTACTATTTGGCTTTTAAAAAATGAGGACATCATGAATTTTGCAGGCAAATGAATGGAACTCAAAAATATCCTGAGTGAGGTAACTCAGACCCAAAAGGTCATGCATGGTGTGTACTTACTGACTAGTGGATACTGGCCAAAAGGTACAGAATAGCCAGGATACAAACTACAGATCTTAAGAAGTGTAACAAGCAGAAATGCTCAAGTGAGGAGGCTCCAGTCCCACTTAGAAAGGGGAAGGAAATAATCACAGGAGGCAGAGGAAGGAGGAGTCTGGGTGGGACAGGGGATGCGGAGAGGAAAAGGGAAACGGGATCAGATATGGGAGGAGAGGACAGGAGAGACAGCCAGAGGGCCAAGAGAATGGATGGAAATAAGCAACCTAGGGGAGTGCGAGGTGGGGCAATTCTCTAGAAAGTACTAGAGACCTGGGAAGTGAGAAACTCTCTGGACTCTTTGGGGGTAACCTTAGCAAACATGCCAAACATTGGGGAAAGGGAACTCAAAGAGTCCACCTCCTGTAGATAAACAAGGCCTCAAGTGGAGGGACAGGCTTACTAACCCAGAGTCAAAATTCCTGACCCAGAATTGTTGCTGTCTACAAGAACTACAGAGACAAAAATAGAGAAGAGACTGAAGGAAAGGAGGTCCAATGACAGTTCCAACTTGGGATACTCATGGGGGAGGGGATACCAAGGCCCCCTATGCTATGATGTGTTCACAGAAGGGAATCTGGCGTGGCTGTCCTCTGAGAGGTCTTACTAATAGCTGACTGAGACAGAAGCAGGTACCCAACCACTGCCCTGAAGTGGGGGACCCATATGTTTGAATTAGGGAAGGGATTGAAGAAGCTGAAGAGGAGGGTGACCCCATAGGAAGGTCAACAGTCTCAACTAAATTAGATTCCAGGGAGCTCCCACGGGCTGGGCCACCAACAAGGAGCATACATGGGCTAGTCCAAGGCTCCTGGCACGTATGTAGCAGACGTCAGCCTTGTCTAGGTTCAGTGGGAGAAGATACACTTAATGCTTGAGAGACTTGAGGCCCAGAGAAGGGGGCGAATTGGTCGGGGGGAGTTTCCTCTCAGAGGCAAGGGGGAGGAGGAAAGGGATAAAGAACTGGATAGTTGAGAGGGCAACTCCTGGAATGTAAATAAGTAAGATAATTTAAAGAAAAGAAAAAAGAGAAGAGATTAGGGTTAGTTAAATGTAAGTCTGTTAACCAAGAACTCACAGAGACTGAGGCTGCCTGCACAGGATCTGCACCGGGTACTCTGTGTATATATAATGGATTCTAGTTGCATTTTATGGGATTAATGAGTATGTGAAGTAGTGAGTCTTTGATTCTTGTACCTGCTTTTGGGCCCACTTTCTTTTGTTGTTTTGTCTTTTATAATTCTGACGTGATAGCTTTTGTTTCATCTTATATTTTGTTAAATTTTATTATTGCTTCTTAGAAAGCCATTCTTTTCTAATGAGAGACAGAAAGAAAGTGGATCTGGATGGGAGGGAAGGAGAAGGAACCAGGAGAAGGAAAGGACACCTTAATCAAGATACATATTGAGAAAGAATGTGAAGGCATCTAGCCAGCTGGAATGTGGCTCTGACAGGCCTTGCCATTCTCCCCACTCTTCCTGCCTTGCTAAAGACTGTTAGATTACATTTCTAAAGCTAGCCCCCAGGGCCCAGCCCCTTATTTGGCCACTTCCTCCTCCTGAAGTTGACTACCAATTTCTAGCTATCAAAGTATTGAAGTCAGCAGTCAGCTCCCCCACCCTTTGACTCACCTAGTTAACATCTACAATTAAAATTAAACACCTCATCCTAACACAGAGTTTCCCCTTTACCTTTATGAACCACCATTTGTCTATGGGCCAAATCTGTCTACTCTCCATCCAGACACAGTCCTTTGTTCCCTAGGACAAATACCCCCTTCCCCTCTTCCTTCTTCTGTCTTTGTCCCTTATTCCCTGCCCTCTGTCCCTGTGGGGCAAATAATTCTTTGTGCTGAGAACTTGGTCTTGGGCATCCTGAGATGATACTATTCCTTTACAGAACCAATTTTTTTTCATAAGAAGGAATGGAAAAGATTTTCCCATAGACTTGTAGGACAGTCTGATGGAACTGATCTCTCCACTGACGTTTCCTCTTCTCAGGTATCTGCAAGTTTTGTGAACTTGGCCAAAGTTGAACAGCACAAAGACTTAGGGTTTCCTAAACTCACCAAAGTCCCTAAAATGTGGTAGAGCCCACGTCTTTGCCTTGCCCTGAAGTACAATCTCTCTCACTTTGCTGTCATCCTTGATTTTCTGGCCTTTGAGGAAATACCATCTTAGTTTCCTTCCTCACCTCTCCCTCAAGATATTTTTCCTCCATATATTCTGTGATCTCTAAATTCTGTTGCCAATTGGAGCCCAGAAATGGCTAATTCCCGGTATGCTGTAGGATAACATATAATCCATGCTAGAGATGTCCTGTATCTTGATAGAGAGGCTACTGAAGATTGGAGTTATATAAAATGAAACAAAAAATGATCAACAGGACTCTGTTTGGAATATCACTGAAAAGATTTGATACAGTAATAAAAATGATAATTACATCATATTAAAGCAAATAGACACATTAAAACCCACATGTTATTATCTTTGCCTAATAGAACCTTTCCAAGAATATTTGGAAACTAGACCATTGTGAGAGCTGATATTTAAAAAAAGTACCTAGACTCTATAAAGAGCTACTGTGGTGAAGCTATTCTCTAGAGAATCACTGGACAATAAATTTGGAAGGAACAACAAAATGTCAACATTGCAAAATTCATAATGAAATAATGCATTTAGGAAATGATAATAGGTGGTTGACTAAAAAAATTAAGCCAACGACTAACTTCACATATCCACTTGATATTATTAAAGAGAAACGCCAGATACAGTCTGACTTTTGACATCCTTTAGTCATGTGGTGGCTATTGACCATGTGAAATGTTAAGCTCTTAAATGCTACACTGTGCATTTTAGAGACACATTGAAGGAAGTAAAATATATCATTGGCATTTAAAAATATTGATTCATATTGAAATGTTAAAATTTGGACACACTTAGATACATGAAATGTCAAACTAAATTTTTCCCTTCTTATTTTGTTTTAATTTTGGAAAGTGTAGAGTGTGGAAAATTAAAATTATGTGTATATGCTTGCATTACACTTCTGATTGTTCATGACTGAATGCATCTTCAGTGGCCAGAACATTGCTTAAAACTCTGCAGGTATCAAGTAGCTCTTTGCTGTGTAAATGAATGAAATTGGTAACATATAAATGTGTTTAATCATTTACAAAATTTCATCTACTGAGAAACCCAGATCAAATTGAGGAGATGTAACCAGGGGAAATCCTGGGGATTGTGGGAAGGTTTCAGGGAAAGCATGGCGAATGTGTACCTGTCGATGTCTCAAGCATGTTCATTCATTAATACGCTATAAATGCCTACAACTCCACTCTAACCCTGTTCTTTCTGTTTTACAAAAAGATTTATTTATTTTATATGTATGAGTTCACTGTCACTCTCTTTGGACACACAAGAAGAGGGCATCATATCCCATAACCTATCGTGAGCCACCATGTGATTGCTGGGAATTGAACTCAGCACCCCTGAAAAAGCTGTCAGTGCTCTTAACCAAGCCATCTCTCCAGCCCCTAACCCTCTTTCTTTCATTGCTCATCTTTTTTCTTAATATACTTTAAGCTTTTGGACTTTTACCTTTACTGTTTGTTTTGTTTTTTGTTTGCCTTTGAAGCTCTTGGTTAAAGAACTAAAAACATAGTGTGTAACTTGAAGTAAAACGAAGGCTTGTAATGAAATGAGTCAAGGAAATTTGAGATTTACTTAGCATATATAATTGTACAAAATAATAGGTATCATGAAAATTTCATACATGCATAAAACACACTCTGTCCCTATTTTCTCTTTGCCCAGATCAGTTGAGGACAGGCACTTCAACATGAGTTTTTGTTGCATTTCCAGTTGTGGGTTTTTTTTTAATAATATCTTGCTGCTGTAAATTTAAATTCTGTGATGAGGGATCAGAGACAAGTTTATCTGTGAATATAAGCATAGGTATTTAGAAAGCAGTTGGAAACCATATTGGTTTACAGAGTGGCTATAGCAGGTTCTCTTCCAGTGCCTATAACATCATGAGTCAACATGAGGGAGTTAAGTATGTTTACAGTTCTAGGCATGGATTCTCTCCTACTGTTTGGGCCTTTACTCTCAAGGTATAGATGCCCCTGTTACCCTCTCAGATGTATCTTGCCATAATGTTCATTGCGGGGATTTGTAGGCTTTATAACTGTGCAAGATTAACAGTTCCTTTCTTCCCTTTATAGCTCGTAGAGTTCCTTCAGATACCATGATTATTTTTCAGGGAGGAAAGAAGCTTCCAGTTTAGTTCCAGCTCATTGTCTCCAATTCTATGTCTGAAATAGGTAGCGTCTTCAGCAATATGTTCTTACCTTCAAGTTCTGGAAGACAACCAGTGCCAATGTCAACAGCCTGCATTGTGCTAGGAGTCTTTTGGACTCCCTCAAACTATGACTTGAAGGGCAGTTTCCCATGCCTGGCATTAGGGTTTTTGTTAAGAGATGCCATGGCTCTGGGGGGGGGGAGCATTATCATACAAAGTTGCATGACTTCATTAAATTGTTTAAATATGCTTGTGCTCACACATGCACACAGTAGGTATTTGTGGTCTTTTCAACCATCCTTAAACTTCTTTATTCCTCCTCCCTCCATCTCTGCCTTTCATGTTTTCCCACCCCCTCCATTCGTAGCACCCCTGTTCTACCATCCCCCTCTCCAGAACTCCTTCTCTTACCACCCTTATGATCCTCTTTTAGTTTTCTAGTTTCTGTGGTTGCTCCAGGTGACATACTCAACGTTTAAATCTTTTGATTCCTTCTAAGACCAGAGGAATTTTTTTGGTAAGTACGAAAGTCCTATTTTTGGTTTGTCTAGGAACCTCTATTCATATCCCTATTAATTAGCTAGTTATAACCCAATACTCTCGGCCTTAGTCTCTTCAGGATGCTGGAAGAGACTGTGGCAGGCTGGAGCTTGACTTTTCATGGTTCGATAATCTGGAATATCCTAGATCTAAGACAGTGGTTTTAGTGTCTGGTGAGCATTTTTCTTCTGGATTATAAACATGTCTTCTTTCTGTGTCCTCACACTGTAGGAGGGACAATGGAGCCCTGAGGTCTCGTTCATAAAGGCACCAGTCTATTTCTCATAACTAGTCATTTTCCAGTATTTCTGGTACCATCCTCTTAGTGGCGATGATCTCCACAGGTGAGTTGGGAAGGGCATATTCAGTCCACATCATTGTTGTACTCAGCTAAGAACCTGGCCACTATGTTTTCAGCATTCATTGTTTAATAAACCACAACTGCCCAGAGCATTCACTCTGTTTAGCTACTATCTTATATCTGTATGCAATCTAAAGACTATTAGAAGTTTTTCTTAACCGTTTTTAATTGAAAAGAGATGTTTTCATACACTATTTCTGCTTACCTTGCCCTAACTATTTTCAGATCCTCCCCTCTTATCCACCATTCTCTCACTGCTATACAATCAGGCATCTAGAAAGTAACAATAAGATAGGGTAAAATAAAAACAAAACACAGACTAGAACAAAACAAACAAACATCCATTAAAAAAAAAAGAGCCTAAGTAAAACTCAAGAAACACCTGTAGACCTAGGGACACACACATCCACATTCACAGAACTCTCCTAAAAACACACAAATGGTACCATAAATATGTGCAAATCCTATAAGGTTAAAGAGAAAAGAAAGAAAACCAGTACAAAATCTCAGACAAAGCCTTATGAGACAAAGAACTTCCAAAGTTAACATTTGGTTTTGTGATGGATATGTCCTTCTGGGAGTGGGACCTGGTCTTAAGAGAGGTTTATACCCAATGAGACTACTTTGAGAATACTTGAGAAAATGAAATAATTTTTTTGTAAGAAGTTACCAATTGGAGAAAGCTTCAGACTTAGAGGTGTGGAATTGTTTCCACTTCTCTTCTTAGTGATGGGACCCTGCGTGGCCTGTGTAGACTGTTCTTGCTGCCACAGTCTTTATGAATTCATATGTGTGCTGGTCCTGATGTGTTTAGAAGGCCTCGTTTTCCACATATCTTCAATTCCCCCTGTCTCTTAACAATATTTCTGCCTCCTCTATCGTAGTGTTCCCTGAACCTTGGGTGGTGATGGGGGATTTGAAGGAGTCCATCTAGGATTGAACATTCCAAACTGTTTCACTCTCTTCACATTGTTTGGCTGTGCTTTTGCTTTTGCTCCCATTTACTGTAGGAGGAGGTTTCTTTCATGGTGACTGAGCAAAGTACTGATATCTGAGTAGGACAGAGTATCATTAGAAATCATCTTATTGCTATATTCCCTTAGCAGAACAGTAGTATTTGCTTCCTCCTAGTTTCCTGGTATATCTAGTCTCATGCTTTTGTTTGCACAGTGTTGGGGATAGGCTCCATCTCATGGAGTGGGTCTTTCATCCAATCAGATGTTAGTTGGTTATGGACAGCATCTTTGTGCCACTATTGCACTAGTAGATCTTGTAAGCAGTCCATCGTTGTAGATGGAAGGTTTTGTATCTTGGTTAGCATTTGTCTTTCTCCTTTGGTAGTGTGCAGAGTACCAAGGAAACTAGTAGATAGGGGTGAAAGCTCTAGATTGGTGCCAGCTCAACTTTTCCCTGTTCAATGAATAGCGATGTATAGTCGTTGTCTCCTGCAATAGGGTCTTAAAATAAATGGAGGTGACAAATAGCCTTGTCAATAGCTTGAGTAGTTTAGGGGTTTCCATGGAACCTTTTGGTTGACAACTTGATTAGATGTAACCCATTTTTGGAATTTAAGGTTATTGGAAGTCTTTACATCCCAAGCATTTAGAACATTTCTTTAGTTTCTTGATAATATGGGAAATAAATGTCCATTTCAGTATGACAACATAAGCATGTTTAAAACTGACCTAAGGAGTAAATGTATGCAATATCCTCAGGAGCTTCAACTTAGAAATGAGAAAATGTCTTGAGAATGGAACCAGGAGGTGACAAAAGTTGTGTAGACCATGGATAAACAAGCTCATTCGGTAAATTGTAGTAGACCACAGATGAACAGTCTCACTCAGTAAATAGTAGTTGACCTCTTCTGACTTCTTTGCAAAGTGGCTTCTTGACAAATTGAAATTTATAATTTACAAGACACAATGCAATATTTGTAATATACGTAACAGAATTTTATTTAAAAAACTGTGTTTTTGATCTTCTTGGTTTCCTGCTAAGCTTGGGAATGCTTTCTTTCTCTCTTACATAATTTGTGCAAGTTTTGCTTGGAAACCAACTGTAGAATTAACTGGTCCTCAGTGTTGACATTTATATTTCATAGATAAAAAACTAATATTCATTTTGACAAGAATCTTTAAATGTAGTTTTCTTCTGAAGCACAACGGATTGAAATCAAATTATTATTGGTGAGGAGGTAAGTTGAACTGCCTTAAATTTTCCTCTGGTTGTTCACAGGGACTGGTAGTTGGAAGACCTCATGTCCCTTGTCTTTATCTGCTTCTACCATATTCACATGCAAGGAAACAATTGTATCTAAGGGAAGAAAATGACAACTTGACTGTAGAGGTTATATGTGGATTGAGTAAGGTGTTCTGATGTACTGAGATTTGAATCTGACACATTTAATTTCCTTGTAATTCTGGGTAACTTATTTTCCAGTCCTAAATCTTAATCTCACCTATTAAATTGATTAAGTGGTAATATTTGTCTCAAATGTTTATGTAAGCAATTCAATAAACTAACATCTGTTTGAGGTTGAGAATAGTTAAGGTCCTTAGTGTTTAATAATTAATAGTTATTATTTCTTGCAATGACAGTAGGATGTGTGTGGACTTCTTCCTGATTACTCTCAGATTTAATTAATTTGTTTCTGTCAAATAATAACAGATTTAGAAACAGTTTTAAGCTTGATTTAAATCAGGCATGATTCACGTTACAAATGTTGTCGAGGCATTTAGGTATAGTTTCTAAATTATTGTATAGTAGTAAAAGATAGAATAAGATATCTAGATAATAAAAATAAACTTTTGTAAGTTCTTAAAAATAGTCTATTTCAAGAAAGTAGAATTTGGAATAAATTTTCATTATGAATTTGAGAAGTGTGAACATATATTTTTCAAGAGGAAGTCATCCTAAACAAAGAATGTTATTAAAGTAAGAGTTAAGGCTTATTGTGCAAAGTCATTCTCTTTATGAGTAAAACAATTGCACATAGATCCTCTACTGAGAACTATTCTTGAGGGATACCTGGGTTTTTCAGATATGAGTTTAAGTAGGTCACTGTGCTGGCTAGTTTGGTGTTAATATGTCTAGAGTTATCTGAAGTGAGGGAGCCTCAATTGAGAAAATACCTCCATAAGATTCCACTACAGAAAAGACGGTAGGACATTTTCTGAATTAGTGAGCGATATAGGAGGGCCCATTCCATCCTGTGTGAGCCACCCTGAGCTGGTGGTCCTAGGTACTATAAGAAACCAGGCTGAGTAAGCAGGGGAGGATAAGCCAATAAGTAGCACTCCACTATGACCCCTGCATCAGCTTTTACCCCCAGGTTCCTGTCCTGTTTGAGTTCCTGTCCTTTCTTTGATGATGAACAATATTGTCAAAGCATAAGCTAATAGACCCTTTCGTCCTCAAGTTGCTTTGGTCATGGTGTTTTATCACAGCAATATAAACTCTAAGACAGCAAACAACTAAAGTACAAATCAATTGCTTAAGCCTAAAATAAACATCTTGTTTGTTCACACCACACAGAAACCCTAGGGTCAAGCTTCAAGTATATCCATTGCTCTGTCTTTCAATCCTTCCTACATCTATGTGTACTTCATTCTTATAGAGCTGTCCTAAACTGAGGAAAGTTACCTTAGTTTTCACCTCTGTTGATCACTTTTTGGGTGAAAATTGTCATAAGGGAAGTATGGCCTTTGAAGACAAACTTCATTTTAAGTTCTATTTTATTATTCAAAAAATTTCTTGCTCTCTCTCTCTCTCTCTCTCTCTCTCTGTGTTTATATGGTTTATATGTGTGGTTTGATTGTGTGTGTTTGTGTCTGTATGTGTGTTTGTGTGTGTGTGTGATTTGTGGGTGTGCTTGTGTGTGTAATTTGTGAGTGTTTGTGTGTGTGAATGTGAGCATGTGTGTGTCAGTGTGACAGGAAGACAACTGTGACACTTTTTAGCTTAAGAACTGAGGGAAAGACTGATTTTGATGTGGTACCATTATGAATTTACCTATTGTTCTGGATGTAGCATTAGGAGCCATCTAGGAAGGGCTAAGGATAGCTGGTGACTTTCTGGGGGTATTTTTTGCATGGTCTGGGAGAGGCTAGGTTCCAAGATACTTCATCCCAGTATGGCTTTTTTTATAGCTGATATGCCCTTTCTATCACTATTAAATAATATAACAACCCCTGGGCATTAGTCCACCCAGTTAAACAGATTTCCTGAAGATCAACATAAAGATGAACTTCCATGACTTAATGCTATTTTACAGAATTCATGATTTGACTCAAATAATTTTAGAAAGAATGTTTTAAGATGGTTGTAGTCATTTTGTTAGAAAGATGTAATAAAGCTAGAATAAAGAATAGAATAGAATGTACCCACTCCTCATAATAGTAAATAAAGCCTGCATAATAAGGAATACAATGAGCTTTCATAATTACATTAAAAAGAGATATAGGGTTGCAGCAAATATGCGTTCAAGGAAAAAAAATTCAGGTCCAAAGATGAAGCCACAGGTGTATACTATGATAAAGCAAGGCCATGTAAAAAACTCTTGCTCTGAACTTATAATGAGGTTACAGTATTAAACACTGATTTGAACTTGTTATTGATAACAACTCCCCTTTTATGTAACATTTATGTAAGAAAGGCAATTCTTTTTTTTTTTTATTAACTTGAGTATTTCTTATATACATTTCGAGTGTTATTCCCTTTCCCGGTTTCCGGGCAAACATCCCCCTCCCCCTCCCCTTCCTTATGGGTGTTCCCCTCCCAACCCTCCCCCCATTGCCGCCCTCCCCCCATAGACTAGTTCACTGGGGGTTCAGTCTTAGCAGGACCCAGGGCTTCCCCTTCCACTGGTGCTCTTACTAGGATATTCATTGCTACCTATGGGGTCAGAGTCCAGGGTCAGTCCATGTATAGTCTTTAGGTAGTGGCTTAGTCCCTGGAAGCTCTGGTTGCTTGGCATTGTTGTACTTTTGGGGTCTCGAGCCCCTTCAAGCTCTTCCAGTTCATTCTCTGATTCCTTCAATAGAGGACCTATTCTCAGTTCAGTGGTTTGCTGCTGGCATTCGCCTCTGTATTTGCTGTATTCTGACTGTGTCTCTCAGGAGCGATCTACATCTGGCTCCTGTCGGTCTGCACTTCTTTGCTTCATCCATCTTGTCTAATTGGGTGGCTGTATATGTATGGGCCACATGTGGGGCAGGCTCTGAATGGGTGTTCCTTAAGTCTCTGTTTTAATCTTTGCCTCTCCCTTCCCTGCCAAGGGTATTCAATTTCCTCATTTAAAGAAGGAGTGAAGCATTCACATTTTGATCATCCGTCTTGAGTTTCGTTTGTTCTAGGGATCTAGGGTAATTCAAGCATTTGGGCTAATAGCCACTTATCAATGAGTGCATACCATGTATGTCTTTCTGTGATTGGGTTAGCTCACTCAGGATGATATTTTCCAGTTCCAACCATTTGCCTACGAATTTCATAAACTCGTTGTTTTTGATAGCTGAGTAATATTCCATTGTGTAGATGTACCACATTTTCTGTATCCATTCCTCTGTTGAAGGGCATCTGGGTTCTTTCCATTTTCTGGCTATTATAAATAAGGCTGCGATGAACATAGTGGAGCACGTGTCTCTTTTATATGTTGAGGCATCTTTTGGGTATATGCCCAAGAGAGGTATAGCTGGATCCTCAGGCAGTTCAATGTCCAATTTTCTGAGGAACCTCCAGACTGATTTCCAGAATGGTTTTACCAGTCTGCAATCCCACCAACAATGGAGGAGTGTTCCTCTTTCTCCACATCCTCGCCAGCATCTGCTGTCACCTGAGTTTTTGATCTTAGCCAATCGCACTGGTGTGAGGTGAAATCTCAGGGTTGTTTTGATTTGCATTTCCCTTATGACTAAAGATGTTGAACATTTCTTTAGGTGTTTCTCAGCCATTCGGCATTCCTCAGCTGTGAATTCTTTGTTTAGCTCTGAACCCCATTTTTAATAGGGTTATTTGTTTCCCTGCGGTCTAACTTCTTGAGTTTTTTGTATATTTTGGATATAAGGCCTCTATCTGTTGTAGGATTGGTAAAGATCTTTTCCCAATCTGTTGGTTGCCGTTTTGTCCTAACCACAGTGTCCTTTGCCTTACAGAAGCTTTGCAGTTTTATGAGATCCCATTTGTCGATTCTTGATCTTAGAGCATAAGCCATTGGTGTTTTGTTCAGGAAATTTTTTCCAGTGCCCATGTGTTCCAGATGCTTCCCTAGTTTTTCTTCTATTAGTTTGAGTGTGTCTGGTTTGATGTGGAGGTCCTTGATCCACTTGGACTTAAGCTTTGTACAGGGTGATAAGCACGGATCGATCTGCATTCTTCTACATGTTGCTCTCCAGTTGAACCAGCACCATTTGCTGAAAATGCTATCTTTTTTCCATTGGATGGTTTTGGCTCCTTTGTCAAAAATCAAGTGACCATAGGTGTGTGGGTTCATTTCTGGGTCTTCAATTTTATTCCATTGGTCTATCTGTCTGTCTCTGTACCAATACCATGCAGTTTTTATCACTATTGCTCTGTAATACTGCTTGAGTTCAGGGATAGTGATTCCCCCTGAAGTCCTTTTATTGTTGAGGATAGCTTTAGCTATCCTGAGTTTTTTGTTATTCCAGATGAATTTGCAAATTGTTCTGTCTAACTCTTTGAAGAATTGGATTGGTATTTTGATGGGGATTGCATTGAATCTGTAGATTGCTTTTGGTAAAATGGCCATTTTTACTATATTAATCCTGCCAATCCATGAGCATGGGAGATCTTTCCATCTTCTGAGGTCTTCTTCAATTTCTTTCCTCAGTGTCTTGAAGTTCTTATTGTACAGATCTTTTACTTGCTTGGTTAAAGTCACACCGAGGTACTTTATATTATTTGGGTCTATTATGAAGGGTGTCGTTTCCCTAATTTCTTTCTCGGCTTGTTTCTCTTTTGTATAGAGGAAGGCAACTGATTTATTTGAGTTAATTTTATACCCAGCCACTTTGCTGAAGTTGTTTATCAGCTTTAGTAGTTCTCTGGTGGAACTTTTGGTATCACTTAAATATACTATCATGTCATCTGCAAATAGTGATATTTTGACCTCTTCTTTTCCGATCTGTATCCCTTTGATCTCCTTTTGTTGTCTGATTGCTCTGGCTAGAACTTCAAGAACTATATTGAATAAGTAGGGAGAGAGTGGGCAGCCTTGTCTAGTCCCTGATTTTAGTGGGATTGCTTCAAGTTTCTCTCCATTTAGTTTAATGTTAGCAACTGGTTTGCTGTATATGGCTTTTACTATGTTTAGGCTTGGGCCTTGAATTCCTATTCTTTCCAGGACTTTTATCATGAAGGGGTGTTGAATTTTGTCAAATGCTTTCTCAGCATCTAATGAAATGATCATGTGGTTCTGTTCTTTCAGTTTGTTTATATAATGGATCACGTTGATGGTTTTCCGTATATTAAACCATCCCTGCATGCCTGGGATGAAGCCTACTTGATCATGATGGATGATTGTTTTGATGTGCTCTTGGATTCGGTTTGCCAGAATTTTATTGAGTATTTTTGCGTCGATATTCATAAGGGAAATTGGTCTGAAGTTCTCTTTCTTTGTTGTGACTTTGTGTGGTTTAGGTATAAGAGTAATTGTGGCTTCGTAGAAGGAATTCGGTAGGGCTCCATCTGTTTCAATTTTGTGGAATAGTTTGGATAATATTGGTATGAGGTCTTCTATGAAGGTTTGATAGAATTCTGCACTAAACCCGTCTGGACCTGGGCTCTTTTTGGTTGGGAGACCTTTAATGACTGCTTCTATTTCCTTAGGAGTTATGGGGTTGTTTAACTGGTTTATCTGTTCCTGATTTAACTTCGATACCTGGTATCTGTCTAGGAAATTGTCCATTTCCTGAAGATTTTCAAATTTTGTTGAATATAGGTTTTTATAGTAAGATCTGATGATTTTTTGAATTTCCTCTGAATCTGTAGTTATGTCTCCCTTTTCATTTCTGATTTTGTTAATTTGGACGCACTCTCTGTGTCCTCTCGTTAGTCTGGCTAAGGGTTTATCTATCTTGTTGATTTTCTCAAAGAACCAACTTTTGGTTCTGTTGATTCTTTCTATGGTCCTTTTTGTTTCTACTTGGTTGATTTCAGCTCTGAGTTTGATTATTTCCTGCCTTCTACTCCTCCTGGGTGTATTTGCTTCTTTTTGTTCTAGAGCTTTTAGGTGTGCTGTCAAGCTGCTGACATATGCTCTTTCCTGTTTCTTTCTGCAGGCACTCAGCGCTATGAGTTTTCCTCTTAGCACAGCTTTCATTGTGTCCCATAAGTTTGAGTATGTTGTATCTTCATTTTCATTAAATTCTAAAAAGTTTTTAATTTCTTTCTTTATTTCTTCCTTGTCCAGGTTATCATTGAGTAGAGCTTTGTTCAATTTCCACGTATATGTGGGCATTCTTCCCTTATTGTTATTGAAGACCAGTTTTAGGCCGTGGTGGTCTGATAGCACGCATGGGATTATTTCTATCTTTTTGTACCTGTTGAGGCCCGTTTTTTGACCAATTATATGGTCAATTTTGGAGAAAGTACCATGAGGAGCTGAGAAGAAGGCATATCCTTTTGCTTTAGGATAGAATGTTCTATAAATATCCGTTAAGTCCATTTGACTCATGACTTCTCTTAGTCTGTCGACATCACTGTTTAATTTCTGTTTCCATGATCTGTCCATTGATGAGAGTGGGGTGTTGAAATCTCCCACTATTATTGTGTGAGGTGCAATGTGTGTTTTGAGCTTTAGTAAGGTTTCTTTTACGTATGTAGGTGCCCTTGTATTTGGGGCATAGATATTTAGGATTGAGAGTTCATCTTGGTGGATTTTTCCTTTGATGAATATGAAGTGTCCTTCCTTATCTTTTTTGATGACTTTTAGTTGGAAATTGATTTTATTTGATATTAGAATGGCTACTCCAGCTTGCTTCTTCTGACCATTTGCTTGGAAAGTTGTTTTCCAGCCTTTCACTCTGAGGTAGTGTCTGTCTTTGTCTCTGAGGTGTGTTTCCTGTAGGCAGCAGAATGCAGGGTCCTCGTTGCGTATCCAGTTTGTTAATCTATGTCTTTTTATTGGGGAGTTGAGGCCATTGATATTGAGAGATATTAAGGAATAGTGATTATTGCTTCCCGTTATATTCATATTTGGATGTGAGGTTATGTTTGTGTGCTTTCATTCTCTTTGTTTTGTTGCCAAGACGATTAGTTTCTTGCTTCTTCTAGGGTATAGATTGCCTCCTTATGTTGGGCTTTACCATTTATTATCCTTTGTAGTGCTGGATTTGTAGAAAGATATTGTGTAAATTTGGTTTTGTCATGGAATATCTTGGTTTCTCCATCAATGTTAATTGAGAGTTGTGCTGGATACAGTAACCTGGGCTGGCATTTGTGTTTTCTTAGGGTCTGTATGACATCAGTCCAGGATCTTCTGGCCTTCATAGTTTCTGGCGAGAAGTCTGGTGTGATTCTGATAGGTCTGCCTTTATATGTTACTTGACCTTTTTCCCTTACTGCTTTTAATATTCTTTCTTTATTTTGTGCGTTTGGTGTTTTGACAATTATGTGAGGGGGGTGTTTCTTTTCTGGTCCAATCTATTTGGAGTTCTGTAGGCTTCCTGTATGTCTATGGGTATCTCTTTTTTTAGGTTAGGGAAGTTTTCTTCTATGATTTTGTTGAAGATATTTACTGGTCCTTTGAGCTGGGAGTCTTCACTCTCTTCTATACCTATTATCCTTAGGTTTGATATTCTCATTGAGTCCTGGATTTCCTGTATGTTTTGGACCAGTAGCTTTTTCCGCTTTACATTATCTTTGACAGTTGAGTCAAAGATTTCTATGGAATCTTCTGCTCCTGAGATTCTCTCTTCCATCTCTTGTATTCTGTTGGTGAAGCTTGTATCTACAGCTCCTTGTCTCTTCTTTTGGTTTTCTATATCCAGGGTTGTTTCCATGTGTTCTTTCTTGATTGCTTCTATTTCCATTTTTAATTCCTTCAACTGTTTGATTGTGTTTTCCTGGAATTCTTTCAGGGATTTTTGCGATTCCTCTCTGTAGGCTTCTACTTGTTTATTAATGTTTTCCTGTGTTTCCCTAAGTGTGTTCATGTCTTTCTTGAAGTCCTCCAGCATCATGATCAAATATGATTTTGAAACTAGATCTTGCTTTTCTGGTGTGTTTGGATATTCCATGTTTGTTTTGGTGGGAGAATTGGGCTCCGATGATGGCATGTAGTCTTGGTTTCTGTTGCTTGGGTTCCTGCGCTTGCCTCTCGCCATCAGATTATCTCTAGTGTTACTTTGTTCTGCTATTTCTGACAGTGGCTAGACTGTCCTATAAGCCTGTGTGACAGGAGTGCTGTAGACCTGTTTTCCTCTCTTTCAGTCAGTTATGGGGACAGAGTGTTCTGCTTTCGGGCGTGTAGTTTTTCCTCTCTACAGGTCTTCAGCTGTTCCTATGGGCCTGTGTCTTGAGTTCAGCAGGCAGCTTTCTTGCAGCAGAAAAGTTGGTCTTACCTGTGGTCCCGGGGCTCAAGTTCGCTCGTGGGGTGCTGCCCAGGGGCTCTCTGCAGCGGCAGCAACCAGGAAGACCTGTGCCGCCCCTTCCTGGAGCTTCAGTGCACCAGGGTTCCAGATGGTCTTTGGCTTTTTCCTCTGGCATCCGAGATGTGTGTGCAGGGAGCAGTCTCTTCTGGTTTCCCAGGCTTGTCTGCCTCTCTGAAGGTTTAGCTCTCCCTCCCACGGGATTTGGGTGCAGAGAACTGTTTATCAGGTCTGTTTCTTTCAGGTTCCAGTGGTGTCTCAGGCAGGTGTCCTGCCACTCCTGGGCCCTCCCCCACGGGAGCCCAGAGGCCTTATACAGTTTCCTCTTGGGCCAGGGATGTGGGCAGGGGTGAGCAGTGTTGCTGGTCTCTTCCGCTCTGCAGCCTCAGGAGTGCCCACCTGGCCAGGCAGTTGGGTCTCTCTCTCACCGGGTCTGGGAGCAGAGAGCTGCTGCGGGCCGGGATCTGCGGGTGTGGGACTTCCGGTAAACACAGAACGTGCCAGGTCCTAGAGCGGCAATTCTTTCTTACATAGAGAACTTTCTGTCTCTATTTAAATTATAAAAAGGCTGGTAGCAATATAGAAAGGTGGCAAAGCTATTTTCCTGTTGATCCGGTGCATGTGCTGTCTGTTTATGTGACTACTTTCCTTTCCTTTCCTTTCTTTTCCTTTCCTTTCCTTTCCTTTCCTTTCCTTTCCTTTCCTTTCCTTTCCTGTCCTGTCCTGTCCTGTCCTGTCCTGTCCTGTCCTGTCCTTTCCTGTCCTGTCCTGTCCTATCCTTTCCTGTCCTTTCTATTACTTTCCTTTCCTTTTTACTCTGGTTAAAAAGAATTAATAAGCTTCCAAGCTTCTTGCCTGGCCAGTGAGATGCTCCTGGATGACTCACCAGAGAAAGGAGTCCTAGCAAAAAAATCCTTTTTTATTTCCCTAGAACTTATTTAAACAATAGGAGTTATTTGGTTTTAGTGCTAATTGAAACACAAAACAGTAACAAAGAGTTAAGTTCTCCTAGAGACTAAGCACAAGGAATTAAGTTTCTTCAACACTTATTTAAGCACAGAGAGGTAAGGAGAAAAGAAGCCATTGGTTTTCCAGTCACAGAATAAGCAAAAGAGTCTACATTTAGAGAGAGTTGCAAGGCCAGAGATCATCAGTCTGGTTTTCATCCAACTCTGTGTTCCATCTCAACTCTGAAACCCAAAAGGCTGGAGCTGGTCCAGGCATCAGGCTTCAGTTTGGTAATATATGAACAAAGACTCAGATGTGAGGATTCTAGAAAGCTGGCCCTTAAGGAGGATCAAAAGAGATGCAGCCAGCCTGCAGCTCTCTAGGGAAACAGCATGCTGGAAGGAAATGAACACAGCAAGTGCAAAGGCCTGGGTGAAATCATGTTTAAAGTGTTGAGAAGCCCATGCAGCTAGAAACAATTACATAGCTAGAGGTACGGGGGTAAACCTAGAGAAGTGGTGAATCTCATCACACATGGACTTAAGATTTTCTTTGTTTGTTTTGAACTCACTTTTACTTACATTGACATGGGAAATCATTGGAAGATTTTGAACAGGACAGAGTTCTGATCTGGCAGACACATTGATAAAGACAACTACAGCTACAATATTGAGAATGTGATCTAGTTATCTGAGAAAAGATGGGATACCAGGTAAGAGGACAGATAGGGGTATGAGAACGGGTAAGGATGGGTTGAAGCCACCAGTAACACCCGAGATGCTGATAAGGATCCAGATGCCCTCTGTCAATGCATCTGACCTGTCTCATAACTAGATCAGACAGGGAAAGTGCATAATACAATGACTCTGAAATTGTGACATTAAGCATCTATAAGATGAGAGCTGCCATTTGCTATGACATCAGGAAGGGCAATTTAGGAAGACAGAAGACCAAAAGTTTGGCTTTAAACATGACTAATGCTATGATTGTTAGTGTAAGTTGAGATTTTCTTTTCTTTGTGTGTATGGTTAATTAAAGCCATCATAACAACTATAAATGGGTTGATTTTATTTTTATTTTGCGGCATCAAAAACTTTATATCTGAGACATTTACAAAGGATTAGGTCAATGTTTATTTGCTATAGTTAATATTTACATTTCATTGGAAAGATACTTTACATAATTCAAGAATGTAGTGTTATTTCTAGTATCAGGGCAAAATAAAATGCAGTTTAGCTGATGATGACAGTAATACCTTCAAATCAATGTTTTTTTTCTCCATCTGTATTAAATTGGGTATTTCTTATTTACATTTCGATTGTTATTCCCCTTCCCGGTTTCCTGGTCAACATCCCCCTACCGCTCCCCCTCCCTTTCTATAGAGGCTTCCCCTCCCCATCCTCCCCCCATTACCACCCTCCCCCCAACAATCATGTTCACTGGGGGTTCAGTCTTGGCAGGACCCAGGGCTTCCCCTTCCACTGGTGCTCTTACTAGGAAATTCATTGTTACCTATGAGGTCAGAGTCCAGGGTCAGTCCATGTATAGTCTTTGGGTAGTGGCTTAGTCCCTGGAAGCTCTGGTTGGTTGGCATTGTTGTACATATGGGGTCTCAAGCCCCTTCAAGCTCTTCCAGTTCTTTCTCTGATTCCTTCAATGGGGGTCCTGTTCTCAGCTGAACCCCATTTTATTAAGGTTATTTGTCTCCCTGCAGTCTAAATTTTTGGGTTCTTTGTATATTTTGAATATAAGCCCTCTATGAGTTGTAGGATTGGTAAAGATCTTTTCCCAATCTGTTGGTTGCCATTTTGTCCTAACAACAGTTTCCTTTGCCTTACAGAAGCTTTGCAGTTTTATGAGATCCCATTTGTCGATTCTTGATCTTAGAACATAAGCCATTGGTGTTTTGTTCAGGAAATTTTCTCCAGTGCCCATGTGTTCGAGATTCTTCCCCACTCTTTCTTCTATTAGTTTGAGTGTATCTGGTTTGATATGGAGGTCCTTGATCCACTTGGACTTAAGCTTTGTACAGGGTGATAAGCATGGATCGATCTGCATTCTTCTACATGTTGACCTCCAGTTGAACCAGCACCATTTGCTGAAAATGCTCTTTTTTCCATTGAATGGTTTTGGCTCCTTTGTCAAAAATCAAGTGACCATAGGTGTGTGGGTTCATTTCTGGGTCTTCAATTCTATTCCATTGGTCTATCTATCTGTCTCTGTACCAATACCATGCAGTTTTTATCGCTATTGCTCTGCAGTACTGCTTGAGTTCAGGGATAGTGATTTCTCATAGAAGTCCTTTTATTGTTGAGGATAGTTTTAGCTATCCTGGATTTTTTGTTATTCCAGATGAATTTGCAAATTATTCTGTCTAACTCTCTGAAGAATTGAATTGGTATTTTGATGGGAATTGCATTGAATCTGTATGTCGTTTTTGGTAAAGAGGCCATTTTTACTATACTAATCCTTCTAATCCATGAGCATGGGAGATCTTTCTATCTTCTGAGATCTTCTTCAATTTCTTTCTTCAGAGGCTTGAAGTTCTTATCATACAGATCTTTCACTTGCTTCGTTAGAGTCACACCGAGGTATTTTATATTATTTGGGACTATTATGAAGGGTGTCGTTTCCCTAATTCCTTTCTCTGCTTGTTTCTCTTTTGTGTAGAGGAAGGCTACTGATTTATTTGAGTTAATTTTACACACAGCCACTTTGCTGAAGGTGTTTATCAGATTTAGTAGTTCTCTGGTGGAACTTTTGGGATCAATTAGATATACTATCATATCATCTGCAAATAGTGATATTTTTACTTCTTTCTTTCCAATCTGTATCTCTTTGATCTCCTTTTGTTGTCTGATTGCCCTGGCTAGGACTTCGAGAACTATATTGAATAAGTAGGGAGAGAGGGGGCAGCCTTGTCTAGTCCTTGATTTTAGTGGGATTGCTTCAAGTTTCTCTCCATTTAGTTTAATATTAGCTACTTGTTTGCTGAATATGGCTTTTACTATGTTTAGGTATGGGCCATGAATTCCTATTCTTTCCAGGACTTTTATCATGAAGGGGTGTTGAATTTTGTCAAATGCTTTCTTAGCATCTAATGAAATGATCATGTGGTTTTATCTTTCAGTTTGTTTATATAGTAGATTATGTTGATGGTTTTCCGTATATTAAACCATCCCTGCATGCCTGGGATGAAGCCTACTTGATCATGATGGATGATTGTTTTGATGTGTTCTTGGGTTCAGTCTGCAAGAATTTTATTGAGTATTTTTGCGTCGATATTCGTAAGGGAAATTGGTCTGAAGTTCTCTTTTTTTGTTGGGTCTTTGTGTAGTTTAGGTATAAGAGTAATTGTGCCTTCATAGAAGGAATTTGGTAACACTCCATGTGTGTCAATTTTGTCGAATAGTTTGGATAGCATTGGTGTGAGGTCTTCTATGAAGGTCTGATAGAATTCTGCACTGAATATATCTGAACATGGGCTCTTTTTGGTTGGGAGACTTTTAATGACTGCTTCTATTTCTTTAGCAGTTATGGGGTTGTTACATGGTTTATCTGTTTGTGATTTAACTTCGGTACCTGGTATTTGTCTAGGAAATTGTCCATTTCCTCCAGATTTTCAAGCTTTGTTGAATATAGGGTTTTGTAGTAGGATCTGATGATTTTTTTAATTTCCTCTGATTCTGTAGTTATGTCTCCCCCTTCATTTCTGATTTTCTTAATTTGTACATACTCTCTGTGTTCTCTAGTTAGTCTGGCTAAGAGTTTATCTATCTTGTTGATTTTCTCAAAGAACCAACTTTTGTTTCTATTGATTCTTTGTATAGTCCTTTTTGTTTCTACTTGGTTGATTTCAGCTCTGAGTTTGATTATTTCCTGCCTTCTACTGCTCGTGGGTGTGTTTGCTTCTTTTTGTTCTAGAGCTTTTAGGTGTGCTGTCAAGCTGCTGATATATGCTCTCTCCTGTTTCTTTCTGCAGGCACTCAGAACTATGCGTTTTCCTCTTAGCACAGCTTTCATTGTGTCCCATAAGTTTGGGTATGTCGTACCTTCATTTTCATTAAATTCTAATAAGTCTTTAATTTCTTTCTTTATTTCTTCCTTGACCAGGTTATCATTGAGTAGAACATTGTTCTACTTCCAAGTATATGTGGGCGTTCTTCCCTTATTGTTATTGAAGCCCAGCTTTAGCCTGTGGGAGTCTTATAGTAATCATGGTATTATTTCTATCTTTCTGTATCTGTTGAGGCCTGTTTTGTGCCTGATTATATGGTCAATTTTGGAGAAAGTACCATGAGATGGTGAGAAGAAGGTATATCCTTTTGTTTTAGGCTAGAATGTTCTATAAATATCCATTAAGTCCATGTGGTTCATAACTTCTGTTCGTCTGCCTATGTCTCTGTTTAATTTCTGTTTTCATGATCTGTCCATTGATGAGAGTGGGGTGTTAAAATCTCCTACTATTATGGTGTGAGGTGCAATGTGTGCTTTGAGCTTTAGTAAGGTTTCTTTATGTATGTTGGTGCCCTTGTATTTGGAGCATAGATATTTAGGATTGAGAGTTCATCTTGGTGGATTTTTCCTTTGATGAATATGAAGTGTCCTTCCTTATCTTTTTTGATGACTTCTGGTTGAAAATCGATTTTATTCAATATTAGAATGGCTACTCCAGCTTGCTTCTTCAGACCATTTGCTTAGAAATTGTTTTCTAGCTTTTTACTCTGAGGTAGTGTCTGTCTTTGTCTCTGAGGTGTGTTTCTTGTAGGCAGCAAAATGCTGGGTCCCTGTTACATAATCAATTTGTTAATCTGTGTCTTTTTGGGAGGGGGAATTGAGTCCACTGATGTTGAGAGATATTAAGGAATTGTGCTTGTTGCTTCCTGTTATCTTCGTATTTGGAGGTGAGATTATGTTTGTGTTCTTGTATTCTCTTCGTTTTGTTGCAAAACAATTAGTTTCTTGCTTTTTCTATGGTGTAGCTTGCCTCCTTGTCTTGGGCTTTACCATTTATTATCCTTTGTAGTGCTGGATTTGTAGAAAGATATTATGTAAATTTGGTTTTGTCATGGAATATCTTGTTTTAGAACAGAGGTTGAAGGAATGCCTATTCAGAGCCTGCCCCACATGTGGCCCATACATATACAGGCACCAAACTAGATAAGATGGATGAAGCAAAGATATGCAGGCTGACAGGAACTGGATGTAGATCTTTCCTGAGAGACACAGCCAGAATATTGCAAATACATAGGCGAATGTCAGGAACAAACCACTGAACTGAGAACAGGATCCCTTTTGAAGGAACCAGGGAAAGGACTGAAAGAACTGAAGCTGCTTGAGGCCCTATATGAACAATTCCAAAACAACCAGACCTTCCAGGGACTAAGCCACTACCCAAAGACCCTGGGCTCCAAATTCATAGGTAGCAATGAATAGCCTAGTAAGGGCACCAGTGGAGGGGGAAGTCCTTGGTCCTGCCCAGGCTGGACCCCCAGTGAATGTGAGTGTTGGGGGGAGGGCAGTAATGTTGGGAGGATGGGGAGGGGAACACCCATAGTGAAGGGAAGTGGGAGGGGCTAGGGGGATGTTGGCCTGGACACTAGTAAAGGGAATAACATTTGAAATGTAAATAAGAAATACCCAATTTAATAAAGATGAAAAATTACAAAGACACAGGTAAAATTGCGTATAAAAAAAGAAATATTTCTGTATTTAGGAAGATTAATGTATATATGTCTCAGCCACTTTCATATATTCACTTTATATCATTAGCACATTGATAATGCCTGAGGTATAAATGTATTTATACCAAATGACAAGTGACAAATAAAGAAGTCATAGATCCAGTCAATCACAAATCTTTCAAATTAAGCTTTGTGGTAAATCGAGGAGTGATTTTTTTTTTGAATGGAAGTTAGATTCATGTAGGTTGGTGTGCCTTATGGATTTATCAATTTCATTGTACCACCCTAAGTACTATTAACATCATCAAATTCCAAATTGCATATAATAAGCTGTTTTCCCTACTTGCGAATAGGGAGAAATCTTCTGAAAACACAATCTTTCCTTCAAAGACACTTCAAATAGGTTTCTTACTCATCTCTTGTGGAGTTCCTAACAGTGGTAGTGTGTTCTAAGGGTCTTACTCAACACCTCAAACACTTAAAAGATTTATAATTTAAACTTCAAATAATCTTTTTTCATGGTTCTTTGGTGATCTCAAATAATGGCCTTTTGTTTAAAGAAAATCAGCCTGAAATTGTGTATTCAGTTATTAATGTAACAACTCACCATTGTTTTTCTGTGTTACTTTACCTTTGACCTTTCAACTATGACCTTGGCTTTTGATGCATTTCCAAAATATTAAAACATAACCACTGTTAAGAACTAGCCTTTATGCTAGCCAAGGCTCCAGGATGGGCCGAGACCCATCGTTCACGCCTTACTCCTCAGTTCTGGTTCTACCAAGTACCCTGTCTTTCCCTGATACAGGGAATCAGCAGGTTATTAGATTCCTCTTTCAATATGTTCAGCACCTATTTTCTTTTTAACATTAAAATCTTCAAAATATTCCAAACTGTTGCAAGTTTTTATAAAGCTATGTTTATTGGAGAAAATTAACAAAATTAAAAAAAAAACCTGTTATGGCAAAGGATGACTAGTTACAAAATAATTTTAAAGATATGGTTAGAGTAATAAGAAGCAATATAAGTATAATAATATGCAAACATTCATAAATGTATAAATACTTAAGTTTGACGCTAAGTTATCAATGATATTTCAAAGGATACTCCTTTGGTAACCCTTAGGAATGAAGTCATTCTGAAAACTGAAGACTATAAATTGTTGAATTTCAGACATTAAAAAAATTGAAATTGGAAAGGAAGATGTCAAAATATCATTATTTGCCGATGATAAGACAGTATACTTAAGTGACCCCGAAAGTTCCATCAGAGAACTAAGTCTGGTGAACAACTTCACCAAAGTGACTGGATATAAAATTAACTCCAACAAATTAGTAGCGTTCCTCTACTCAAAGGATAAACAGGCTGAGAAAGAAATTAGGGAAACAACACACTTCACAATAGTCACTAATAATATATGACTCGGTATGACTCTAACCAAGCAAGTGAAAGATCTCTATGATAAGATCAAGTCTCTGAAGAAAGAAATTCAAGGAGATCTTAGAAGATGGAAAGATCTCTCATGCTCATGGATTGGCAGGATTAATATGGTAAAAATGTTCATTTTGCCAAAAGCAATCTACAGATTCAATGCAATATGCATCAAATTCCAACTCAATTCTTCATAGAGTTAGAAAGAGCAATTCACGAATTCGTTTGGAATAACAAAAAACCCAGGATAGTGAAAACTATCCTCAACAATAAAAGAACTTCTGGGGAAATCACCATTCCTGACCTCAAGCTCTATTACAGAGCAATAGTGATAAAAACTGTATGGTCTCGGTACCGAAACTAGGACACTGAAATAGGAGATGAAGACTCTTGTTCAAATCAGTGAGTGGTGATGTTTTAGAGTAGTATTGTCCGACTCTAGTGCTCTTGGCACTTATAACAGTGGAGGATGCTGGCACTCACTGTGGCATTTTCTTTAGTAGTGTGGTTTGGATTCTGAAAATTTCCAAACTACCCTTTCAATATCAGTCAAAAGAACCCAGGATTATGTCTCCTGTTATCCATATGAATATGCATACACATTCCCATATTCTACTGTGACAATCTCTGTGTGGCAGAAGGAATCAAGGCTCCTAGGAGCATCTTGACCATCCATGAATTGCAGAGGCAGTAAGTAGAAGAGTTGCTTGGACACAGTTTTTGGGTCTAAATCATGTCATCTTCACTTTGCACAAGAGCTCGCTGAATAATATTGCATTTTTAATAATGATGTTATAGCAGATAAATTATAAAGGTACTTTGAACAAAGAAGCCTCGTGGGAACAGAGAAATTTGCATTTTTTCTGTTTTGTTTGATATTTCTGTTTTTGTAATTTAATTTAAGCTGTGAAGATTGTTTCATTTAAGTTGACTTGCAAATTATTTTCGGTGTAATTTAAACATTCTATACGTTGGGTCCCACCTCTTTCCTCTGTGTTCCATGTCAACTGAGTTCCCGATACATTTTACATGATGGGTTTTCTGATTCTTACTGGTATCATAAAAAAACTTTCTCAATAAAGAAAGTTGAAATTCAGGAGTACTTATTAAAAATGTGTTGTTTTTAGTAGTTATTATTAATCCTTTTGTAAATAGGACAATTGCTCTAAAATGATTTTAAAAATTTATACTCAATAAAAATAAGTAAAATTAAATTAAAAATTGTAATCAAGACAATTTTCTCAAAGACATATGAAGAACACTTGTATTTGTTTCTTCTACAGCAACCTTATTGTACACTAGAGTGTTTAAGCCACTAAACTTTGTGTTCCCGGAATGCGGTTGCTATTAACATTCCAACAATGTATTTGTATGACAAAGACTAATAAGAGAAAACAGCATACCCTGGATCTATTTTAGTGATAAAGACAGGAGCAGGAAATGGTAGCTCCTACCCTGTCCTCATTACCACAGTGCTAAAACTCCCATCAATTACAATGGCCTGGCATCTCCCTAATGTGAGACTTTGTTGGTAACTTCTCCTCAACAGGGGCTCTATCTCCTTTAATCCAGTCTGTCTGTGGAACGTGGATGGAAATATATTGATAGGGCTTGCATTGATGGCATTCTCTCCACTTGTAAAAGCTTGTGTTGAAAAAGACATGATGTCAGCACATAACAGCAGATTCCTATGGACAGCCATTTCTGTTTTATTGCCTCTAATTTTATAGGTAAAATAGAAAATGTTCCAAGCGTTTACCTTGACCTATATTTTACACATACAGTTAGTGATGCTGAACGTTTCTTTTGTCTCTGCCAGATATGCAGAAATGCTTATGTATCCCCTCTGCCTGTAGCCTTCTGTTCCACACCCCATCCTCTGAACTATGGCTTGAACCTAGGGTTTCATGCATTTGAAGCAAGTCCCCTATTACTTATCTCAAGCAGCAATGTCTCTTTAGTTTAGCTCTACTCTAATTTAACTTCTTTCTTCTCTCCCATTGATTCTTTTTTTCCATCAACAATTATTTTGCCCATAAAGTTCTAGATTTGGAAAGTAAGACATTAAATCAATGAGAGAAAAGCAGACATGGGCAATGTGAAGGAGCTCATGGTTCAGAACGCTACCTCACTAAAAACAGCAAGAGAATAATAGACCAGAAGTCGCAAGCACTCAGCTGAGACAGAGTTCCCAGGGAGCTATCATTGTTATCTCATCAGAGAAGTTTGAGATATTTCTTGCTCTTTGATAATGATCTCAAATGGTAGTGGCTTAGTAGTAGTGAGCTATGTTTTGTCATAATTATACCATCTGGGCTGGACTGGGCTCTCTTCTGACTTCTCTGCCATCTACTTGCATTGGAGTATCCAGAATAGATTCTTCTCTCACACATATCCCTCTCCCTCCCAAATTTGGGACCTCTTTTTCTCTAATTTGGGTGTCAGTGTGTCCAAATAAATATCTGAATAGAACATGCTGAATCTGTGTAGAAATTGTTCATATGTGTACATTTTATATGTATGTTTATATGTGTGTATTTCACCTAAAATACCTGGAATAGGTGGCAGCTGGCTTTCTCCACTGTCCTTTCCTCTCCTGGATACTTCCTATAGAGCATTCTGTATGGTGCTCAAAGCTCTGAATGTGAGCATGTCAAGAGCCTGAGTCCTGATATGTACGTTCTTTCTATGGCTACTTGACTAGGTCCCACAGACAAAACAAGTCAGCATGGGAGGCATAAATTGTGCCAGGCCTGTGTCATTAGGAAGCACTAATGCTCATGAAGCACTCAGAAAGTAAAGACAGACAGGGAATGTTTGGGCTGCAATGTAAAGAAAACCTGTGGGGGCATACATTACAGTAGAAGAGGCTTCATGAGGAACCTTGCTTCTTCTATGAGAAATGTGAAATGAAAACATTCTCAAGGCACATTAGAAAGAATTTACAGGAAGAAGGATAGGGTGTGATGAAGCCTGAAGAATTTAATGCTGGAAGATGGGACTGACAGATTGTCAGAGGACTTGGAAATCAGTCAGCTGTAAGATTGTCTTCTAGGTATCATGGGGAAGTTATACCCATGAAATCTGAACAACATGGATGCCTATGCAAGACCTGAACAAGGACAATATTGATTGGCATTTCAACATGGATGAGAGATGAAACTGGCTCCACCCCTAGATGAAGAGAGGGAGACAATTAATGATGAGAGCGAGGGAGAACCAGCTCTCCAGACGTACGCATATAAAGAAATTACCATACAGACTCAGCATGTTCTGTTCATATATCTATTTGCACACACAAACATACGTACATGCACACAATTAGAGAAAAGGAGGTCAGAAATTCAGGAAGGGAGGGGATGGGGAAGATCCGGGAAAGGGAGGAAAGGAAAAGAAGGAGTGAATGACATAATTATATTTTAATTACATAGAGAACGTAAAAACAAAATGAACAATGAACAACTAATCAAATAGCTCACAGGGTGAGTGGGTAAGATCCAAGGAAGCAGAAAGAGGGCACTAGTGAATGTTTTCAAGTATTTCAGGCCAGACTGGAGGACAAAGATCCCACACATTGCTTTCATATTCTAGAATGTTAAAGAATGTTAGAATTTTTTAATATCTCTAATTACATTCAGCTCTCACCTTAGTACATTCGAGATAGAGCATGAGTAACAATTCAGCTTTATTTGAGAAACTTTCACTGTGGACATTGACAGCACTAAAAGTTACCAACTATAAAATATGTGCTCATTAACAATAGCGTGAGGAGTTCTCATGGTCCTCAAGCAGGGCAGAATCTCTGCAAGGAAAGCTTGTATGCATAATACAGCATAGCCGAATGAGATTTTATTATGCCTACTACTAATACTGTTGCATGCTGTCCTGTTTCCAGAGACAACAAATTTGTAAAAAAGCTCAGTTTCCACAATGAGTCAGTTTTCTTCTTTGAAATGCGTCTCCTTTAATGTTAGGCTGGATCAAACAAGCCCATGAAATTAACAATTTAGTACAGACCTTTTCTTGGTATCCACTGACACAGTGAAGGCAGTTTACAGAGGAAATGAGTAGTTTTCTAAGAACCCATGGCACACCGTGAGAGATTGGTTGCAGAAGTGCGTGCAGAAATTCTGTAAGGGGCTGTCAGGGAGCTTTGAATGTATAAGCTTGTATGGTCATGGCCTCAGCTTTTGGAGTCACCTAGCTGCTCCAGTCAATGTGATGCTCAGACCCTAGAAGCCAAGGGCGAGCTATGGGAGCCTGGAAAGCATGAGAGGGAACAGAATATACCAAAGAAACTGAAGGCATTATCCTTACCTAGGCAGCTACTCTGAGGTGAAAATGTGGAAGTTAAGAATCCATTCAAAATGAAATGAAGCCATAATATTCTACAGAGTCCACAGAGCCACTGGCTCATTCTCTTTGACTTTTAGTTGATTTGGAGTCAATGGTATAGCAAACATTTACATGCTCACTTACCTTAAAGAATGATGAGATGATCAGACAGTGGCTCTAAATTTATATGCACATTATAATAATTTACTAAGTATGTGAACTGGTGTGCTTCACGTTTTTAAATTAATTTTTTTAACTTATGTACTTTATATCCCACTCACTGCCCCCTCTTGGTCATTATCCCCTCCCACAATCCTCTCCCCTTCCCCCATATCCCATCCCCTTCCTCCATACCCCATCCCCTTCCCCTCCGAGCGGGTGTGGGGTCCCCTGGGTATCCCCTCCTCTCCAGGCACTTCAAGTCTCTGTGAGGCTAGGCAGTTCCTTTCCCACTGAGGCCAGACAAGGCAGCCCAGCTAGAAGAACATATCCCACATACAGGCAACAGCTTTGTGGATAGTCCCTGCTCCCGTTGTCTGGGACCCATGTGAAGACCAAGCTGCACATCTGTTACGTCTGGGGAGGCCTAGGTCCAGTCCATATTTGATCTTTGACTGGTGGTTCAGACTCCGAGAGCCCCAAAGGTCCTGGTTAGTTGATTCTATTGGTCATGTGCTTCACTTTCTAAAAGTATTAATATAGGTATATGTCATGCAGGTCATGGGCTTTCTGATGTGCATGTGAAGATAAACACAAATGATGTTTATTGAGTTACTACTTTATGATGAGTGTACTTCTTTCAAATGGCACTTAGCACAGTTTTGAGTTAGGTACTATTACTATGCTTTCCTTGGAACCAGGCAACTAAGACACAGAGAGCTTTCATACCCTATCCAAGGCAACACAGTAGAATATAAGAAGCATTTGAGAACCTGCAGTGTAATGTTAACTTTTTTCAAACATTATTTTTAATGATGGTTCTTAAATGCTTTAACCTTCCTTGCAGCCAACCAACCACCCACTAGAGGTAGTGGAAAAGAAAGGATATAGGGGAAATGGACCTGTTTTAAAAGGTTCTTTGGAGCAATTCCCATCTATGTTGTCTGGAAATCAGCAGTTCAGTTCACAGGTGAGTAGGCAGCAGCAGCTCGATCCACTCACAAACACCTCACAGATACACCAGAAATCCAGTTCAGTAGTCAGGTTAGCAACAGCAGTGACATGAGCTGGCAGAAATAGCCTGGACTCAGCCTCTCAAGTGAGCAGGAGGGAACAGGAGGAACTCCAGGAGAAATTCACAGCTGTGCCTCTCTCAGAGAATTGAAGATTAACGAAGACTTGAGACCCAAAATCTGTTACCAGCAAACAAAGCCCTGTCTCTGTCACTCTAGGGAGTCCTATTTATACCCTCCAAACATCATGTGTCCTTCCAGTGTCTTGCCTAATCCTGTGCATACAATCATCCCAAGTCCATGGAAGAAGTAGGAAACTGCAGTGCATTACCAGAAGACTTTTGGGTGCTTTTCTCTCTATGGAGTCCTGACAAATGTTGCAAGGAGGACCAATGCATGCATGCAGTTAGCAAAGAATCCTTTATCACATGTCCTTTCATGTGCTTGCTTTAGCAGAACATCTCTCCTGTGTCTTCTTCAGTGAAATATTCCTTCACAAGTCTGCCTTAGCCTTTCACACCCATGCCCACTTTAATTAAACGTTCCTTCACATGCTTGCCCCAGAAAACTACCACCCAATAGAAGACCTAAAACTCTGAAACTACATTCCAAAGAAAGCTTAAGTTTCTAGTTCACTGCAGCCAGGGGTTTTGACTACTCAGGTCTCAGGCATCTTACGAGCATTTCCATATTGTATTGTACCTAAAAAACAAACAAACAAAAGACCTTCAACTGTGAAATTTGGAGCCAAATTTGCCAATGGAGAAAGGGCATTTGCTATTGTATAATATTTTCTTGATGTTCTCTCAACATATCGAAAGGGTCCATATGTATTTTCAAGTGATATTTACTACTAATAAATACAGAGTGCTAGTTGTAGGTCAGTGTTTGTTTTTAAATTTTAATTATTTTACTTAAAACAATTTATATGAAGACGTTGAACATTTTCCCCTTACTCTTCTGTACCACTTCTTTGCCCTCTCTGCTTCTGTCAACCATCGTCTGCCTCTTAGATAGTTTCATATCTACTCTCATGTCAATATACATCTGTGATTTTTATGAATCTATCTGTGCTGGTTAATTTGGATTGTTTACTTGGAACACTGGGAAGAGAGAACTGCAACTGAGTAATTGCCTCCATCAGGTGCATCTTTAGACATGACTGTGGAACATTATTTTTTATTTCCAGTCGGTGGAAGATGGCATAGTTATTGTGGGATGCACCATCCCTAGGGAGCTATATCTGGGCTGTGTAAGAAAAGTAGATGAAGAAAGTCCTATTCAGAAAACCCTTGCCTGTGACTATTTCACAAAGCATTTCCCCAACTTTGTCCTCAGTTTGTTTAGTAATTTCAGAGTCTTAGGTATTATATTAGTGTCTTTGAACCGTTTGGAATTGATTTTTATGTGGTGTAAAAGATGAGGCAGTTTAATTTCATTGGTTTACATGTAGACATTTAATTTTCCAAGAATTATTTCAGAATCAGGTGACTGTACATCTTTCCTGTTCTTTGAAGTATGTTTGCTGTTTTAGCTAATCAATCGTCATTGCATCCCTGGAAGACAGGAACTTTTGTTATCTTCCTCTTGCACACAAGACACTATGAACAGCTTAAGTAACATTCTCAAGATCACGGAGAGTGTTTCGGTAAAGATCCCAGCAGTCAGACCTAAACTTCATAGCTAAGTCCTCTATCTCTCACCTCTCTAGATTTTATTTTATTATTATTATTTTAAAGAGCTGTGCATGCCTTCTTCATTTGCTTAATTTTTGCAGTTTCCCTTGCCCCTTATAAAATCAGTTGACTTAGTGTATGTCTTCATATTTAATCAACTCCTGCAAGTTGAGAGTACTTACTCATAACCAAGGCAGAAAATTATTTGAACTTAGCCTAAATATCACTTAAACAAAATACTCTCTTGATCCTACTTGAAAACAATACACAATTAGAGTATTCCATGAACCATCTCATTTAGTGTTATGAAAACTTTAATTTTCTCTGCCATTCTGTGCTAGAGAGTTGCTGTGAAGTCTGGTAGATGCTTTTACTTGTACAATTCTTTCAGACTCACAAATGAACCCATGCATATGAAACTACCAACCATTTCACTACATTCAAAGCTATGTATTTTAGAGAACGGATTCTTCATTGACTTTTATTCCACAAAAGTATTAAAAATTTCATTGGAGTATGAAAAGGTATCTTCTTTTACAGGGTCCAGTGACATCGTGGAGAGAAAAATTGTTCATGGAATATACCTAGGATGTTTCTATGTTGATCTTGTCTACCCAGAAAAAATTCCAAAGCCCTGGGACAGCCAGCCAGGAGTTGTCATTGTAACTACTGTTACAATGCATTGTACTGTTAACCAAGCATTGTAATTACTGTTCTCAATTTCTCTCTATTATGAATTCTTTATATGTAAGAAATTCTAAAGAATTTGTAGTCAGTAGAATATAAAGCTCACAACCTCCCTCATGACCACCCAAAGTGATCTTGAATGTTAAAGCTAAAATGTCTCCCTGTGCCTGAAGCTGACCTGGTTCTATTGCTGTCTGTACCCAAATCCTGTGGAGGAGAGGGCTGGACTCTCAGAAGTACAGACAATCCTAAGAGCTCAGGGCAGCCCACCACTTTTGCTCACTTTCCTGGCTCAAGAGGAACCCACCTAGAGTCCTCTGGACACAGGAAGCTAGGAGAAGTCAGGGAGGGGATTCTACCTGTCTCTGCCTGCACCCAAAGCTGAAAGCCAGTCTCCGGGATGGCTAACACACTTGAGAGCAGAGCTAAGACCACCAGTTCTGCTCCAAAGGACCTGCCGGAAGCTCTCAGGACACACAAACCCAGGAGCAGTCATGGACAGGACCCTTCCAGTTTCTGCCTGCACCCATAGCTGAGCCAGTCCCACAGCTCTCTGTACCCAGGTCTTGAAAGCTGGTCTCCAGGAGTGCTGACACATAAGCTTACAGGAGGGTCAAGCCACTGTCAGAGACAGCAAGGCCAGCTAACGTCAGAGACAACCAGATGGTGAGAGGCAAGCACAGGAAAGTGAGCAGCAGAAACCAAGGCATCAACAGAGCCCAGTTCTCCCACCAAAGCCAATACTGAATATCCAAACACATCAGAAAAGAAAGATTTGGATTTAAAATCATATCTCATGATGATGATAGAGGGAGGACTTTAAAAAGGACATAAATAACTCCCTTAAAGAAATACAGGACAACTCAGGTAAACAAGTAGAATCCCTTAAAGAGGAAACACAAAAATCTCTTAAACAGTTACAGGAAAACACAACCAAACAGGTGAAAGAATTGAACAAAATCATCCAGAATAGCAAAATTTAAATAGAAACAATAAAGAAATCACAAAGGAAGACAAATCTGGAGATAGCAAACCTAGGAAAGAGATCAAGAGTCATAGATATTAGCATCATCAACAGAATACAAGAGATAGAAGAGAGAACTCAGGGGCAGAGGATACCATAGAAAACATTGACATAACTGTTAAAAAATTGTAAAACGCAAAAAGCTCCTAACCCAAAACATTCAGGAAATCCAGGACACAATGAGAAGATCAAGCTTAAGTTTAATAGGTATAGAAGAGAGTGAAGACTCCCAACTTAAAGGACCACTAAATATCTTCAACAAAATTACAGAAAAAAAAACCTTCCCTAACCTAAAGAAAGAGATGCCTATAAACATACAAGAAGCCTATAGAACTCCAAATAGATTGGACCAAAAAAGAATTTCCTCCCATTACATAATAGTCAAAACACCAAATGTACCAAACTAAGAAAGAATATTAAAAGCAGTAAGGGATAAAGGTCAAGTAATATATAAAGGCAGATATATCAGAATTACACCAGACTTCTCACCAGAGAATTTGAAAGCCAGAAGATCCTGGACAGATGTCATATAGACCCTAAGAGAACATAAATTCCAGCCCAGGCTACTATATCCAGCAAAACTCTCAATTAACATAGATGGAGAAACCAAGATATTCAATGACAAAACCAAATTTACACAATATCTTTCCACAAATTCAGCCCTACAAAAGATAGTAGATGGAAAACTCAAGAAAGAAATTGCACCCTAGAAAAAGCAAGAAAGTAATTTTCTTGCAAAAACCCCAAAAGAAGAGAGACACACAAAAATAATACCACCTCTAACAACAAAAATAACAGGAAACAATAATCATTATTCCTTAATATTTCTTAACATCAATGGACTAGACAAGGTTGCCTTCTCTGTCCCTACTTATTCAATATAGTACTCAAAGTCTTAGCAAGAGCAATCAGACAACAAAAGGAGGTCAAAAGAATACAAATTGGAAAGGAAGAAGTCAAAATATCACTATTAGCAGATTATATGATAGTATACTTAAGTGACCCCAAAATTCCATCAGAGAACTACTAAGCCTGATAAACAACTTCATCACAGTGTCTGGATATAAAATTAAGTCAAACAAATCAGTAGCTTTCTCAACGGAGAAACAGCTGAGGAAAAAATTAGGCAAACGACACCCTTCACAATAGTCAGGCAGAAATAATATAGTAAAAATGGCCATTTTGCCAAAAGCAATATACAGATTCAGTGCAATCCCCATCAAAATTCTAACTCAATTCTTCATAGAGTTAGAAAGAGCAATTTGCAAATTCATTTGGAATAATAAAAATCCCGGAATATTGAAAACTATTCTCAACAATAAAAGAATTTCTGGAGGAATCACCATCTTTGACCTCAAGCTGTTATTACAGAGCAATAGTGTAAAAACTGTATGCTATTGGTACCAAGACAGGTAGTTAGATCAATGCAATAGAATTGAAGACCCAGAAATGAACCTACATACCTGTGGTCATTGATGTTTGACAAAGGAGCTAAAACCATCCAGTGGAAAAAAGATAGCATTTTCAACAAATGATGTTTCAACTGGAGGTCAGCATGTAGAAGAATGCAAATCGACACATTCTTATCATCCTCTACAAAGCTCAATTCCAAGTGCATCAAGGACCTCCACATAAAGGCAGATATACTCAAACTAGTAGAAGAAAAAGTAGGGAAGAGTCTTGAACATATGGGCACTGGGGAAAATTTACTGAACAAAACACCAATGGCTTATGCTCTAAGATCAAGAATCTACAAATGGAACCTCATGAAATTGCAAAGCTTCTGTAAGGCAAAGGACACTGTCATTAGGACAAAATGTCAACCAACAGATTGGGAAAAGATCTTTACCAATCCTTCATCTGATAGAGGGATAATGTCCAATATATACAAGGAACTCAAGAAGACTCCAAAGAATGACATAACCTTATTGAAAGATGTGGTACAGAACTAAATAAAGAACTCTCAGCTGAGGCGTATAGAATGCTTCAGAAGCACCTAAAGTAGTGTTCAACATCCTTAGTCATCAGGGAAATACAAATCAAAACAACCCTGAGATTCCACCTCATACCAGTCAGAATGGCTCAGATAAAAAAATCTCAGGTGACAACAACTGCCAGTGATGATCAGGAGAAAGAGGAACACTCCATTGAAGATGGGATTGCAAACAGGTACAACCTGTTTGGAATCAGTCTGGAGGTTCCTCAGAAAACTGGACATAGTATTATGTGAGGACTCAGTTATGTCCATATACCCAGAACATGCTTCAGCATATAACAAGGACGCATGTTCCACTCTGTTCACAGTAGCCTTATTTATAATAGCAAGAATCTGGAAAGAGTCAAGATGTCCTCAAACAGAGGAATGGATACAGAAAATATGGTACATCTACACAATGGAGTACTACTCAGCTATTAAAAAAAATTGACTTCATGAAATTCTTTTTTTTTTATATTTTTATTTTACTCAATCATTTATTTAGTAAGTCTTTTTTTAGGTTTTTTTATTTTCATTTATTAACTTGAGTATTTCTTATATACATTTCGAGTGTTATTCCCTTTCCCGGTTTCCGGGCAAACATCCCCCTCCCCCCTCCCCTTCCTTATGGGTGTTCCCCTCCCCACCCTACCCCATTGCCGCCCTCCCCCCAACAGTCTAGTTCACTGGGGGTTCAGTCTTAGCAGGACCCAGGGCTTCCCCTTCCACTGGTGCTCTTACTAGGATATGCATTGCTACCTATGGGGTCAGAGTCCAGGGTCAGTCCATGTATAGTCTTTAGGTAGTGGCTTAGTCCCTGGAAGCTCTGGTTGCTTGACATTGTTGTACATATGGGGTCTCGAGCCCCTTCAAGCTCTTCCAGTTCTTTCTCTGATTCCTTCAACGGGGGTCTCCTTCTCAGTACAGTGATTTGCTGCTGGCATTCGCCTCTGTATTTGCTGTATTCTGGCTGTGTCTCTCAGGAGCGATCTACATCCGGCTCCTGTCAGCCTGCACTTCTTTGCTTCATCCATCTTGTCTAATTGGGTGGCTGTATATGTATGGGCCACATGTGGGGCAGGCACTGAATGGGTGTTCCTTCTGTGTCTGTTTTAATCTTTGCCTCCCTCTTCCCTGCCAAGGGTATTCTTGTTCCCCTTTTAAAGAAGGAGTAAAGCATTCACATTTTGATCATCCGTCTTGAGTTTCATTTGTTCTAGGCATCTAGGGTAATTCAAGCATTTGGGCTAATAGCCACTTATCAATGAGTGCATACCATGTATGTCTTTCTGTGATTGGGTTAGCTCACTCAAGATGATATTTTCCAGTTCCAACCATTTGCCTATGAATTTTATAAAGTCATTGTTTTTGATAGCTGAGTAATATTCCATTGTGCAGATGTACCACATTTTCTGTATCCATTCCTCTGTTGAAGGGCATCTGGGTTCTTTCCAGCTTCTGGCTATTATAAATAAGGCTGTGATGAACATAGTGGAGCACGTGTCTTTTTTTATATGTTGGGGCATCTTTTGGGTATATGCCCAAGAGAGGTATAGCTGGATCCTCAGGCAGTTCAATGTCCAATTTTCTGAGGAACCTCCAGACTGATTTCCAGAATGGTTTTACCAGTCTGCAACCCCACCAACAATGGAGGAGTGTTGCTCTTTCTCCACATCCTCGCCAGCATTTGCTGTCACCTGAGTTTTTGATCTTAGCCATTCTCACTGGTGTGAGGTGAAATCTCAGGGTTGTTTTGATTTGCATTTCCCTTATGACTAAAGATGTTGAACATTTCTTTAGGTGTTTCTCAGCCATTCGGCATTCCTCAGCTGTGAATTCTTTGTTTAGCTCTGAACCCCATTTTTTAATAGGGTTATTTGTCTCTCTGCGGTCTAACTTCTTGAGTTCTTTGTATATTTTGGATATAAGGCCTCTATCTGTTGTAGGATTGGTAAAGATCTTTTCCCAATCTGTAGGTTGCTGTTTTGTCCTAACCACAGTGTCCTTTGCCTTACAGAAGCTTTGCAGTTTTATGAGATCCCATTTGTCGATTCTTGATCTTAGAGCGAAAGCCATTGGTGTTTTGTTCAGGAAATTTTTTCCAGTGCCAATGTGTTCCAGATGCTTCCCTAGTTTTTCTTCTATTAGTTTGAGTGTGTCTGGTTTGATGTGGAGGTCCTTGATCCACTTGGACTTAAGCTTTGTACAGGGTGATAAGCATGGATCGATCTGCATTCTTCTACATGTTGACCTCCAGTTGAACCAGCACCATTTGCTGAAAATGCTATCTTTTTTCCATTGGATGGTTTTGGCTCCTTTGTCAAAAATCAAGTGACCATAGGTGTGTGGGTTCATTTCTGGGTCTTCAATTCTATTCCATTGGTCTATCTGTCTGTCTCTGTACCAATACCATGCAGTTTTTATCACTATTTCTCTGTAATAGTGCTTGAGTTCAGGGATAGTGATTCCCCCTGAAGTCCTTTTATTGTTGAGGATAGTTTTAGCTATCCTGGGTTTTTTGTTATTCCAGATGAATTTGCAAATTGTTCTGTCTAACTCTTTGAAGAATTGGATTGGTATTTTGATGGGGATTGCATTGAATCTGTAGATCGCTTTTGGTAAAATGGCCATTTTTACTATATTAATCCTGCCAATCCATGAGCATGGGAGACCTTTCCATCTTCTGAGGTCTTCTTCAATTTCTTTCTTCAGTGTCTTGAAGTTCTGATTGTACAAATCTTTTACTTGCTTGGTTAAAGTCACACCGATGTACTTTATATTATTTGGGTCTATTATGAAGGGTGTTGTTTCCCTAATTTCTTTCTCGGCTTGTTTCTCTTTTGTGTAGAGGAAGGCTACTGATTTATTTGAGTTAATTTTATACCCAGCCACTTTGCTGAAGTTGTTTATCAGCTTTAGTAGTTCTGTGGTGGAACTTTTGGGATCACTTAAATATACTATCATATCATCTGCCAATAGTGATATTTTGACTTCTTCTTTTCCAATCTGTAACCCCTTGACCTCCTTTTGTTGTCTGATTGCTCTGGCTAGAACTTCAAGAACTATATTGAATAAGTAGGGAGAGAGTGGGCAGCCTTGTCTAGTCCCTGATTTTTGTGGGATTGCTTCAAGTTTCTCTCCATTTAGTTTAATGTTAGCAACTGGTTTGCTGTATATGGCTTTTACTATGTTCAGGTATGGGACTTGAATTCCTATTCTTTCCAGGACTTTTATCATGAAGGGGTGTTGAATTTTGTCAAATGCTTTCTCAGCATCTAATGAAATGATCATGTGGTTTTGTTCTTTCAGTTTGTTTATATAATGGATCACGTTGATGGTTTTCCGTATATTAAACCATCCCTGCATGCCTGGGATGAAGCCTACTTGATCATGGTGGTTGATTGTTTTGATGTGCTCTTGGATTCAGTTTGCCAGAATTTTATTGAGTATTTTTGCGTCGATATTCGTAAGGGAAATTGGTCTGAAGTTCTCTTTCTTTGTTGGGTCTTTGTGTGGTTTATGTATAAGAGTAATTGTGGCTTCATAGAAGGAATTCGGTAGTGCTCCATCTGTTTCAATTTTGTGGAATAGTTTGGATAGTATTGGTATGAGGTCTTCTATGAAGGTCTGATAGAATTCTGCACTAAACCCGTCTGGACCTGAGCTCTTTTTGTTTGGGAGACCTTTAATGACTGCTTCTATTTCCTTAGGAGTTATGGGGTTGTTTAACTGGTTTATCTGTTCCTCATTTAACTTCGGTACCTGGTATCTGTCTAGAAAACTGTCCATTTCCTACAGATTTTCAATTTTTGTTGAATATAGGCTTTTATAGTAAGATCTGATGATTTTTTGAATTTCCTCTGAATCTGTAGTTATGTCTCCCTTTTCATTTCCGATTTTGTTAATTTGGACACACTCTCTGTGTCCTCTCGTTAGTCTGGCTAAGGGTTTATCTATCTTGTTGATTTTCTCAAAGAACCAACTTTTGGTTCTGTTGATTCTTTCTATGGTCCTTTTTGTTTCTACTTGGTTGATTTCAGCTCTGAGTTTGATTATTTCCTCCCTTCTACTCCTCCTGGGTGTATTTGCTTCTTTTTGTTCTAGAGCTTTTAGGTGTGCTGTCAAGCTGCTGACATATGCTCTTTCCTGTTTCTTTCTGCAGGCACTCAGCGCTATGAGTTTTCCTCTTAGCACAGCTTTCATTGTGTCCCATAAGTTTGGGTATGTTGTACCTTCATTTTCATTAAATTCTAAAAAGTCTTTAATTTCTTTCTTTATTTCTTCCTTGACCAGGTTATCATTGAGTAGAGCATTGTTCAATTTCCACGTATATGTGGGCATTCTTCCCTTATTGTTATTGAAGACCAGTTTTAGGCCATGGTGGTCCGATAGCACGCATGGGATTATTTCTATCTTTCTGTACCTGTTGAGGCTCGTTTTTGACCAATTATATGGTCAATTTTGGAGAAAGTACCATGAGGAGCTGAGAAGAAGGTACATCCTTTTGCTTTAGGATAGAATGTTCTATAAATATCCGTTAAGACCATTTGGCTCATGACTTCTCTTAGTCTGTCTACGTCTCTGTTTAATTTCTGTTTCCATGATGTGTCCATTGATGAGAGTGGGGTGTTGAAATCTCCTACTATTATTGTGTGAGGTGCAATGTGTGTTTTGAGCTTTAGTAAGGTTTCTTTTACGTATGTAGGTGCCCTTGTATTTGGGGCATAGATATTTAGGATTGAGAGTTCATCTTGGTGGATTTTTCCTTTGATGAATATGAAGTGTCCTTCCTTATCTTTTTTGATGACTTTTAGTTGAAAATTGATTTTATTTGATATTAGAATGGCTACTCCAGCTTGCTTCTTCTGACCATTTGCTTGGAAAGTTGTTTTCCAGCCTTTCACTCTGAGGTAGTGTCTGTCTTTGTCTCTGAGGTGTGTATCCTGTAGGCAGCAGAATGCAGGGTCCTCGTTGCGTATCCAGTTTGTTAATCTATGTCTTTTTATTGGGGAGTTGAGGCCATTGATGTTGAGAGATATTAAGGAATAGCGATTATTGCTTCCTGTTATATTCATATTTGGATGTGAGGTTATGTTTGTGTGCTTTTCTTCTCTTTGTTTTGTTGCCAAGACGATTAGTTTCTTGCTTCTTCTAGGGTATAGCTTGCCTCCTTATGTTGGGCTTTACCATTTATTATCCTTTGTAGTGCTGGATTTGTAGAAAGATATTGTGTAAATTTGGTTTTGTCATGGAATATCTTGGTTTCTCCATCTATGTTAATTGAGAGTTTTGCAGGATACAGTAACCTGGGCTGGCATTTGTGTTCTCTTAGGGTCTGTATGACATCAGTCCAGGATCTTCTGACCTTCATTGTTTCTGGTGAAAAGTCTGGTGTGATTCTGATAGGTCTCCCTTTATATGTTACTTGACCTTTTTCCCTTACTGCTTTTAATATTCTTTCTTTATTTTGTGCGTTTGGTATTTTGACAATTATGTGACGGAAGGTGTTTCTTTTCTGGTCCAATCTATTTGGAGTTCTGTAGGCTTCTTGTATGCCTATGGGTATCTCTTTTTTTAGGTTAGGGAAGTTTTCTTCTATGATTTTGTTGAAGATATTTACTGGTCCTTTGAGCTGGGAGTCTTCACTCTCTTCTATACCTATTATCCTTAGGTTTGATCTTCTCATTGAGTCCTGGATTTCCTGTATGTTTTGGACCAGTAGCTTTTTCCACTTTACATTATCTTTGACAGTTGAGTCAATGATTTCTATGGAATCTTCTGCTCCTGAGATTCTCTCTTCCATCTCTTGTATTCTGTTGGTGAAGCTTGTATCTACAGCTCCTTGTCTCTTCTTTTGGTTTTCTATATCCAGCGTTGTTTCCATGTGTTCTTTCTTGATTGCTTCTATTTCCATTTTTAATTCCTTCAACTGTTTGATTGTGTTTTCCTGGAATTCTTTCAGGGATTTTTGTGTCTCCTCTCTATGGGCTTCTACTTGTTTATTTATCTTTTCCTGGAACTCTTTCAGGGATTTTTGCGATTCCTCTCTGTAGGCTTCTACTTGTTTATTAATGTTTTCTTGTGTTTCTCTAAGGGAGTTCTTCACGTCTTTCTTGAAGTCCTCCAGCATCATGATCAAATATGATTTTGAAACTAGATCTTGCTTTTCTGGTGTGTTTGGATATTCCATGTTTGTTTTGATGGGAGAATTGGGCTCCGATGGTGCCATGTAGTCTTGGTTTCTGTTGCTTGGATTCCTGCACTTGCCTCTCGCCATCAGATTATCTCTAGTGTTACTTTGTTCTGCTATTTCTGACAGTGGCTAGACTGTCCTATAAGCCTGTGTGTCAAGAGTGCTGTAGACCTGTTTTCCTGTTTTCTTTCAACCTGTTATGGCGACCGAGTGTTCTGCTGTCTGGCGTGTAGTTTTTCCTCTCTACAGGTCTTCAGCTGTTCCTGTGGGCCTGTGTCTTGAGTTCACCAGGCAGGTCACTTGCAGCAGAAAAGTTGGTCTTACCTGTGGTCCCAAGGCTCAAGTTTGCTCGAGGGGTGCTGCCCACGAGCTCTCTGCGGTGGCAACAACCTGGAAGATCTGCGCCGCCGTTTTCGGGAGCTTCAGTGCACCAGGGTTCCACATGGCGTTTGGTGTTTTCTTCTGGAATCAGTAATGTGTGCAGAGTGTAGTCTCTTCTGGTTTCCGACTTCATGAAATAGTTAGGCAAATGAATGGAACTAGAAAATATTCTGAGTGACGTAACCCACTGGTAACCTACCAGACAAAAACACAAATAGTATGCACTCACTGATAAGTGAACATCAGCCCAAAAGCTCAAATTACACAAGATACAATCCCCAGACCATATGCAGCTCAAGAAGAAAGATGACCAAAGTCATGATGCTTCAATTTTTCTTAAAGGGTGAACAAAAATATTCAAAGGAGGAGATATGGAGATACAGTGTGGGGCAGAGACTGTAGCAAGTCTGGGAAGGACATTCAGAGTCTGCCCCACCTGGGGATCCAGCCCACATAAGTACACCCACTAAACCCAGACAATATTGCTAATGCCAAGAAGTACAAGCAACCTGATAAATCTGTCTTCTGAGAGGTTGTGCCAGACCATGACAAATACAGAGGTGAATGCTAGTAGCCAACCATTGAACTGAGAATGGGGTCCACATTAGAGGACTTAGAGAAAGGATTGAAGGAGCTGAAGGTGCTTGTAACCTCATAAGAAGAACAATACCAACCAACCAGAGCTCCTAGGGACCAAACCACTACCTGAATGGTACACATGGACAGACCCATGGCTCCAGCTGAATATGTGGCAGAGGATGGTCTTGTTGGGCACCAATGGGAGGAGAAGTCTTTGGTCTTGCCAAGGCTTGAGGCCTTATTAGGGGCAGGAGATGCGAAGGGGTGGTTGGTTGATTTGAAGAACACCCTCATAGAAGGGGGATGAGGGTGGGATGAGGGTTTATGGCCAGGAACTTGGGAAAGGGGATAACATTTCAAATGGAAATAAAAATATGCAAAAAACCTAAAATGTAAAGGGTGTTAGGTATTTTACATAAGAAATAACACAAGGAGCTGAAGAGAAGCCTCAGTTAATGAAAAGCCTATCCCACTCTTTAGAAGACTCAAAGCTTGTTCCCAGCACCCATGTAGGAAAACTAACAACTGGCTAAAACTCTGCCTCCAGAAGGATCTGATGTCTCTGGCCTCCATTGCTGTGACCTCCTTTGGGACCAGCATTCTTATGTATGTATTCATAGATGTGAAACACACATAGTTAACTAATTAAAGTTAAAATTAATTAAGGTTAATTAATTAAAATTAGTAATATAAACCTCAATAAGGAAGTTCATAAGTATTCAACTATGCTATTGAATCATGTCTTTTGCATTTACTATGGGTTGAGTCTTGATTTTTAATTAATTATTTTATTTCCATCCCAACAAATTTAATTTTATAGCATGTCAGTGACCAGTATATTTTATATCTACATGTAAAACCATCTAAAAATATCACTAAAATAGTTTTTAAATCCACAGGATCTAATTATAGTAGAATGTAACGTCAGCCCTTAGAATATTCATGGACATAAATTTCTTCCTATTTTCAAATAAATTAGTTTCCTTTGAACTTTTAACATAAAATAGTTTTAATTATTACTTTAAAATGTAGCACTTCAAATAAATTACTTGCAGTTTAAGAATATCCAGACTTATAAACATAGAATAACTGCTAGTATGACTCATAATAAGTAGTTATGGAATTTTACCAATTCAGAACATGTAAATAACTGTAGATATACAATACTATTGTATCTTCCCGTTTTGAGAAGAGCAGTGATGTATGGGGCTTTAGTATCATAACTTTGAGGATTCTCTGGTATCTTTGTGATGCGTGAACTGATGAATAACTAAATATCCTTTAGTTAGAGACTTTCTTTCAGTGAGCATTGAGTTTAAGGAATATTCTGTGTAGGAATATGAATCATGAAGCAGGAAGATTTTTCAGCTAGCTGCTTATATCCCCATAGCGATAACAGGTATTAAACTGCAGCTAGAAGGAGATTCCTTATTTCATGTGGTCTTCAAACAATTTTAAGCCATCTAAATTCTCTTCAAGCTCAAATTTCATGTGTTTCAATAACCGTAGGCTTCTTTTTGTTGAAGCTTGATATCACAGAATATGTGCTTTTAGAAATATTTTTATTTAAGTCATAAAATACAATGTACCCCTGCTCTAGCATGGATATTGCCTGGCTTTGGGTTTAACATAAGCCAAGCTTCTCTCAGCTAACACTACTGTTGGAATGGGGTTCCCACAAATCAGAAGCCGTGAGACTTGCATTTTACAAGAAATGTTACTAAACAGGCAAACAATGGAGGAAAGGTTTTGCATTTCAGAGCAAATCAAAGAGGGTAGGACCCACCAGATGGCATCTACTCAAGTTTAGGACTGGTTGGAAAGACTAATGATCAGCATGATGTGAGCTGCACCTCCAGCGGGAAATATTAACATAGTTATCTGCATATTTTATCAGTATTAGAGCAGTTTTATTCTGATATAATGATTCAGTCTCCACTTAAACTAGTATACAAAGCTAACACTTTCATAACTTTGTTTCTTTCTTAAAATTATAGCAATATTCCCTTGGTAGCAGTTTATTTTTAGATGACACCAAATGGTTGTAGAAGAATATTGTAAGCCTACTAAACCATCCACCTCTCCTTTCAGTAAGCCTTTCTTGCATTTTTAGTATGAAATTGGTCCTGAAGTTGTCTTAAAACACTTCGATAAAGAAAAAACAGTATAAGAAGTTAAAGAAACACCTATATTTGATCCTTACTCTTATGAAGATTCAGACTTAAGAGGAGGCAAACATTAATTGCAGCATTTCACTATTAAAATTAGAGTTAAATTTATCTTGTGTCAAACACTCAGTCTTTGGGGACGAGGCCGTGGTGCCAAGGTAGGCTCTGATGAGGTCTGGGTAAAACACAGCATGAGGGCTCTTTCCGTAGAAGAACAAGTATTGGCGAAGGCCCCAGGGAGGAGGAAGAGATGGAAAATAAAAAGGGCAGCCAGATTTGAATGGGTTCAGAGAGAAGAGGTGAGAAATGTACAGATAGACTGAAGATCAAATGTAGCTTTAGGTCACCAGTAAGCTTCAGTGTTTCTTTCTTTGAATTTTTGCTTTTTAAGACAGTCTTACTGTGTAGCCCTGTCTGACCTGAAACACCCAGTGTAGAGTAGGTGGTTGCAGATGTGCAATGGTTCTTCCATTTCTGCCCCGGATGCTAGGATTGTAGGCATGCAATACTCTGAAAGCTCTAAGAATTATGCTTGACTACTGTGTTTCTAGCTGTTTCCTAAGTCCTGGCAGTGGTGGAGATTGAAGGGAGGTAATAATGCCCTTCCACAGGTTATGGGGTAGGAAGGAGGTAGTGACAAGTTATTATTAATGAATGTGTATCTACAACAATAGAGGAAATCTTATTAGTTTATTAAGATCATTGTCTTACTTTATATTGGCTCCTAAATCGTTATACCAAATTCATTTGGGATGGTTGATCAGGAAGAGTGCACAGACAAGCAGATGTCATTTCAACATAATGAGGGGAAAATTCCAAACGTTTTCTCTAGGGATGAAACATGTACAGTTTAGAGTTGTGGTAACGTTCATTTGTACACAGAATAGCAAAGATTGCTTCCTCTTTCTTTTAAATAAGGGGACTAGACAAACTGATTCATTACACTTCCCTTTGGCTGATAATTTCCTCTTTTCTTCCACATGGTAGTCATTTGTGAAGAGTGCCCTTTAAGGTGTAGTAAGTGTTCATGATTGAATATTATTCAGCCATGGTGAATGAAATGATGCTGTTTACAAATGGGTAGAATCAGACATCGTCATGTTAGGCAAAACAAACCAGACTAAGAAAGGTAAGTACCACACGTGTGTTTTCTGTCACAAGAGTTTTGATTAAAACAACAACAAACCATGAGAGTAAAAGGGGAATAATTTGTGTACGGAATGAGACCTATGGAAGACAGAGGTGGAACAAAAGAACACAACACAGCCATGAACATCACTGAAGTACACTCTAAATATCCCTGAACAAGTCCTGGCAAATCCATTACTGTACGTGATTCCCGTGTGATAATGGCACTGGGTGTGAACCCAGATCCACTACTACCACACAATGATAAACATATAAAAAGTTTTGCTTTCAAAATATCTGTTTTGTAAACTAACTTTGAAGACTGAAAAAAAAACCTATTTATCAAGTATGTAGCACAAGGATAGGGAGACAACTTAGAGGGTGAAGGTGCAGTGCACACATCTGTAATCCCAGTTCTCCAAGTGCATGATGGGAGGTAGAGACAAGAAAAGCAGTCAAGGGAAGACTGTGAGCCAGCTAACAAAGTGGAAAGCAAGAACAGTCTTCCCAAAGTTGTTCTATGACCTCTCCAGCTATGCTGTAGCAGGTATACGTGCACGTGCACACATGAGCATGTGTGAGCGCGCACGCGCACGCACACACACACACACACACACACACACACACACACACACACACACCCCTACATGCGTAAATATTAGCAGCATGGAGTGCATTTCTTAGATGCAATAGGAGCTGAATAAATGGGGTCTTTCATTATGGTTGTTTCAATAGTTTTAGGCCTTCTAGACACAGCAGGACTGACATACATCTAGGCTCGGAGTGATTGTGACAACATGCACAGTTTAAGCCAGATGGGTAACCAGTGCTGAGAGTGGAGGTAGACCCAAGACCCTATCTCTAACCCAGAATCTATCTTCAACTGATAACCACTTGCACAGGAAAAACTCGTTTTGTTCAGTGGAATTTCACTAGGTATACAATTCAGAAGAATATCTGAATGTCCAGGAGTAGACAGCTAACACAAAACAAACAATGGCATTTTTGCAGTTTACTTTTGTTTCATAATTCTTTGAGTGTTATTTTTAATTTTATTGATCTTTTGCTCATATTCTGTCATTTTTACTTTTGTTTTTAGGGACTTCCTATGTGGTGGAATGTGTGTATCATTGTCTGTATGTGTTTCTTGTGCTTTTTTCTTCGGCCCTTCCTCCCTTCCTTTCTTCCTTCTTTCCTTCCTTCCTTTCTTTCTCTCTCTCTTTGTTTGTGTCTTTGTTTCCCCCCTTTGTTTGTTTGTTTTTATCCTATCTTATTTTATTCTTTTTTCAGATGGCTATTTTCTAATGAGAGGAAGAAATGGTATGAAAGAAAGAATTGGGTGGGTGGGGAAGATCTGGGAGAAGTTGAGAGAGGCAAAACTAGAATCTTAATATATTGCATTAAAAACTATGAAAAGGAGGGTATTAGAAACATTCTAGATATCTACAGACAGTTGCTGGTGTGTGGCCACTTATTTCATTGTCTGGAGACAAGTGTGGGAAGGTAAGCACATTTGAGGATACACAGTGTAACTGCTTCAGAGTAGAAAGCAAGGCAGAGATCCAGGAGAATTAGAATAGTGAAGATCTCCAGGATTTTCAATAGCCCAATTCTGTCATACTTAAATGTGTTCAGGGAATAGTAAAGCAGTAGGCCCAAAATAGCATATTAAAAAAGCTTTGGGAGGTCATTTTACATACTTGTTGGTTTCATGTGTTAAAAAAGTATTTTTCCTAGGTGTGTCTTGGGTGCCTTTGGAAGCTACATTTTCTACATTCTCTTCACAGAAATTTTCTTTCATGCACTATTGTTTTAGATAAAGACCAAGAACAGTTCCTTCCCTAGTCTCTACTAAGAAACTGATTATAGTTGGTCTTCTGTATTTCCAGGAGTTCCAGATCATCTGATTCAACCAACTGTAGAAGGAGATACATATAAAAATTTCATAAAGTTCTAAATAGAAAACTTGAATTTTCTATGAGCTGAGTACCAGTGTCATCTGTGATGTGCAGGCACACCCTGCTGCTTCCGAGCATAGATGGTTACCAGCAACTGAGCACCGTTCCGTTGAATTATGGCCTATGCAGTTGACTATGTCTGTGTAGAATGTATATGGATATATTTTCCTCATCATTATTTCTTAAACAATGCAGAGTGACATCTTTTCACACAGTATCAGCGGTGTATTAGGTATCAAAAGTAATCTACAGATGGATTTAGAATATATGAGGGGACGTGTAAGCATGTAAGCATTACAGAATTTTATAGAAGGGACTTGAACATCTGTGGATTTTGGAACCATCAGGGGGTCTTGGAATCAATCCGCCGTGTATACGAAGGGACATCTGTATTTCTGTTAAGATCCATTTATTTTAAACTGTGTTTGGAAATCACCTAGATTCATATGCCCTCACATTTTATCTGAGAGGTGCACGATGTTTATTTGTGAAATGGAAATGAATTTTAGTATTGCCCTTACTGCTGTGGGCTGTAGAGTTGACTTCATCTCATTAAATGCATGGGTGAATTAGTGTATTTATTTGCATGTATGATATATCTGTATTTCAAAGCAAACATTTCAAAGGATCATAGAAATATGTATGTAAAGTTTGTATTTGCCTCCTAGTGATGTTCTTAGAGAGGGTAGGCACTACACACATACGCTTTTATAAGTAAAATTGGACTCTTTGGAATTCCATTACTCAATTTTCATGGGCATAGATGTAGGCAGTCTTCTAGATGCAAAATTTTCAAGTGTTTATGACATAATTTTAAAATATGGCAATAAATAGGTAAGATCAAATTCTACCCACAGGTAACTTACTGTGAATCCAAGTAGCAGCTTTTCTACTCTGTATTTATAACACAGTCAAGGCGCACAGGGCTCAGCATCATTTGGTGAGACAGTTCTAAGTCACACACATTTCATTTTATAAAGTGGGTGCTTTGTAGTAAATAACCCGAGCTGAAGTACATATTTGAAACAATGCCAGAGGCTGCTAAGGCAGTTTAGTTATCCCCAGATGTGAACTATTTTAATTAAACACAACATGGTTTTCCACACAGCTTCCTTTGGATTTTAGTTCTTACTTTTTATTTTATCATAAATAGATTTTAATCATGATTTGAACATGCATGAGCCTGTTTTCACTTTGATGTGGGTAGATATGGTCCCCATGGAAGTTAATGGGAGTTATGGAGGCATGCAGAGAAAAAATGTACCCATAGTTTCCAAAACAAATTTAGAACAATTTAAAATGCCCTGCAGTAGTAAGAAGCTGGCTTAAGAGGTCAATAAGAGGGTAACTGTATATTTTAAAAATTATGTTTTTTGTGAAAATTCTTATGGTTTTAAAGCCCAAGGGTACAATAAATAGGTGTGGCCCCTCCCCCCAACCCTAACAATTGCACCTGAGCTATTGTTTAAATTATGGTTTACCTTTGCAGAAAGTATGTGATTACTGACGTTCTTTATGGTGCTACTTTATATTTTCACTTTTTATTGATTGTGAGTTTCACATCATGCACCCTGGTTTACTCATCTTCCTGACCCCTCACATCCACTTTTCATCTTTGCAACTTCACCCTACCCCAGAATAAAGCACATAAGCAAGCAAGCAAACAAACCACCACCACCACCACTACCGTAACAAACATCAAAGCATAGAAAACATCTCACCATGGAAGCTGTAGTATATCACTGTGTTTTCCATAGCATATCCCTATGGCTACACATCTTTACTTGCAAATGATCATTACAATGAATCATTGGTCTGGTTTGTGATGTATGGCTTCTGGGACACCCTCAATATTAAATCTTCATGGGAACTTCTGTTTACCTGCTGTTGACCTGTATCAAGGAGATCCTATAGGTTTGGATCAGCAGGACTGTCCCATTCAAGGTCCTAACCATTTGCAGATGACATAGAATTTGGGGTGGGACAATTCAGAGTCCAGAATCTGGGCCTGGGTAGAAGCTGAACTGGTCAGCCTCCCTTATCTCTAGTGCAAGCTTTCCAGCACTGCTTTATGCTAGGCCTCCCAGTGCTGTCATCTGTAGGATGCCTTCAGTGCCTGCTTAGTCATATCTAGGACTCCAGATCCACCTCCACTGTGCTTCCCAGGCAGAATACAGGCCAGCTCTCCCAAGTGCTGCAGCTGGTGAGGGGCAGGGCCAGCTCTCCTGCTCTTATGACCCCCTGTACATTTATCTTGATTGCTGTGGGTGGTGAGGAGGAGGGGAGATGGCATCTCTCCTATATCCAGGCCACACCACGTGGCACACTAGAGGTGGGGTCAGCTCTCTTGAGCTCTCGTCCGTGGGGTGAACTCACTTGTCTCCTCACTCCAATCAAGGTCAGCTATGTTGTGCTGTCCAGGTGAGGTATAGGGCCTGCCCTCCTGAGTGCTGCAGATGGTGAGGGGTAGGGCTTGCTTACTTGAGCTCATGACCCTGTGGGCGGATTTCCTGACTGCCAGAGGAAGTGAGAGATTTTGGGGAAGATCACATTTTTTCCCATCCCACCCCACAATAGACACATATCAGGATCAGTTCTCACACTCATTGATTCCCCACACCTTACCACCTAGACCAGCATCACTGTACTGCCTAGGAGATGTGGGAGGTACAAGGCCTGCTCTCCAGAGTGTTGCCTGCTGCTCTTGGTGAGAGAAGTAAGCCAGCTCTCCTGAGTGCCACATCCAGTGAGGGTCATAGTTATGCAAGTTCCTGAACATCTATGTGCTCCCCAATTGCTACTCCACCATGGATGGCTCCACGTTGTCCAGTGGTAATATGAGCCACTGATATTGACACCAATTCCTGGACATCCATGTGCTCCCTAATCGCTACTCCACCAGGGGTGGCCCCCCATTCTCCAGGGGTAATGTGAGCCACTGATATCAACACCAGTCACTGAATAGCTGTGAACTCAGACACGACCCTAAGTGTCAGCTGGGACTGGTACCTCACAATTGGTCCAGGTGAAGGGACTTAGCAGTCATAACAGACTACTCCTCTCTACCTTGGATCTCCAGTTCCATCACATTTTAATGCTTAAACTGCTCTGCTTCTTTATCTTGCATCTGACCACCACACAGTGCAGACTGGCTATGTGGGAGAAGGGCCCTGGGCAACTTTATTTATCCCTGCTGCATGCTGTGAAGTCAAGGGGCCCACCTGTGCCATATGCTGGATCTGCTCTGTGGATGGTCTAGAAGTCTTCAGGTTGATGTCTTCTTCCTCCTGAGCTGTACTGCCTGGATTTGATTTGACTTAATTTTTTTTTTATTAACTTGAGTATTTCTTATATACATTTCAAGTGTTATTCCCTTTCCCTTTCCCGGTTTCCGGGCAAACATCCCCCTCCCCCCCTCCCCTTCCTTATGGGTGTTCCCCTCCCAACCCTCCCCCCATTGCCTCCCTCCCCCCACCAGTCTAGTTCACTGGGGGTTCAGTCTTAGCAGGACCCAGGGCTTCCCCTTCCACTGGTGCTCTTACTAGGATATTCATTGCTACCTATGGGGTCAGAGTCCAGGGTCAGTCCATGTATAGTCTTTAGGTAGTGGCTTAGTGACTGGAAGCTCTGGTTGCTTGACATTGTTGTACTTTTGGGGTCTCGAGCCCCTTCAAGCTCTTCCAGTTCTTTCTCTGATTCCTTCAATAGGGGACCTATTCTCAGTTCAGTGGTTTGCTGCTGGCATTCGCCTCTGTATTTGCTGTATTCTGGCTGTGTCTCTCAGGAGCAATCTACATCCGGCTCCTGTCGGTCTGCACTTCTTTGCTTCATCCATCTTGTCTAATTGGGTGGCTGTATATGTATGGGCCACATGTAGGGCAGGCTCTGAATGGGTGTACCTTCAGTCTCTGTTTTAATCTTTGCCTCTCCCTTCCCTGCCAAGGGTATTCTTTTTCCTCATTTAAAGAAGGAGTGAAGCATTCACATTTTGATCATCCGTCTTGAGTTTCGTTTGTTCTAGGGATCTAGGGTAATTCAAGCATTTGGGCTAATAGCCACTTATCAATGAGTGCATACCATGTATGTCTTTCTGTGATTGGGTTAGCTCACTCAGGATGATATTTTCCAGTTCCAACCATTTGCCTACGAATTTCATGAACTCGCTGTTTTTGATAGCTGAGTAATATTCCATTGTGTAGATGTACCACATTTTCTGTATCCATTCCTCTGTTGAAGGGCATCTGGGTTCTTTCCAGTTTCTGGCTATTATAAATAAGGCTGCGATGAACATAGTGGAGCACGTGTCTCTTTTATATGTTGAGGCATCTTTTGGGTATATGCCCAAGAGAGGTATAGCTGGATCCTCAGGCAGTTCAATGTCCAATTTTCTGAGGAACCTCCAGACTGATTTCCAGAATGGTTTTACCAGTCTGCAATCCCACCAACAATGGAGGAGTGTTCCTCTTTCTCCACATCCTCGCCAGCATCTGCTGTCACCTGAGTTTTTGATCTTAGCCATTCTCACTGGTGTGAAGTGAAATCTTGGTGGATTTTTCCTTTGATGAGTATGAAGTGTCCTTCCTTATCTTTTTTGATGACTTTTAGTTGGAAATTGATTTTATTTGATATTAGAATGGCTACTCCAGCTTGCTTCTTCTGACCATTTGCTTGGAAAGTTGTTTTCCAGCCTTTCACTCTGAGGTAGTGTCTGTCTTTGTCTCTGAGGTGTGTTTCCTGTAGGCAGCAGAATGCAGGGTCCTCGTTGCATATCCAGTTTGTTAATCTATGTCTTTTTATTGGGGAGTTGAGGCCATTGATATTGAGAGATATTAAGGAATAGTGATTATTGCTTCCTGTTATATTCATATTTGGATGTGAGGTTATGTTTGTGTGCTTTCATTCTCTTTGTTTTGTTGCCAAGACGATTAGTTTCTTGCTTCTTCTAGGGTATAGCTTGCCTCCTTATGTTGGGCTTTACCATTTATTATCCTTTGTAGTGCTGGATTTGTGGAAAGATATTGTGTAAATTTGGTTTTGTCATGGAATATCTTGGTTTCTCCATCAATGTTAATTGAGAGTTTTGCTGGATACAGTAACCTGGGCTGGCATTTGTGTTCTCTTAGGGTCTGTATGACATCAGTCCAGGATCTTCTGGCCTTCATAGTTTCTGGTGAAAAGTCTGGTGTGATTCTGATAGGTCTCCCTTTATATGTTACTTGACCTTTTTCCCTTACTGCTTTTAATATTCTTTCTTTATTTTGTGCATTTGGTGTTTTGACAATTATGTGACGGGAGGTGTTTCTTTTCTGGTCCAATCTATTTGGAGTTCTGTAGGCTTCTTGTATGTCTATGAGTATCTCTTTTTTTTTATATTTTATTTCATTTATTTTATTTTATTTTTATTAACTTGAGTATTTCTTATATACATTTCGAGTGTTATTCCCTTTCCCGGTTTCCGGGCAAACATCCCCCTCCCCCCTCCCCTTCCTTATGGGTGTTCCCCTCCCAACCCTCCCCCCATTGCCGCCCTCCCCCCATAGACTAGTTCACTGGGGGTTCAGTCTTAGCAGGACCCAGGGCTTCCCCTTCCACTGGTGCTCTTACTAGGATATGCATTGCTACCTATGGGGTCAGAGTCCAGGGTCAGTCCATGTATAGTCTTTAGATAGTGGCTTAGTCCCTGGAAGCTCTGGTTGCTTGGCATTGTTGTACTTTTGGGGTCTCGAGCCCCTTCAAGCTCTTCCAGTTCTTTCTCTGATTCCTTCAATAGGGGACCTATTCTCAGTTCAGTGGTTTGCTGCTGGCATTCGCCTCTATATTTGCTGTATTCTGGCTGTGTCTCTCAGGAGCGATCTACATCTGGCTCCTGTCGGTCTGCACTTCTTTGCTTCATCCATCTTGTCTAATTGGGTGGCTGTATATGTATGGGCCACATGTGGGGCAGGCTCTGAATGGGTGTTCCTTCAGTCTCTGTTTTAATCTTTGCCTCTCCCTTCCCTGCCAAGGGTATTCTTTTTCCTCATTTAAAGAAGGAGTGAAGCATTCACATTTTGATCATCCGTCTTGAGTTTCGTTTGTTCTAGGGATCTAGGGTAATTCAAGCATTTGGGCTAATAGCCACTTATCAATGAGTGCATACCATGTATGTCTTTCTGTGATTGGGTTAGCTCACTCAGGATGATATTTTCCAGTTCCAACCATTTGCCTACGAATTTCATAAACTCGTTGTTTTTGATAGCTGAGTAATATTCCATTGTGTAGATGTACCACATTTTCTGTATCCATTCCTCTGTTGAAGGGCATCTGGGTTCTTTCCAGTTTCTGGCTATTATAAATAAGGCTGCGATGAACATAGTGGAGCACGTGTCTCTTTTATATGTTGAGGCATCTTTTGGGTATATGCCCAAGAGAGGTATAGCTGGATCCTCAGGCAGTTCAATGTCCAATTTTCTGAGGAACCTCCAGACTGATTTCCAGAATGGTTTTACCAGTCTGCAATCCCACCAACAATGGAGGAGTGTTCCTCTTTCTCCACATCCTCGCCAGCATCTGCTGTCACCTGAGTTTTTGATCTTAGCCAATTGCACTGGTGTGAGGTGAAATCTCAGGGTTGTTTTGATTTGCATTTCCCTTATGACTAAAGATGTTGAACATTTCTTTAGGTGTTTCACAGCCATTCGGCATTCCTCAGCTGTGAATTCTTTGTTTAGCTCTGAACCCCATTTTTTAATAGGGTTATTTGTTTCCCTGCGGTCTAACTTCTTGAGTTCTTTGTATATTTTGGATATAAGGCCTGTATCTGTTGTAGGATTGGTAAAGATCTTTTCCCAATCTGTTGGTTGCCGTTTTGTCCTAACCACAGTGTCCTTTGCCATACAGAAGCTTTGCAGTTTTATGAGATCCCATTTGTCGATTCTTGATCTTAGAGCATAAGCCATTGGTGTTTTGTTCAGGAAATTTTTTCCAGTGCCCATGTGTTCCAGATGCTTCCCTAGTTTTTCTTCTATTAGTTTGAGTGTGTCTGGTTTGATGTGGAGGTCCTTGATCCACTTGGACTTAAGCTTTGTACAGGGTGATAAGCATGGATCGATCTGCATTCTTCTACATGTTGCCCTCCTGTTGAACCAGCACCATTTGCTGAAAATGCTATCTTTTTTCCATTGGATGGTTTTGGCTCCTTTGTCAAAAATCAAGTGACCATAGGTGTGTGGGTTCATTTCTGGGTCTTCAATTCTATTCCATTGGTCTATCTGTCTGTCTCTGTACCAATACCATGCAGTTTTTATCACTATTTCTCTGTAATACTGCTTGAGTTCAGGGATAGTGATTCCCCCTGAAGTCCTTTTATTGTTGAGGATAGCTTTAGCTATCCTGGGTTTTTTGTTATTCCAGATGAATTTGCAAATTGTTCTGTCTAACTCTTTGAAGAATTGGATTGGTATTTTGATGGGGATTGCATTGAATCTGTAGATTGCTTTTGGTAAAATGGCCATTTTTACTATATTAATCCTGCCAATCCATGAGCATGGGAGATCTTTCCATCTTCTGAGGTCTTCTTCAATTTCTTTCCTCAGTGTCTTGAAGTTCTTATTGTACAGATCTTTTACTTGCTTGGTTAAAGTCACACCGAGGTACTTTATATTATTTGGGTCTATTATAAAGGGTGTCGTTTCCCTAATTTCTTTCTCGGCTTGTTTCTCTTTTGTATAGAGGAAGGCAACTGATTTATTTGAGTTAATTTTATACCCAGCCACTTTGCTGAAGTTGTTTATCAGCTTTAGTAGTTCTCTGGTGGAACTTTTGGGATCACTTAAATATACTATCATGTCATCTGCAAATAGTGATATTTTGACCTCTTCTTTTCCGATCTCTATCCCTTTGATCTCCTTTTGTTGTCTGATTGCTCTGGCTAGAACTTCAAGAACTATATTGAATAAGTAGGGAGAGAGTGGGCAGCCTGCCCTAGTCCCTGATTTTAGTGGGATTGCTTCAAGTTTCTCTCCATTTAGTTTAATGTTAGCAACTGGTTTGCTGTATATGGCTTTTACTATGTTTAGGTATGGGCCTTGAATTCCTATTCTTTCCAGGACTTTTATCATGAAGGGGTGTTGAATTTTGTCAAATGCTTTCTCAGCATCTAATGAAATGATCATGTGGTTCTGTTCTTTCAGTTTGTTTACATGATGGGTCACGTTGATGGTTTTCCGTATATTAAACCATCCCTGCATGCCTGGGATGAAGCCTACTTGATCATGGTGGATGATTGTTTTGATGTGCTCTTGAATTCGGTTTGCCAGAATTTTATTGAGTATTTTTGCGTCGATATTCATAAGGGAAATTGGTCTGAAGTTCTCTTTCTTTGTTGTGTCTTTGTGTGGTTTAGGTATAAGAGTAATTGTGGCTTCGTAGAAGGAATTCGGTAGGGCTCCATCTGTTTCAATTTTGTGGAATAGTTTGGATAATATTGGTATGAGGTCTTCTATGAAGGTTTGATAGAATTCTGCACTAAACCCGTCTGGACCTGGGCTCTTTTTGGTTGGGAGACCTTTAATGACTGCTTCTATTTCCTTAGGAGTTATGGGGTTGTTTAACTGGTTTATCTCTTCCTGATTTAACCTCGATACCTGGTATCTGTCTAGGAAATTGTCCATTTCCTGAAGATTTTCAAATTTTGTTGAATATAGGTTTTTATAGTAAGATCTGATGATTTTTTGAATTTCCTCCGAATCTGTAGTTATGTCTCCCTTTTCATTTCTGATTTTGTTAATTTGGACGCACTCTCTGTGTCATCTCGTTAGTCTGGCTAAGGGTTTATCTATCTTGTTGATTTTCTCAAAGAACCAACTTTTGGTTCTGTTGATTCTTTCTATGGTCCTTTTTGTTTCTACCTGGTTGATTTCAGCTCTGAGTTTGATTATTTCCTGCCTTCTCCTCCTCCTGGGTGTATTTGCTTCTTTTTGTTCTAGAGCTTTTAGGTGTGCTGTCAAGCTGCTGACATATGCTCTTTCCTGTTTCTTTCTGCAGGCACTCAGCGCTATGAGTTTTCCTCTTAGCACAGCTTTCGTTGTGTCCCATAAGTTTGAGTATGTTGTATCTTCATTTTCATTAAATTCTAAAAAGTTTTTAATTTCTTTCTTTATTTCTTCCTTGACCAGGTTATCATTGAGTAGAGCATTGTTCAATTTCCACGTATATGTGGGCATTCTTCCCTTATTGTTATTGAAGACCAGTTTTAGGCCGTGGTGGTCCGATAGCACGCATGGGATTATTTCTATCTTTCTGTACATGTTGAGGCCCGTTTTTTGACCAATTATATGGTCAATTTTGGAGAAAGTACCATGAGGAGCTGAGAAGAAGGTATATCCTTTTGCTTTAGGATAGAATGTTCTATAAATATCCGTTAAGTCCATTTGGCTCATGACTTCTCTTAGTCTGTCTACATCACTGTTTAATTTCTGTTTCCATGATCTGTCCATTGATGAGAGTGGGGTGTTGAAATCTCCCACTATTATTGTGTGAGGTGCAATGTGTGTTTTGAGCTTTAGTAAGGTTTCTTTTACGTATGTAGGTGCCCTTGTATTTGGGGCATAGATATTTAGGATTGAGAGTTCATCTTGGTTGATTTTTCCTTTGATGAATATGAAGTGTCCTTCCGTATCTTTTTGATGACTTTTAGTTGGAAATTGATTTTATTTGATATTAGAATGGCTACTCCAGCTTGCTTCTTCTGACCATTTGCTTGGAAAGTTGTTTTCCAGCCTTTCACTCTGAGGTAGTGTCTGTCTTTGTCTCTGAGGTGTGTTTCCTGTAGGCAGCAGAATGCAGGGTCCTCGTTGCATATCCAGTTTGTTAATCTATGTCTTTTTATTGGGGAGTTGAGGCCATTGATATTGAGAGATATTAAGGAATAGTGATTATTGCTTCCCGTTATATTCATATTTGGATGTGAGGTTATGTTTGTGTGCTTTCATTCTCTTTGTTTTGTTGCCAAGACGATTAGTTTCTTGCTTCTTCTAGGGTATAGCTTGCCTCCTTATGTTGGGCTTTACCATTTATTATCCTTTGTAGTGCTGGATTTGAAGAAAGATATTGTGTAAATTTGGTTTTGTCATGGAATATCTTGGTTTCTCCATCAATGTTAATTGAGAGTTTTGCTGGATACAGTAACCTGGACTGGCATTTGTGTTCTCTTAGGGTCTGTATAACATCAGTCCAGGATCTTCTGGCCTTCATAGTTTCTGGCGAGAAGTCTGGTGTGATTCTGATAGGTCTCCCTTTATATGTTACTTGACCTTTTTCCCTTACTGCTTTTAATATTCTTTCTTTATTTTGTGCGTTTGGTGTTTTGACAATTATGTGACGGGAGGTGTTTCTTTTCTGGTCCAATCTATTTGGAGTTCTGTAGGCTTCTTGTATGTCTATGGGTATCTCTTTTTTTAGGTTAGGGAAGTTTTCTTCTATGATTTTGTTGAAGATATTTACTGGTCCTTTGAGCTGGTAGTCTTCACTCTCTTCTATACCTATTATCCTTAGGTTTGATCTTCTCATTGAGTCCTGGATTTCCTGTATGTTTTGGACCAGTAGCTTTTTCCGCTTTACATTATCTTTGACAGTTGAGTCAATGATTTCTATGGAATCTTCTGCTCCTGAGATTCTCTCTTCCATCTCTTGTATTCTGTTGGTGAAGCTTGTATCTACAGCTCCTGTCTCTTCTTTTGGTTTTCTATATCCAGGGTTGTTTCCATGTGTTCTTTCTTGATTGCTTCTATTTCCATTTTTAATTCCTTCAACTGTTTGATTGTGTTTTCCTGGAATTCTTTCAGGGATTTTTGCGATTCCTCTCTGTAGGCTTTTACTTGTTTATTAATGTTTTCCTGTGCTTCCCTAAGTGTGTTCATGTCTTTCTTGAAGTCCTCCAGCATCATGATCAAATATGATTTTGAAACTAGATCTTGCTTTTCTGGTGTGTTTGGATATTCCATGTTTGTTTTGGTGGGAGAATTGGGCTCCGATGATGGCATGTAGTCTTGGTTTCTGTTGCTTGGGTTCCTGCGCTTGCCTCTCGCCATCAGATTATCTCTAGTGTTACTTTGTTCTGCTATTTCTGACAGTGGCTAGACTGTCCTATAAGCCTGTGTGTCAAGAGTGCTGTAGACCTGTTTTCCTCTCTTTCAGTCAGTTATGGGGACAGAGTGTTCTGCTTTCGGGCGTGTAGTTTTTCCTCTCTACAGGTCTTCAGCTGTTCCTGTGGGCCTGTGTCTTGAGTTCACCAGGCAGCTTTCTTGCAGCAGAGAATTTGGTCTTACCTGTGGTCCCGAGGCTCAGGTTTGCTCGTGGGGTGCTGCCCAGGGGGCTCTCTGCAGCGGCAGCAACCAGGAAGACCTGTGCCGCCCCTTCCGGGAGCTTCAGTGCACCAGGGTTCCAGATGGTCTTTGGCTTTTTCCTCTGGCGTCCGAGATGTGTGTGTAGGGAGCAGTCTCTTCTGGTTTCCCAGGCTTGTCTGCCTCTCTGAAGGTTTAGCTCTCCCTCCCACGGGATTTGGGTGCAGAGAACTGTTTATCCGGTCTGTTTCCTTCAGGGTCCGGTGGTGTCTCTGGCAGGTGTCCTGCTGCTCCTGGGCCCTCCCCCACGGGAGCCCAGAGGCCTTATACAGTTTCCTCTTGGGCCAGGGATGTGGGCAGGGGTGAGCAGTGTTGGTGGTCTCTTCCGCTCTGCAGCCTCAGGAGTGCCCACCTGACCAGGTGGTTGGGTCTCTCTCTCACCGGGTCTGGGAGCAGAGAGCTGCTGCGGGCCGGGATCCTCGGGTGTCGGGTATCTCTTTTTTTTAGGTTAGGGAAGTTTTCTTCTATGATTTTGTTGAAGATATTTACTGGTCCTTTGAGCTGGGAGTCTTCACTCTCTTCTATACCTATTATCCTTAGGTTTGATCTTCTCATTGAGTCCTGGATTTCCTGTATGTTTTGGACCAGTAGCTTTTTCCGCTTTACATTATCTTTGACAGTTGAGTCAATGATTTCTATGGAATTTTCTGCTCCTGAGATTCTCTCTTCCATCTCTTGTATTCTGTTGGTGAAGCTTGTATCTACAGCTCCTTGTCTCTTCTTTTGGTTTTCTATATCCAGGGTTGTTTCCATGTGTTCTTTCTTGATTGCTTCTATTTCCATTTTTAATTCCTTCAACTGTTTGATTGTGTTTTCCTGGAATTCTTTCAGGGATTTTTGCGATTCCTCTCTATGGGCTTCTACTTGTTTATTTATCTTTTCCTGGAATTCTTTCAGGGATTTTTGCGATTCCTCTCTGTAGGCTTCTACTTGTTTATTAATGTTTTCCTGTGTTTCTCTAAGGGAGTTCTTCACGTCTTTCTTGAAGTCCTCCAGCATCATGATCAAATATGATTTTGAAACTAGATCTTGCTTTTCTGGTGTGTTTGGATATTCCATGTTTGTTTTGATGGGAGAATTGGGCTCCGATGGTGCCATGTAGTCTTGGTTTCTGTTGCTTGGATTCCTGCACTTGCCTCTCGCCATCAGATTATCTCTAGTGTTACTTTGTTCTGCTATTTCTCACAGTGGCTAGACTGTCCTATAAGCCTGTGTGTCAAGAGTGCTGTAGACCTGTTTTCCTCTCTTTCAGTCAGTTATGGGGACAGAGTGTTCTGCTTTCGGGCGTGTAGTTTTTCCTCTCTACAGGTCTTCAGCTGTTCCTGTGGGCCTGTGTCTTGAGTTCACCAGGCAGCTTTCTTGCAGCAGAAAATTTGGTCTTACCTGTGGTCCCGAGGCTCAAGTTCGCTCGTGGGGTGCTGCCCACGGGCTCTCTGCAGCGGCAGCAACCAGGAAGACCTGTGCCGCCCCTTCCGGGAGCTTCAGTGTACCAGGGTTCCAGATGGTCTTTGGCTTTTTCCTCTGGCGTCCGAGATGTGTGTGCAGGGAGCAGTCTCTTCTGGTTTCCCAGGAGTGTCTGTCTCTCTGAAGGTTTAGCTCTCCCTCCCATGGGATTTGGGTGCAGAGAACTGTTTATCCGGTCTGTTTCAATCAGGTTCCGGCGGTGTCTCAGGCAGGGGTCCTGCCGCTCCTGGGCCCTCCCCCACGGGAGCCCAGAGGCCTTATACAGTTTCCTCTTGGGCCAGGGATGTGGGCAGGGGTGGGCAGTGTTGGTAGTCTCTTCCGCTCTGCAGCCTCAGGATTGCCCCACCTGACCAGGCGGTGAGGTCTCTCTCTCACCGGGTCTGGGAGCAGAGAGCTGCTGCGGGCCGGGATCCGCGGGTCTTGACTTAATTTTTATGAGTCCTAAACATAAGACAGCTTTAACCAGCCAGCTGGGCATCAAGCTAGGATGATATGAGGACACCACCACCAACAAGGTGTCTTTTTGCCCATTGTGCATGTAGTGGGGAAGAGAAGCAGAGTACTTTATATTTTCAAGAGTGGCGTGACACTCACAGTGTCTTTGTGAGGTGTGCACTTCTTACCAAGCAGCTTCCTCCATGATAGTGACATAGGGACACATTTATCATTTGGTTTCTAGGATCTAATATTTTAAGTTATCAACTTAACTTCCATCAGTATGTACCTGTACAAATAAAAGACAGAGGGTTGACACAGGTCAGAACTTTCTTCAGGCACTTGTGTGGTGACATATGGGCTAGATTTCACAGGAAACCCCTCTTCTGTGTGTCTAAAATGAGTAGAATATGTGTTGAACATGCCATTCTTGTCTTCCCAACTTCTCACTCCATTTCTGTGTTGTTACCAGTTATCAAGATGCAAGGACAATACATGTCTAACACCTGTGTCTTGAAATGCTATTTATATATTGGAACTCTTCCCCACTTCCTAAAAGCCATCAGCAAGTATTAATTATATCAGTAAAACCAAATACAAATTTTTACTATTTCCTCTAAGGCATGGTAATAAGAGTGAGCCAATGTCAACCCAGGTCATATCACATGATAGTATAGATCATCTATGAGATAGCATTATGCAGTATAAACAAACAAAAGATCATTGAACTAAAGTCATAGGACTTGGCTTCTTTTCCCAGTGTTTGGAACTTGAACTGTTCATTGGAAAAGTATGACCAGCTTTAAAGAAAAAGTGATGGTAAGAGCTGGAGAAAATGGCTCAGTGGTTGGAAACACTCGCTGCCAAAGCATGAGAGTAGGAGTTGGAAATACACCATCCATGTATAATCCAGGAGAACTCCTCCACAGGTTAGCAAAGCCAGCACTTAGTAAAGTGGAAATAGAAAGATTGCTGGATCTAATAGGCTGACAGCCTTGCCAAAACATAAATTTCTTATTTAGCAAGAGACCCCGCCTCAAAGGAATAAAGCAAAGAGTGAAGAATGACGTGCAACTACCTCCTTAGACACTACCATGCACACTTTGCTCTTCACTCACGTGTGTACGCATCACAGACACATATGCTACATACAAGAAAGTATCAGCAGCTAAAGTAAAAGGGTAACAAACAAGCAGATTATGGCTTGTTTATCCTTAATAAAAAATCATAAAATTCATTTGAGGGGTAAATCTCTGCCAATAAATATAAATAAGACATACTGCTCATACTTAAAGGGATAAATAGGAACTTACAATACATGGCATTGTAGACTTTTCTTTCTTTTCTTTTCCCTTTTTCTTTTTATCCTATTTTAACATTCCGCAGAACACTTCAGGAGAGAAGTGAAGACTATAAGAATGTGGTCAGGTTAGACATCTGAGAAGATATAAAGTATGAATGGACTGAGTCTTGAGGGGCACATGGAAGTAGGTCAGATGGAGAAAGGCGATGAGTCCTCCAGGCAGAGAGAAGGCAGGAGGAGAAATGGGTCTGTATGGCACACCCAGAAAGCTGTGCGATGCTCATATGCTCATAGTATATGTATGATGTTGCATTTGAGAATTCATTTGGGGAACTAGTAGAAAACAAATGAGTATTCAGGTGGCCAAGGCCAAAATACGAGTAGGTTTATAATTTATTATAAAGGATGTGGGGATACAGTTTATTTTCTATAGGGCAGGAACAGATCAAGTTGCTCTTGTTTTTTAAAATCTACTCCAGCAACCTTTGGGGAAGAATGGAGACCAGAACAGTTCACTGCTGCTGTGTCCCAGACAAAGATGATTAAAGATTTAACTAAGGCAGAATGGCAAGGAATGAATTACTACACTGAGTTCTTTTGGAGAGTAGAATCAAACAAGTACAGTACAAAGGTACAACAATCGTGTTAATTTTCAAAATAAAACCAATCATGAAAACCAGAGTGTTGAAATGGAGCTGTGATGGCCAGGATAATGACTCCAAAAGCTACATCCCAAACTCTAAAACCTGTGGATAGGGTGCTTCAATGACAAGGGGGCCCTTGCAGATGTCATTTTGAGGAAGAGATGTTATCTTGGTTTATGGAGGTAGGTCTGTATAATAACAAGGGTCCTTGGAAGAGAGTAAAGGCCAGGATGAGTCAGCATGGAGACATGGCAAAAGAGTAGGAAGGTGAGATGACAAGACCAAGTCATCCTAAACTAAGGATTGTAGGCTGCCTCTGGAAGCCGAGATGGTAAAATGTGAGGCCAAGTCTCTTAGATAGCATGAAGAAGGGGCACATCCCTGTGGTCCTTATGTGGTTTTCCTCACTAGTATCACTAAAATGACATTCCTTGTTCACATTTTAAATAGTGTTTTCTTAAAGGGGACTTCAGAGAGAGCAGGATCTCTGTGCAGAAGGCAGGGGGACACACTGCTTTTGTCAAGGTTAATAAGGTTTTAATGGATGGAGGAAGGGAAGTGGGCAATGACATGGCCAGTGTAGTCTCCATCCCAATGTGGCAGTGCCTCTGGGTTTTTTCGTGTTCTCAACATGGTTTCCTGGAAAAGGATGCTTCCTAGGGTAAAAGAGATAAGAGTATGCCAGACTTCTCTCTGTATATCCTCTATTCATGGTAGGATTGGAGGCAATTTTTAATTCAACACTTATGGCAATAAAATATTTTTCTTCTCGTCTCCCTTTTAAAAATTAAAAACAGATTCTTTTCTTATACAATATATCTTGATAGGCTCCTAAATATAACAACAAAAACCCAGTAATATAAAATATAAGATAAAACAAAAATCATCACATCAAAGTTTGGCGAGGAAAATCAACAGAAGGAAAAGAACCCTCCAAAGAGGGCATAAGAGTCAGAGACCCATTGGTTCACACCCCAGAAGTCCCATAAAAATGCTAAACTGAAAACTATAATATATGTATGGAGGGCCTGGTGCCAATGCACGTAGATCCTTGCTGCTTTGGTCTCTGTGAGCTGACGTACGGGACATGTTCTCCTGTGGGACTCCATCTCTTCTGCTCCCACAGTCCTTTTGCCTCCTCTTCCATAAACCATGAAGGGGTGGATTTGACGGAGATACCTCATTTAGAGTTGTGTGTTCCAAGGTCTTGGTCTCTACATAATATCTGGCTGTGGGTCTCCTGTATTTGCTGCCATCTGCTGTAGGAGGAATCCCTCACTGATAATGATTGAATAAGGCACCAATGTATGAGTATGTGAGTATAGCAGAATATCATAAGGGGTCATTTTATTGTTACTTTCTTGTAGACCAGTAGACCTTAGATTTTTGGAATATCTTGTTTCTGGTTCTTGGTCACCCAAACACTGCTAGGTATGGGTGCTTTGTGGAGTGGGCCGTAAGTCAAATCAGACATTATTTGTTTGCTCCCACATGGTTTGTGCCACCATTGCACTAGTATATTTTACAGGTGGGATACATTTTAGATTAAAGGGTTTGTGGCTGGGCTGGTGTTAATGTTTTTCTCTAAGTGGCCTGCAGAATACCTCCCCGTACCAAAGACAGCTAGGTGAAGTTTCTATTGTCTTGATAACAGGCTGGGTTGTTCTGGGATTTCCTTAGTACACCCTTGGCCAGCATCTCAATTAGATGTAACCCAGTCTCTATTCTGGAAGCTTCACTTGGTGATAAGTGATGGCCAGTTGGGGCTCCATATCCCTCATTATTTGGAGACTTACTTAAGATTGCCTTCACAAATTTTAGGAAGTTTCCATTGCCCTAGGTTTCCCTAACACCCCTCCAATGCCCCTAAGTTCTAGATCTCTCTCTCTACAAACCCTCCATCAACTCAATTTCTCCCCAGCTGATCTTCCCATTTCTACCCAGCCCCACCCCAATCCACCCACAAAATCTATTCTATTTCCCCCTCCATGGACATCCATGTGTTTCCCTCTGGTTCCTTTCCAGCAATGAACACAGTTGTGCAAGTGTCCTTGTGGTAGGATGACCCATCCTTTGGGTATATGCCCAAGAGTGGTATAACTGAGTCTTGAGGTAGATGAATTTGTATTTTTCTGAGGAACTGCCATACTGATTTTCATAGTGGCTGTACAAGTTTCCACGGCCACTAGCAATGGAGTCTTCTTGATCTATATTTTCACCAGCATGAATTATCACTAGGTTTGTTGAGCTTCGGTATTCTGACAGGTGTAAGATAGAATTTCAAAGTAGTTTTAATTTACATTTCCATGGTGGCTAAAGAAGTTGAATATTTAAGTGTTTCTCATCCATTTCAGTTTCCTCTGTTGAGAATTCTCTGTTTAGATCTGTACCAAATTTTAAAATTGGATTATCTGGGTTTTTGATATCTAGGTTCTTGAGTTCTTTATATATTTTGGGTATTACTCCTCGAGTAGATTGGGAGTTGGTAGAAAAAAATGCCTTCTCGGGGCTGGGGATTTAGCTCAGTGGTAGAGCGCTTACCTAGGAAGCGCAAGGCCCTGGGTTCGGTCCCCAGCTCCGGAAAAAAAGAACCAAAAAAAAAAAAAAAGAAAAAAATGCCTTCTCATTTTGTAGGCTGCCACTTTGTCTAAATGATGGTGTTTTTTGCTTTACAATACTCTTCAGTTTTATGCCCTCCCCCAACTTTTCAGCTTTATAAAGTCCCATTTGTTAGTTGTTGATCTTGATGCCTTTGCTAATGCTATTCCAATCAAAAAGTCTTCTCATGTGTCAATGCATTCAAGGATATTCCTCACTTTCTTTTCTATCAGGTTCGGTGTATCTGGTTTTATGTTGAGGCCTTTGGTCCATTTCTAGTTGAGCTTTGTGCAGGGTGATAAGTACGGATCTGTTTTTGTTTTACTGCACGCAGACATCCAGTTTGACCCGTACTGTTTGTTGAAGAAGCTGACTTTTTTCTAGTGTTTATTTCTCTCTTTTTTTAAAATAAATAATCAGGTGTCCATGGCCATGTGGATTTATGTCTGAATCTTCAATTCAATTTTATTGATCAACATACTTATTTTCAAGCCCACAGTAAGTTGTTTTTATCATTATCAATCTGTCATACAACTTGAAATTGAAATGGATGAGACCTCCAACATTTCAGGATTGTTTTCATTATTCCTGGGAATTTTGTTTTTCCATATGAAGTTGAGAATGTCCTTGTGAGGTGAGTGAAGAATTGTGTTGGGATGTTGACGAGGATGGCATTGGATCTGTAGATTGCTTTTGGTAGCATGGCCATTTTTACTAGTAAGCCTATGTAAGTCTAAGTACAGAAAATATTCCCAACTTCTGATATCTTCTTCAATTTCTTTCTTCAAAGATTTGAACTTTTTAATCATATGAGTCTTTCACTTGCCCCAAGACAATTTATATTGTTTGAGGCTGTTGTGAAAGTTTTTGTTTTCCTCATTTCTTTCTCAGACCAAATATTTGCACATTTGTGAGCACACAGGTGTGCATGTAAGAGAGTTGAAGTTGACGTCTAGATTCATTCTCCATCGCTCTTTTATCCTGGTCACTAAGGCTGAGTCTCCCAGTCACACTCTGTGCTCACTTATATGACTCATCTTCCCAGACAGTTTATTCTTAGATCTTAGATCTCTCTACCTTCTGAGGCCAGAATTACAGGCAGGCTGAGTTGCCCATTTGCATCTACCTTCTGAGGATCTGAATTTGGGTTCTCACACTTTCATGCTAGACTATGTCACTGAGGTATACCCCTTCTCCACGCCCCTCTAAGTGTTACTAAACATAAACTAGAATGTTGGAGGCTTGGGAACAACTTATAGGCAGCTCTGCGTATGTGGCTGGAGCATAAATCTAGGGAGGGCAGAAAACTGGAACTTGTAAATGTCTGTGTAATGACAGTCTTCTTCTGAGATTTCATTGCCTGGAGGTTAAGGTTCAAGATTTCTTTAGGATGTAATCATCTGATATAAAACTAAGAGTATGGGTTTACACGCTAAGCCTGTGTGCTATATGGATCTGTGTGCATTTCTGTCCAAATTGCTCTTCATGTTCCACTGTTGCCTGAACTGGCTTACCAGAAAAAAATGGGATCCTTGTTCAAAATCCAGATTTTTTTTGTTATACTATCATAGTCATAGAGCCCTGATTTTTCTATGTTTAAGGAAAACTCCAGTTATCTTTAAAATCTGCCAAGATGGGTAACACAGTCTTTGGTCGCCTTCTTGTTGGTATCCAGTCTTAAACTTTGCTCCTTTAGTTACTTTGGCTTCACAAGCAGGAAGATGCTAGCCAGCATTCTTGGTTCTGAATGACGCGAGGGCTTCCACTGTTTTTTTCTTATTAATATAAATATTTCTCAAGTCACAGAAAGCAACCAAACTCTCTGACTCCCTAAAGACGTTCATGACTCCGTATTCTAAAGATTTTGATGAGTTCTTCCCTTCTATACTTCTTTACTGTCTCCCCACAATGGTCTTTAAAAAGAGATAAGGAAAACATGTACCCTTGAAATACTCCCTTGAATCAAACCTCAGTAATCATGCCTTGAGAAACTCTCCTCATGTGCTATGTGATTGGTTCTGTGCCACATGAGTGATTGGATACGAGGATAAGGGAGACAGGGTAGTCTTGGATAATCCTCAACCGACTGGCCTTATAAATTGAGCAAATTTTTATGTGTTGCACTGAAATGGAGAATTGAAAAGGAAGAAACTGGTTTGCTAGGGACAGATAAAGCTTTTAGTTTTTTCCATGCCCCGTTCTATGAAAGCCAAGGGAAGAGCTCTAATATGGAAGGCTCCCTCTGTGAGCCATTCAATCATTGATTCATTCATCAATTTGCTTTTATAAAGCACCTTTTAAATGTGTGTCAGGACATAGGAATGAAAATATCGTATACAGGACAGCAACAATATCAAGCAGGTATGATAAGGCATGGTAAGTACAATGATAGGTGAGTGTTATGAGAACTCATAGGAGGGCCACCAATTCCAGACCTAGGTGATCAAGGGAGGAATTGACATTTAGGCTACAATTTAAGAATGAATTGGATGAGCCTGCCAAGGAGCCTAGAGAGAGAAGTTATTTTAAAAAGAATGAAGAATGACTAGGAAGGTGAAGAGTAAAAAGAAAACACTGCTTGGACGTGTGTATTTCTGGTTTCTGGTAGGAAGGAATTCAGTAAAGGAGGCTGGAAATCAAGGATGAGGTAGTATAGGGTCTTATACACAGGGGATTTTAAATAATCACCCTCGAGGAAGATTTGAATCTGGTTGTGGTGATGTGAGTGAGGATAGTCCTCAGAGGCTCATACAGTTGAATGCAAGGTTGTGAAACTGTTTTAGGAAGGGAAGTGTATGTGGCTTTCTTGGAGGAGCTCTGTCATTCTCAGACATGCTCTCTCTCTCTCTCTCTCTCTCTCTCTCTCTCTCTCTCTCTCTCTTTCTCTCTCTCTCATCCCCCCCCCCCGTCTCTGCTCCTGGCAGTTGTCTCAACATGAAGTGCTCAGCCACTGCTCTAACACCCTGCTCTCCCACCTGCTCTCATGCTCCCCTCCATGATGGTCATGAACTCACCCTCTGAAACTGTCTGAAGCTGAAGCAGTCTCCAAATTAGCTGCTTTCTTCTGTACATTGTCTAGGTCGTGGTTTTGTCTTCCCAACAATAGAAAAGTAACTAAGACTCTACTGACAGATGACGTCATCAGCATCCTGCACCTTTGCTCAGCATGACCATCACACGTGAAAAAGGTTTCCACTACACACAGCACATAATTCGCCTAATTTATCTATTAAATCCCACAGTTTGGGGAAGTTAATTTATAGTTCCAAAGTGATGGTGCCGTTAGAAATCGAAATTGGGATTTGAACTCTAGGTTTTAAATCTTTGTTCTTTCTCTTGCATCCTGATGCTTCAGATACAAACATTATATTAAATAAAGCCTAAGATTTTTCTGAAAACTTATGATAAACGATTTTTTTAACTTTTAAATTCAGAACAACACCATGAAAAATAATTTAATCTCTACTTCTTGAAATTTCAGGAGGGGGGAAATAACCCTAAAACTTTGAGGTTTGAAAGCCTCCATTAAATATGCTTGTTGTTGTGGTTATACATGGCCTCCTAATTTTGCTTGGAGTAATTTAAGAAGAGAGAATAGGCTTCAGATGGAGTTTTAGGGCAGAAATATATGGAAATGAGAAAAAGCATCCGGAGAAATGGGAGGTATTTCAAGTTGCATACACTGGATTCTATCTTAGCACAGTAAAAACAATTATCATAAAGAAAACAAATTAAGACAAAAGTTCACAATGATGCAAGATAAATGCAATGTTTACATACTAATGGTGGAATGCCAATAGCTCTGTCGTTACAGAAATCACTAAGGAGACCCCCCCCTCTCTGTTTTTTTTCTAAAAATAAACTGCCATATGACCCAGATATATCACTTCTGAATAAACACGCTAAGCCATCATATGATGGGAACATGTGCATAGTCATGCTCAGTACTGCAATATTTTCATTAAGCAAGATATGGAATGAAACTAATTGCTGACCAACAGATGAATGCATAAAGAGAAGGTGGTGTATATGCATGATGGAGATGGAGTCAGCTATAAAACAAAGAATAAATAAAGAGGAGTTATCCACTGGAAAATGAATGCAACTCCAAAACACCATATGGCGGAAGTAGAGAAAAACTAGTTGTCCTCCGACTTTCACACTCACCTTGTGGCAGTCTGAAAACATTGAGGAAGTACAGGTGACACTGGTTAAGGACAGAGACTAGTGTGGAAGGAGAGAAGGTTGGAAGAGCGAGGAAGGAAATGGGAGTGGATGTGGTTAAAGTACCTGATACCACTGAAGAGGCTGTCTGGATGAAGCCTAGCACTCCATAAAATGAGTATGTGCTAGTGAGCTTTGAAAAGAGCATTACTACAGAGTGGAGAGTTAGAGGTTAGCAATACGTCACGGAACACACAGAACAAGTCTGAAGAGCCTTGGAGTGACTCCCTCAGCTGGCCAAGAACCGGAGGAAGAGTTAGGCAGAGGGAAGGAAGTATCAGGGAGATACCATGCTATGGATTTTGAGATGCAGGTGTTAGAACAATGCCTGATTTCATTGGTTTGAATATTCTGTCGGGTAAAGGAATGTCCTGACAATTATCAGACACTGCTCGGTAAACTCGAGTTTGATTTCCAATTTTCAGAGAGGATGAAAGACTAATGGCAGTGTATTCTGGAATGAATGTCTGCAGTGAAGCTACCTGTCTTACCTCCCAGGGTCATCTCAGTCTTCTGAGGGCTGACTCTTCTTGAGAGATTGTGTGTTCATAGTCTCTTAAAATATCACACAGTACATAACCATGGAAACACACTGTTATGTTGGCCACCACTGGAAAACAGACAAAAATAATTTGCTATTCTAGTGCTTTCATTAATCATGATATAAAGCTTATTTTTTTGTTTTCAACTTTAAATTACTCTCTGATCTTCATCTGGGACAGGTTTTTGAAAGGGCTTCTGAAATAATTTTCATAGAATGAAAACTAATTATAGCAATATACTAGAAAATTTAAATAAAAAGCTTATTAATAATTTTTACCATTTTACCTCTATATTTAACACTGTCCCATGTCATCTACAAACCTTATTTTCTTTAAGACTGAAGATGCAGATGGATTAACTATTGTGTTAACAATCATTGCCAGTCAACATAATGGAAATCTTAAGATAATTGTTACTGTAATATTCTTTTGTTTTAATTTTAGGAAGAAATGTTAGTGTGCCTAGGTTATTTCCAAGGAAACCCATTTAAGTTATTTAGCACTTAAACTTTATTCAAATGTATAAATGGAGCTATTTTTAAAAGAAGAAAATTTAATTAAGGACTAAGATAAAGAATTAAATGAAAAATAAACATTTTGAAGTTCAGAAATTTTCTCATGAATATATGCAAAATTCCAATCATCCATATTTACAGCAGAGATAGTCACCCATGCCCTTATTCGCTCATGCTGTGGAAAAACAATTAGTTTGTCTGTATAATACAATTTAACAATCATTTGAGGGAAGCCGTATCATCATCTGTATTAGAATAGAAATAAACTTTTCTGATAGGTTCATATTTTAATAGTTTTTAAAGCATTGATTCTAGAATTTGATTCTGAGTTTAAATTCTCTTTTATTAATAAATAGGAATATGTTTGGAGGTAAATTTTCTAACCTAACGAAAAATTTGAATTTCTTAATGTGTAAAATAGGTCAAGCATAACACCTATTTTACTAATTTGTACAAATCAAGTAAGATAATTATATAGCACAGATAATATACATAAACCAGCAAATTCTATATTAAAATAGTCTTAAAGCTTTAGTTTAGAATTATTTTATTTAACTGAATTTATAGGACTAAATTAATGAGTTACTAATTTTAACACATAACTTATGCTTTAAAATAATCTACCTTGTAGGAGTTTCTTTGATGGGCACCAGAAGTGTGAACTTGTTAAAATGAATTTTCTCCTTTCCTGCATCTAAAACAGGGCAAAATCCACACGGGAACTGTGCTGGTTGGCAGGGATGTTTCTTGTATGTCAGCAAATTCAAAAGAAGTCATTTTGTCTTTAAGGCCCTCATGGTCCAGTTGAAAGAATACAGATCAACACTATTAGGAGTGACAAACTCACTTAGGGACAACGAAAAAGGGACACTCGTTAAAGACTCTGCTCTCCTGAAATGAAAGGAAAGGGACCTGAACATTTTCAATGCACATTTTTCTTTGCATGTTTGGCCAAGTAGGCTATGTCTGAACAGTTATCAAAAATGTGATTTAAAACTTTTTTGTCTCACAATCAAACTCCGTTCTATATTCTTTTATTAGCCGAGCCTTCTAAATTGGACAGATTATGTATATATATGTATATATATATATGTATACACTTATATGAAATCTCACATATTTTCAAACTTATTGTAAGAAATTACATTTATTCTTTCTTGAAAATAAATAAAAATCCACTTTGTCAACTGCTCCCAAAGAGCCAGTGTGTTGTGTTGACATTAATTATTCATGGAGTTTCATTAGGGACTAACTCTGCTTTTGTTATACAACAAAAAAATTTCCACTTGATTCTATTAAATAACTAAATAATGTGGATGTGTGTAAAAGTAGTTCTATGCTTAGAATTTCTTTCCAGATAGTTCCACACGTAGCCAAGTTTAATTAGTGCTAATAAGTTATTCTTTATGGTCAAGGTCAGGACAAAATAACAATTCTCAGGCCTTGGTGGTTTTCTTGTGTATTTGTTGTTGTTGTTGTTGTTGTTGTTTGTTCTACTCTTTATTTTTACTAGGGATTGCATCTAGGGCCTTGTGAATACTGGTCAAGCACTCTGCCACTGAGCTATACCCACCAGCAGTTGGGCTTTTGAACTTTAACAATTATTGGTTGAGCGGAGGGGCTTGGGGCCCACCTCCTCTCTTCTTACTGTGGTTTGATCTTGCACAGATCCCATTACTGCTGTCAAAACCACTATCACTTCATATGTGTAGTGTGTCCAGAAGATGCCATTTCCTTGTAGACATCCTTTCATGACTCTACAACTATTTCTGAGTTATCTCGGTCCCTGAGCTCTGGGTAAAGGGGCTTTAATATAAATGTTCTATTAGCGATGTGCTTTCCATCATCACTTATTCTCTGCACCTTGGCTAGTTGTGGGTCTTTGTTGGCATCTATAACATACAGAAATTTCCCTGATTATTCTATGTGTATAATGCATCATTTAGAATTGGTTTGATATCATTTTCATTTAGTAAAGAATAGTAGTAATAGTAGAACTAGTAAGTTCTCCCGTAGGGCCTACAACCTGTCTAGCAATAGAATCTTGGCCTGATAATTGTGTCAAATCTGGGTTTTGTTTTGTGGGGCAGGTCTTAAACCAGAAAGTGGTTGGCTACTCCCATGTTTGAGCCACCAGTGGGCATGTATTTCTGGGCCAGTCAGTCTTGTACCTTTCAGAGTTCACAGCTTGGTAAGACTGATGGTAACTTTTCTTCCCCAGCGGTGTGAACAGCACCTCCAGCACTATGAAAGCTAGTTGGAATAAGTTTTATACTGATAGGTCAGTATCAGATAGATTTCTCCACATTCTAGGATTCAAGTATTTGCTGTCTTCAGCAAGAACATCACCCTGAAGTCCTTGAAGGCTATGAACAGCATTAAGCAGCTTGTAGAGTTCCTGGGAGAGGGAAGAATCAGGCTTTTCTAAGAGTCTAATCCCTGGTTCTTTGACTTCACTCTAGTGGAAGTCTGCTCTTCCAAGAATATATGGACAGCACAGATCAGATAAGATGGGTTTAAGAAAAATAGCAGGGACTGAAAAATGGTTCAGCAGTTAAGAGTCCTTGTTGCTCTTGCAGAGGACATGGGTTCAGTTTGAAGCAACTCTAGCAGGTGTCTTATAACCATCTAATTCCAGTTCTAAGACATCCTATGCCCTCTACGAGCACAGGCATGCATGTGGTGCATGTACATACAAATAAGCATTCACACATATGTAAAGATAAATCATTAATAAATAAAAATCAAAAGGACTTACTGTACTTAGTACAGTAAGTTAGGTGGCTAGGTTAGGGGGATTGGATTTGAATGGAGTTGGGTAGGCAAATGAATATGATCAAAACACTCTGTCCAAGAGTCAACTATTGAGAACATTTCAATAGCTTTTGTTGATGTAAGTTCTGCGAGTTGATTTTTATGCCAGAAATTAAAATTAAGAACACAAAATATAAATTTAAAAATTAGAGGAATAAACAACACATCTTTATAAATATAATGATAATTGTCCAAAGCCAAGGAACGATAACATGGAGAACATAGTGACTTTCTTTACATGTTGCACTTCTTTTTAACATATTTATCTCATTAAAATAAACCTGTTGCCCAACAGCCTTCTAAATGTTTATTTTTATATATCTACACAAATGCTATTCGCAACATTCATCAGAGACACATGCTTCTGCAATGAGTGGCGGTGAGTGCAGAGGTGCATGGCTGCTGAAGTACTTGAAATAAATACCTATTGAGTGCTTAGCCCAAAAAAGGATTTTTACACTCCTTCAAATCCTCAAGGATCATCCCAAGAGAGAGGGTAGGAAGAATGTGAGGGCAGGAAGAAGGGCTGTGAGATGCTCTCTTCTGGACACCAAATAGCCAGTGCAGTGATGATCTAACAGCAGCTGTGATTATCGTATTGGGCACACATACTACCGGGTGTATCAATGGACGATTGCAGATAAGGAGGACCTTAGGGGAGCCAACTTCTTGCTGAACTATGTTGGCTGTTGTTGGATTCTGGGAGAGGGGTTGTCTTTGTGTTTATCTTCAAATACAGAAACACTAGGGATTGGACAATAACATCCAATTCATAGTACTACTGGGTTATTGTAGTTTATTTATTACAACAGAATGTCCTCGCAGCCTTGCATTTGCAAAGAAATAAAAGCTAAATGAGAAATAACAGTCTTCATAGAATAAAAGTATTTTTGAGTTTTTAGTTTCCGGGTTTAGGAAGATCAGGGGTTTGTTGAGACTCAGTTTGGTGGATTATTATCTAGAATACTGGTAACTCTAACACCGTGAGAAGAAAGCATGGCAACATGGGCTGAGCCTTCAAGCTTTCCCTCAATCTACACAGCACCTGTTAGGACAGCTTACACTGCCTGAATCCAGCACTCATACATTATCTTTGCCTGAGTTCCTGATGGTGGAATTTTAACTCTCCTTCGGAAAGGCCACACAGTATTAGTTAACAATAGTGTTGTCTACCATCCCGACAGTCACTGATATGTGTAAGTCACCAAAGTTGCTGATTCTAGCCAGAGGTTAACTGTAGTTAACTATAGAACTGCTTGATTCATGGTCTCAAGAATTGGCTAAGATTATGATATTACATATTCTGTAATGAAGGAACACTCAGTAAAGGGACACATGCAGAATAATGGATAAAATGATGTTTTAGGATTTGTGTATGATGCCGATCATTGTCTCAGATCTAAGAAACTGTGATCAAATTCTGTGAGGCTAAATTTCGACCAAAGAAGATTCATTTTAGATTATCCAACCAAAGTACAAATACATTAAATAATATCAATTTATTCATAAAAAGGCAACAAAGTTGCAATGTCTAGATAACATTTTGGAAATGGCATTGAGATGGAGTCTCTTTTAAATTAGCTTAGTTAAACACTCAATGGATAACATTTTATACACTTTTTACATTAGAGGTGCACGTTAGCTAATAAGTAAAATGTCTGGTATTCAAAAAAAATCAAGGCATTCTTAAATAACTGTAGACATGAAACCTCTATTTACTTTTTCCCTTGGGATTCAACTCTGGTAAGAACTCTTCACTGAATTTCTAATCATCCTGCATCCGCACTCCCTCTCAATGCTACTATATTGACTACTTTTACTGCAAAAGCCATTTTCCAAAACCAATTAAGTTTACAGAGATATCTTGTAGATGATAACGAGATTATGTGATATAAATTGTCAAGACATGGGTGATTGCTCCTACCTTCAAGAAATCCAAGTAAGCATTTGTGTTTTATTTTTGTTAATTTTAGGATCAAAGTTCCCAACAAGAGAGAGAGAGAGAGAGAGAGAGAGAGAGACAGAGAGACAGAGAGACAGAGAGACAGAGAGACGCAGAGAGAGAGAGAGACAGAGAGAGAGACAGAGAGAGACAGAGAGAGAAACAGAGAGAGACAGAGAGACAGAGAGAGAGACAGAAAGAGAGACAGAGAGACAGAGAGATTGGTTGAATACAGACAAATATGCAACACTGCATTTTCTTACAATGTAGTAAAAATCAATGAAAATGGAAGCTTGCCTTTATAATATGCTTCCTTCCTAAGAGTAATCCTTTATTCTAATTAAACTTTGCAAAATCTCAGTAGGGTACATAATGGACAAATATTCCTTTTCCATAGATGAGAAACATAAAAGCATAAACAGGTTAGGAGAGAAGCCAGAGTTCACAAAATGAGTCATTAACTGAGCCAAGACGATATAATGATGCTCTTTTATTCAAAGATGGTGCCCCAGATGTGTAGGTGTTGTGATCATGATTACACATTTGTAACTATAGCCAAATTTAGAGCAAAAAAAAACCAAACAAACAAAAAAAAAAACAAACAAAAAAAAACCAACTAGGCCAAAACACAAAAGGGAACAAAATGAAATTTTACTTATGGCAATTACCTTGGTTGGGAATGACAAAAAAAGCATGCTCACTAATGTTTAATTTTTCATTGCATTTAAAAACATCTGTTGTCCAAGCCCAAATAAATGCAAATATGGCTGAGATACAAAGTAGCATTCTTACCACTATCCCATTAAAAACCCTCATGTGTGAATGGGTGTTTAATTAGGCTGTATTAGATTAATCCCATGTCTCCATTGGTTGTAACAAATGAAAAGATAGTGTGCACTGTCATGGGGATAGACATTTAAAGCTCAATGTAACTTTCATATTTTTTCTGTGTGATCGGTCAGCTAGGACTTCCCTTTAATGAAAATTTGGTTTGTAAATCAGAAACTCCTTTTAATTGCCAGGAATGCAAAGCAGGAATTCTTTTGTAAAGGATCAACATTACCTTTGTTGTTTGATATATTAAAATAAGGTCCGTAAGGGACTGATCTAAACAATGAAGTTAATATAAAATAGATAAAAGCTTGCTTCTTGGGCCTACACAGTGATCCAGGCAAGCTCGGAAAGGACAACTTAATGCTTAGAATACGATAACATTGGCTGCAGAGCAGTGGAATATTTGTTATAAAAGGTTTTAAATGTCATATCTTAATGACATTTTCAGGTAATTTGAACTACGTTTAAAGTCATTGCATATATTTTATAATTATCCTATGGGGGAAAAAAACCCTCACCGCCAGTTTAAACAGTGGTGGGGAATTAAATGTAAATTTAAGTACAGAAACCTAATTTTTAAATCAGAAAAATTATTGCAGCCGACACCCTAGTTTTGCTTTGTCACTGTACTGTATCCCTCCTGCTCAGTAGAACAAAGACCAGATGCATAATGAGCCAATGTAAATGAAGTCACATCAGCAAAAGCAGGGAGGGGGAGGGGAAGGTGTAAAATATGACAGTCGTATAATGACCAGGGAGTAGAGAATTTAAATGTTTAATGCCTGCACATTCAGATTCATTTTCTGTCATCTCTTTGAATGGGTAGACTGAGGCGCTTGGCAGTCCAGTGCGAAACATCATCGTCCAGACCAAAATAATTACTAATGTTCCTCAGTATGGGTGTGATCTGCTGTTAAAACAATCCTTTCCCTATCACTCTTCACTCCTGTGCCCCAGTGCGGTAGGGGCATGGTAAGAAAGGTGGTCATAATTAGACACAATTAGGGAAAATGCTCTAAGTATTCATTTGGAGCTTTCTGTACTGAATGCCAGCTTCCCATCTCCCAGCCATGATGGAGGCTCAGAACACAATAGAAACACAGCAACAATATGAATTGCAAATGCATGTATATCTTTCTGTACAACCTACCTTATTGACTCTTAATAAAATGAGGATCTGCTAAAAAATACCTTGAGCTGTAAATTGCTTTGCTGTTGATGACGGGCTTTGGAAAAACACTACCACATGTGCTTCACAATCAACTAGACAGAGTTGTGTTAAACAGAACAGCTTAGTGCTTGTCTGTAAATTTCTTCTCTCCTTCTCCAAAAAAGGAATGCATCTCCTTAATAATCTATAATGCTTAACAGTCTTCTAACTACACATGTGAAAATGTGAGCATTTTATACACCCCTCACTTTAGGACTATAACAAGCCTTTATCATAATGTTCTCATATTTAACATTTTCTCTCCCTAGATTATGAATTGCCAAGAATATTAGCATGGAGACCATTGAATGCAATGTCCTCACAAACCCATTTTTTTCTCTTATGCCATTCCAAAATATTACTGTCTCAAAACATATCAATAAATTCATTTCACTGTCCAGGTGGTTTAACACACAGTAATTAAATTGGAGCTATGAACAGTAAAGCACACACATGGACCTCTATGATTTCAATTTTATATTATAGTGGTGAATATTAATCTCTAAAAACAAATGCATTGATAATTTCAAGGTGAAATTCCTTTTTCATTAGGGGAGCGTATCTATTGGAGGAAAATTATTGTAAATTAAGTTAAATTTCTGGTTAGAGTGCTAATTAAATTATTCAAAATAATTTTTCTTCATATCAAAAAGAAAAGAAATTTCCTTGGCACTTGTAATGTGCACTAGAGGGCTTCTGTTTAGCAAGCTGCACGCAGGAATGTGTCTGGTCTGTACGCTGAGGGTTAGGGTGGCAGGAGCTTGAATGCTCCTTGCTTTGTAAATATTTAAGGGTTATATCTAGACGAGGGATAAAATGCTAAACTTTTACCTTTGAACCTTTCTGTGAAATATCTTAAATGTTACCAAATGTGAATTTAGCGAGCTTAATCAGTAAATTTGACCCAGATTTATGAACATTTTTATTTAAGTGTATTTACATATACACAACCACATATACGTACATAAATTTATTTTATTACATTCATTTTATACAAACGAAACCTTGAGCAGTTAAAGTACTAAAAAAGACAATCAAAATACTCTTCATATATCCTAAAGTCCATAAACCTTTTAAAATTTTTTTCATGTTTAAGAAACAGCTAAATTATGGAGATGCACACAGCATTGCAGAACATTTGCCAAGTATATTTTGATTCTTATTCGAAATTCCCACAAGAATATAGGCATGACAGTAATATAAACCATAGAAAGAGGCGAAAAGAGTAGAACACAGGGACTTGTAAATAAATCCATGAATATCAAAAAGCACAGATGCTAAGATTATGCATTTTCACTAGTGTGGTTCTGTGCTTGTAAACTTAAGACCAGAATTTGTAATGTTCGTTCAGTGTAACAGACCCTGCTGAGGGAGGGAGAGAACAGAGAAAGTCAGATAAGGTTGGGAGGAGGGTATAGGAAAGAAGGAGGGAGGAAGGCAAGGAGGGAGGGAGGGAGGGAGAGAGAGAGAGAAGAGAGAGAGGGGAGAGAGAGAGAGAGAGAGAGAGAGAGAGAGAGAGAGAGAGAGAGAGGCATAGTCAGACACAATACTGCATAATAATGGTAACATTCCTGCATGTCTAATGGCTTAAATATGTTCTGTGCCTTGCCCTAGCCTCATGCCACAGCTGATGTCAAAGAACCATTTAGTATTTTATCAACAGTCCTTCTTTGAACCACATACATATATACATATGTGTGTGTGTGCTTATGTGTGTATCTATCTACATCTTTCTATATGTACATATCTATATCTGTTGTAGAAAGTACTTCAAGTTTTTCAAGCACGAGGAGAATAAAATGCCATGAATGGCAAAATTTTAAGACCCACAATATTTGTAAACATAGCACATTCAGTAAGATTCACACCATTTTCCAACGAATCTTACATTATTTACGTGTTAGAAGCGTCAATATGTCCTATTTCCTAAGGAAATGTATACTCGAATTTTACCTTCTTATTAAACAGTAGGAATGTGTAACTTTAATTTTAATGTAAATTCAATCATTGATTGAATAATGATTATAATACTAGTTGGACTTCTAAGTAGTTTTTGTGGAAAACATTGTTTTCTTGTTTGACGGATAGTCTGCTTGTAACAAAGAATGACTGAATTGTCTTAACAAAGAAGATGAAGGCTGTATATGTTGGTTACAATAGAATAACCACCTCCCAGATCTCCTAAATCCACAATATATGTAGTGTGAGTCCTGAGTGGCTTTTGTTTTCAATGTCTTTTGTAAGCTTTTAGGGTTTTTTCTGCATCAAATGTCAAGTTAATTTACAGGGCGCTATTACTGATATGTTTCCTTGGTTTGTGGTTTTCTGTGAAAGGCAGGCAGCTGAGACCAAGTCTTAGGCTAGGGGGAGGGGCAGCTGAGCCCCATAACACATACACTGTGCCAGGGTCTGTAAATTGGCTGCCTGTATGACAGCAGGCCCAGGGAAACCTCTAGTCTTCATTTGCATGCTGAAGAATATCCAGGATTAAACCAGACTGATTTTCATACAGGATTTAGACCTGACATTTATTATTCGGTTCACAGACCTCTTGAAGGAAAGTTTGTTTTCCACTCATAGATGAAAAATCTTCCAAGATAAATAAAGACTGGCTTAGCAGTAACAGTAAATAAATATCTTTCCTGTATTTCTTATGAATTTATCTTATATGATTAACAGACAGATGTTTGCCACCAAATTATTATATTTTGCTCCTTAGCATTTCCAAAGGAAAGTATCTATCAAGGCCTCCCTCAGTGTTTCTATAAAATGTATTCATTTAACTCTGGAAGTTGAGTTTTCATAAATAAATTTAAAGACAGACATTTGATTTTTTTTCAGAACGAATTAAGACAACACTGTGGAAGTAAAACACTCTGAGATGTTTAATTCTGCTCCGTGCGTTTCTATGGGGACAGACGGAATTTCAGTCCTACTGTAAGCCCCAATTGCATACTTTTATACAAAACAAGAAAATTACAAATGAGTGCTTCACACGTGTCCATCGGATAAATATAGAACCCAGATAGTTCATTCTCGTGGCTAAATAGATTTAACAAATTTTTGGATGTCTTTTAATATTTAGACATTAATTGTTTGTCCAGAAAAAAAAACACTTATAGTCAGTCCAACATGCTAGTGATATTTTAACTGAACCAAGATTTAATTTCTAATATTGAACAAAACAGGTTCTGACAAAGTACCAGGATGGAGAGACATGGCAAGCTGTTTTCTTCTTCCTGAAATGCTTTCCTATGGGGCTAGAATAAAGACTGCAGGTCGAGATTAACTAAGCCCAGGAAAGAGCTAAGAGTCCTCATGTGTTAATAAACAGAATAGAGTTTTCAAATGGGTTGAAAACATACATTTTGCATTTTATAAGCATAAGGTAGAATAATACAAATATCAGCAATTACATAATACTGTTTTGTGTGTCAGAGAATGTGGAAGAATCAATGTAAAATGTGACACATTTGAATTTTTAATGCGTCAATGAAACTTTTGAAAATGGATTCTGATATTTGATTTCTTTATGGACGTTATGCTAATGTACAAAAGTCTTAAATGTGTCCAATATAGAACATATTCTCTGAAATTTTTCTGTTCATTATAGATGTATACAAATCAGTTTATAGCTATATTCAGAAATATTTATTATTCAAGTTTTAGAAATGCTATATTAAAGAACTTCTTTTCTAGAGCTTACCACATTATATTTGAGTCTGTTCATTAACCAGGCAGTTAATAAATGACCATGATGAGTCTATTTAGTTTTACCTCAATTTAATTTGTATGCATACATGCTTGTGCATGCAGGTGCGCAGACACACTCACACACACACACACACACACACACACACACACACACAATCTAGCTCAACTAAAAAATGAGTACAACCGAAGAGTATAAATTATTGCTGTGAGAGGGTTTTGGTCATCTTCTGTGGAGAAATACTTCAGTGTATATAAGTTTCAAATGTTGACATAAATATTATTGTAAACTATATCTACACGTAAAAAGTGAAGAAAATCTAAACCCTTCACTTTTCCTTGCCACACATGGTTGAGGCACATGTATGTTACCCTTGAATTATTGTATGATTGCATCAATTCTTCAGTTCGCACTATATCTGTATATAGGCAGATATTGTGTCTGCTAAAAGTGTCACTTTAGAAATCATACAAGTACCAAGGTGCATTGATTAACAATATTGCCACCTTTTGGGTTTGATGTACCACAAAATTTGTTTATTAATCAAACTTGGACCTTAACAAGGAGCAAAAGTTTAATGTATTTTGATAAAGAATTATTTCTAAAGCAACAAGGAGTGATATTTAGTGATTTAACAAACAATTATACATTTGTCATACAAAGTAGGTTCCTCTAGCCAACTCTGGATCAATGCTCCAGTATCCACTAGCCATTTTTACTAGCAATGCACTCAAACAGTAGGTTCAGCTGATTCTTTAGAGGATATTCTGGTGTTGTTTTATTAAAATAGTACAGAACAATATTTAATTGTTTAAAGTTTTGATCCTCAATCTGAAATCATGAAAGTGCATGCCTGAGAAAAAAAGAATTCTGAATCTGTTTGATTGGAATGAGGAGTGTGATTTTCAATCAAGTCAACTTTTAGTGACTTTATTTTTAACACAATTAAAAATATGGCTGATATAATGACGTGAATGAACAGTTATTTTGCTCTTTTTGGTGATGGCACGAGGAATGGGTAATGATTGCCCCACTATTTAAAATTCTTGATATAATTCACATTCACTCACTTTGAACTTAAGATGCCTCTCAATCACATTGTGGGAGTCTCTATATCTTCAATGTAATTAGTACCATACAGCATTCATGACAAACAGTCTGAACAAGAAAAAGGAGTCCTACTTGATAATCGTAAATATGAGATTGTCACGCGAGTCATAATTAGTCACCAAGACAAAGATAATGTTTAAATCTCTAACAGGTGCAGCTGACTTAGAACAAAATTCAAATATGCTCCAAAGAGATCAGTGTTTCAAGTTTCTATGCTTAATAAAGTTGGTAGACCACGTTTGCCAAATAGTTCTGTCAGGCAAGCAACCATAGTTTAAAAGTAATTAAGCAATTTTGTTCTCATCTTAAAATGTTATATGCAAAACCACATGCTTTCGTTGGTTTGAAATGTATAATACACATGGTGTAAATATTGCTGAATAAAAAAAATCCATACAGTATACTTTATAAACTTCAACAGGTAGATAATCATTGTAAAGCTTACTTTAAAAAACACCTAGCAAAGAGTTTGATTGTTTAACATTTTTATTATTCAAGTCCTTACCATTTCATACTACTCCCTGGAGAGGGGTTGAAGAAATATTAAAAATACTATAGAAATATAAAGGATAAGATATTTGTCACTCTCGTTTAAATTGATGTATGCTGCTGTCCTATAAACGTCACATCAGATAACCCTGAAAAATTACCATGAATCTCCATAATTACGCATATTCATGATGGTGTTTTGCATACTGCTAACAGCCGAATGCATGTGGGGTGGGACATGAATGGGGTAAGAATGATGTGACAGATTAAAATTATTACCAGTATCATGGAAATAGGCATAGCAATAGTACCATTTTGTGAAGGCTTAGTAAACAAAAGCATATCATGGAATTGCATGGTAGTTAAATAAGTAGACATTTTTTCTGTTACATATTTTTCCATATGACATTAACAGGGATAAACTGACCAGAAATGTCATTCTTACTTGAAATATACTTGTATTTGCCGTACGCTCCTGGGTATAAGGCTGTACCAACTGAAGAAGGGGTGTGCTTTATAACTTTTCTTTGCGGGATGGGGGTGGGGCCGATGGGATGAGGGTGACTTTCAAGCTCACTTAAATATGTGAGTTTCTTATATGATAGACAAGCTCTTGATATCCCGAGTGCAAAACACCTAGCTATGTTTCTTTGCTTCTGGTAACTCTGAGTCATATCCAGGAACGTGTTAAAATGCTCTGAGAGACAGAAAAGTTGTTTGGTGTCTATCTCAATAGACATTTTGTGCTGAGGCAAAGAGCAGAGTTAATCGGGGACTCTAGAAGTAATTGTCGACAGAGTTTGGGTAATACAAATGCTTGGGTAAACAGCGACTGTTCTTTCCACAAGATTGCCAGTCGAAACAACAATACTGGTATTGTCGTCCACTTCTCATTAGGGGAACTTGAGGAGGGGGTGCTGCACCGCGAGGCGGATGGGAAACTGACAGGCAAACTGTGCTGGGAACAACTCCCCTCGTCCCACTACCACAGGCTCTGGCTTTTGGCATCAGGAGTGCCAGCTGCATGAGGAGAAGCCAAGCTTGTCATACCTTCTTCACATCAAATCTTCAGGGCACAAGAGCCAGAGCCTAGTTAGAGCTTAATGAAGAAACAAATACAAAAGGGAAGACTAGGCCTTGTTAACACTTGCATTCATTGCCTTGTATCGAAACTGCACTGGGAAGGTTGTCTTATAGAGCTCTGTCTTCTCTTCAGCAGAGAAGTTACATTAAGGATGCATTTTTGTGTTGTAAAAGGGTAGGCCGGGGAGGGAATCTTTCAGTACTCTTGCAACTATCAGTTAGCAAATTGTTTTGTCAAAAATGCCATATGAAACAGTCATGTCCATGACAACTGTCAAAACTGGTAAATAAATACTTTTGAAATTTGTATATTAATAATATTGGACTCACTGCCGTGTAAGGCATACCCTTGCATGCGTATGTGGTACCAATACATTTCTTTGAAAGACTGGACTGTGAAATTCTGTCCATTGTTAAGAGATAACAGCCCCCTCAATGGCGTGAAACATTCATGTTTTGTGGCACTACATTACTTTTCAAATTAGTTGTATTTGAGAAAAAGGAATCATATTTTTGAAGTTCTCTATAAAGTATCTGGAAAGTTTGACAGCGGAATGCTACAATTATTTCTTTTATTGTTGTAAGCAGTCAGTCAACTGCACAAAAGTGTATTGTGTACATCTGCAATGCAAAACCTGTGTTTGTTTATGCTGTCAACTCCTTACTGTGTTAGGTGCATTTTAAATGATACTGTCCTGAAGGGAACACTTAGACTTAATGGAATAATGTACTTTCTACGCCACACTCCCACACATTGTACATAGGGTCTCCTCAGGAAAGACACATCTGTGGTTCTTGAACTTGCGAAAGTGTTGAAGGGAAGCAGGTTATTTGTCAAGGGATCTGAGAGAAGGATGGACATGGCTGTATTAGAAGTGAAATACTTGATTTTTACAAATTCATGCCTTAGATGCAAGCTCAATGGTACACCTTGTATGTACGTGAACCTTTGCTTGACCTGTAGAAAAAAGTAGAAATATGGAGAGCTGGGAATTTTACAGGAAGTTAAGTTCACGGTTGTACTTCCTGTAGTCATATTCAACTAAACAAATGCAAACGTGCTGCTAAATGAGTTTATTTTATAAGAAAAGTACTTAAAATACACTACAGGAATAGCTGCAATAGAAGTCATTTCACATACACCCTATCAATCCAAGGGAATTCATACCTACTCTTACATTATGATAGTGACAAAAGGTTTGTAGCTTTTGCTCCATAAAGAAAGCTCAGGTTGGTCTATAATAGGATGTCACAGCTCATATTTTGTCAAATTATGACAAAAGAGAAAACAATATTTTTGTATTATAGAAATGATACCTTCTGTTCTGTTGGTATATGATGATAGCATAAAATTAATGCCATGTATCGAGTCCTACTGCAATTTTGCTATTTGGGGTCATTATATTAGCATGATGTGATTTGGTCCATGGTATATGCATATGAAATACAGGTATTATAAATTTCTTAGTCCACATACTTCTCTGCACTCTAGTATCATGGATGTCCCCAGCCTAACATGGCTGCTTCTTAAAACCTGGGGTCATGTTGTAGGGAACTGACCTCATCAAAAACACTTCTCAGAGAAAATTGCTACAACAAATTTATTATTCAAATGGCACTTGCTGTTTTTAGCATTAATTCTCTGGTGTTTACAGACCAAGGGTTATTGCATCCTGATTGTTACTACTTTTTACTTATTAACTTTATTAGTGATCAGCTTTTAGTAGTTTATAATTAAATGTGACAAGCGGATAGATCCATATGGTGTCTCCAAATGCGTTTGGCAGTACTGTACTGTTAATGCAACTTTGTGATAACAAGTAAAATTGAACTTTTATTCTGGACAGTAGAACTCCTTTAAATATTTTATTAATTTTATTAATAATTACTTCAGCATTAATGTCTGGGTTAATTTATAACACTGTCTACCAATTTCAGCATCTGTCACTTAAGCTAAGTAGAGAAAATATTCTGCCAAGAGAGTATTTAGAAGAGAATCTCTTCCTCTGTGATTCATTGCATTTCGAGTAGAAGATTGTAAGATACATAGAACATGTTTATTGCATCATGTATGTAATATATGCATATAATATCATTAGGGTAACGTATATAATAACATTTCACATGACACAGTAGTAGGACAAGTAAGTTCACCTGAAGAACACCAGCATAAACATAGTCCACAGAAGTGGCTGTTATTGACCTGTCAGTATTACATGGATTTAAATATTTGCCAGACAACAATGAACACTAGCGATTTTCTGTGTGAAATGTATTGCCAAACTGACACTGGAGTCTTTTGAAGGTAACCAGTGTTCCGGGTGGAAATGATATATGTGCCTAATGAATCTGGCCCCAATTTTACATTACAAAACGATATGTAAGAGTATACTTTTGGGGGCAAAGCATAGTCTTACTTTTTAAAAACAAGAGATAAAATACACCTTAATTATATCTGTGAGATTTCTCTGTGAATTTAAAGTTTCCCTTAAAATGAGTTGATTGTTATGTGAAACATGTGAAGAATCAATTCTTTTCAAAGTACTGAAAATCCTTTTTAGTAAAGACAATTCAAATATTATCCAAAAGCCTAACGTGTAGTAAGCCGTATCTGTGGACTGTGGATGTACCTTTCTCCACGTTCATGGATTTTAATAGCAGAGTGCAGGTAAGAAGGCGCCCGCTCCATTGATCACGCCTGCCACCTGGTCTCCAACTGCTCACGGGAGAGGCTGTGGAGGGATAGAGGAACCATGTCAGCAAGTAGCTTCCCAGCCAGAGCATCCTAACCTTCAGCTTGGCTAAGATGACGACAGAAATTCTCTTCTGGGATCCTGGAAAAGACGTTGAAAGAACAGTTTTCTGTTTGTGGAAAAAAAATGACTGGTTTGGCGGTGTGGCCTGTCAAGTTTATTTTTCCTCAGCCCCGGCTCATATGCCCTGGATGTGTTAATCCTTTTCACTCTTTTTTAAAACAGCTCTTTATTGGGATCTATAAAATGTTCTCTACCAAACTATGGTTTGATATTCTCTCAAGTACATGAAAACGGTGTGTCTTCTGTGAGTCAGTCGGATTTTTGTTGTAGTGATTGCCTAAGAACTCTAACTTAGGAGGAGACAGGATCAAAATTGCAATTTCTCATCACAAAGAACCAAAGGCATGGTCTTACTAAGGTTCAGGATTAATGCCTTCTGTTGTAACTTCAAAGATTACAGGAAAGACTATGTTCCCAAATTCCTTCCATTTGGTTTGCAGCACAAGAGATGTCTCAGCTTAGTGGTCAAGAAGAGTCCAGAGCAAACCGAGAGCGGAGTGGTTACTTAAGAATGGATATTTCCTCCTAAGCGGTGCGTGTGGATGTTTGGGCGTCTCAGGGCCCTCATCACCTGTAAGAACTGACGATACCCTGTGGGATGGCTGCCTGACTCTCCGGCAGGCTTTCACAATTTACCTAGAGGTTTGTCCCAACGCAGGCAACACTTGAAAACTCTGGCTCTTAAACACGATTGAAGAGAATGAAATAGACACAGAAAAAGCGTGTTTTGTCCTTTCCTTTCGACGTGGAAGCCACACACAATAAACTAGATAATTTTCTGAATAATTAAAGTGAATTTTAAATATTTAGTCCCTAGAGATTTGAAAATAAGTTATTTTAAGCTCACTTTCACATATTTTTCTTGAAAAGAAAAAGTGGAGGGGACTTGGGACTTTAAGAGAGTAGAGTACTGTCTTTACATTTCTACACAGTGAGGAACTACTTGTTCCCCATCTTTAGGAAATGGACCTTGAAGTAACAACACACATCACCTAGTTATAAACACCCGTAGGTGTCCTATTTCTTTTTATTAACCACAAATTCTATCATTCAGGATACTTATTACAGAATCACCTATTGTTTTTGTTCACAGTACAGAACTTATTCAGAATGTTTTCTGAAACAGAATAGACTGGTGTTTTACTAAATATGCCAATCAGCTACTTCATGAAGAAGGGAAAGGTTTATGTGTCATTTGTCTACATTTGGATTTAATCAAGGGAGCTGATGTATGTAGACCAATAATACTAATAATAACAGTGGTTATGCTGTAGGCAGTATGTTGGCCTGTTAACCTGAAGTTATTTCCTGACTATGTTTGTATTTAAACTTAAATTCCATAGCCTACATATGTGGGGGATTGAGTCTCAGCCAAGGACTACACCACTATTTAAAAATAACTGTAGCAGCAAAAGTAATTCACTCCATCCAACATCATCTCACCCATTCTATGACAGTTTTGTGCATGGGTGCAATATATTTGATAATATCAACCAGAACCACCACTCCAACTCCTCCAGACCCCTCACCAACTTTCTCTAAGGTTGCTCTAAGGTTGTGTGATTGAATATTCTTCCTCACAGTAGAGCAATGCATGACTTAGCACTGTGCAGATTGCTGTGTGATGGACAGGAGCATCAGCAGAGACCCTTTATTCTTTGTCATTGGTGAAAATTATTCCCTTTCCTTACATTTTAAGTGCTAATACAGATATAAAAAACTTTCTAAATAGTTTCCTCATGAGGCTAATTGACAAGTATCAATTAGTGAAACTGAAATTGATATTGCCAATATTTTTAAGACATAAGGATTGTATACTAGAGGATTTATAAAAAAAATAAGAGTAATCTGACATTAAAAAAGAACATATGAGTTAATTCTTCCTGGCTGCACACTGGTGGTGCCTGCCCATTTGTAAATGAAAATATTTATGGAAAAGGCAATGCATGAATGTTCAACTATGAAAATGCATCTACAAGGATTATAAGGAAACTAACTTTCATGTCTACTAGTGGAAGAGTTCCTGCCTCTAGGAAACATAGGTAAAATATAATGAAACAAAATAATTCTACTTAATCTATTTTATGTGCTGTCTTTAAATCTCCAGAACCTCTCTCTGTGTAGTATATGAAGTTGAGGCTTTTTGTTTATTTTGGAGTATTTTTTCTTGTTTCTTTTTTCCAATCTGGAAGTTGATAATTATTTTAATTCATTATTTAAGCATCTGTTTTAGTGCTCGGCTTGTTATTTTTGATAATTTAATAATCTTAATGTGATTTTTTTATAAAATGAGCTTTTTAATTGAGGTCAAGATGAGGGTGCATTTACCTTTGATTCTTTAGTGTCATAGAGTTTGATGAAGTTCACTTCTGGACACTACACCCTCAATAAATAAGCAAGTAGTAAATTTTCATGGAAAGCTTTTTGGGCAATAACTACTTCTCAGAATAGTGTAATAATTATAATTTTCATTGTATTAAGACACATGTGACCTTTTATCTTCTGTAAATTTTTTAAAATATTTGCAAATATTTATGTTTTTCAAGTAAAAGCTCAGACATCTCTTTCAGGCCCATTTTCTTCTCTCTGTGTTTTAAGAAACCCTGTGAAGAAACGATTGTGTTTGTGTGATACGAGAACACGAGACAGGCTGAGTTTCCGATCCATGTGTAGGGCAGGTCTCGTGCCCAGCCGTAGATGGCCAACCCAACATGAACTCAGCAGCGCTTTCTGGGATGCTTAGTTTCATGATGTCTTTTTCATAAATATTGTGCTTTATGGTTCTGTGCTTTCATGGGTTTTGTGAGTTTTCCATGCTTGTTCTTTGTTTTGTTTTTTTCTATTTGTTTTATTTTTGTGTTGTTTATTTATTTTTGCCTTTTTGTTTTCTAAAGAGGGGGAGAAAGAAGGGGCATGGAGTTAGAAGGGTGGGGAGGTGATGTGTAGAGGATCTGGGAGGATGTGAGAGAGAGGAAACTGTGATCAGAATATATTGTACGGGAATTATTTTTCAATAAAAATGTTAAAAATACAATAAAAAGAACATGAGACAACTGCAAATGGACGAGGGAATAGCTGTGCTCCTGTTTTATTTTGAAAAGTAACACATCACATGGGTGCTTTTTCCTAGTATTGGGATTCAAAGATGCATCAATTAAATGAAGTCCCTATATCTTTTCTCATATCCACCCACAGTGACTTCAGGACAATGAATTTACATTTTTAAATCTCCATGTTCTAAATTTATTTTTTAAATTTTATTTGATTTTAGAAAACACTGCATTTTTCTTAAAGGGAATTATGATCTCTATGGCACGACTATGTTAATAATAGGGGAGGTGTTAGACACACCTCTTACAGTGCTCGCACGCTAATTTTTATTTTTGCTCTTTGCCACATACACACTCCAACATGTCTTACTGAACCACTGAATTCCTTTTTCTCTTTATTATGTTTATCCTTCTTTCTCTGCCTTCTGTCTTCCTTTCCTTCTGTATTTTCCTCAGCCTTTCCTTCTACCATGGGCTGTCTTTCCTTCCCTGCCCTTGGTTCCTCCATGCCCAGCACAGTGAACATCAGAACGGTCAGCTGCAGTTGGGCTTCTAACCTTGCTCAACTTCAGTGTTAGCAAAGGGATCTTGTTTCTTGAATTCATTAATAGTGTTTTGCCACAAAAGGCTTTGTAGTTCTCTCCTGAATATTGAGCCTAGCTTAATAACATTCCATTTATGTTAAAGACACATTTAATCTGTAAATGTGACCTTTAGAAAATTTCTCTTGTTTTTCATTAAAGAAACACTGCATTACAGATATTAATTATTCCTTGATGCGGTTTTTTAATTAGCTAATCATGCGCTATTTGCAGCAATAAAGAATTAGCAGTGTATGTACAGTAATACTATGCAATGCAAGATCCATATCAAAGAATCAAATTCTGAAGAAAAGATATGTTCAAGCATGTTCCCTGAGTGCGATGGCTTATATGAAATATTCAGACTAGAATAGTGCTCTCTTTTGTTTTTTTGTTTTGTGTGTTTAAATGCCCAGGCACGCCTGTTTAAAATGCTAAACATATCGTTAGCCCCATCGCTAATAAGTGAACATTCACTGATCCAGATTAGCAGGCTCCAGCAATGTGGTGAAATTGTCACTGAAGTGTTTGGAATCTGAACACAGAAAATGACAGGCAATGCCGAAGGTCCAGCTTCACTGCTTGTCTTCACTGTAGCTGAAGTCACTGGATTGGTGAGACCAGTTTAGGTTCAAGGTCGCTGCTGACATTCAGCTGTCATGGCTTCATTGTCTGCTGGCCTTCTCTCCATTGACACATTCAAGAGTACTTTACAGCAGGCACAAAGGGCCAGTCAATTGATACCATTACACTTCATGCACACACAAACCACAAGCCTGCTCAGGACTGTTGATACAGTCTAACATTTATTCATTAAGGCATCTATTGAAAATGCAACTTACCCAGCCCCACTCCTAACAACATAGACTTACTTGTTTAGTCCAAACATTTAGCTTCGTCTTTTTCAAGTTTTGCACAGTGTTCTCTAATTGAGGTAACATTATCTGCATTTTAATGCCACACCATTTATGTCCAATGAAAGATTACCTGAAGAACCCTGCCATTACCACACTAGTTTAAATACAGGCAGTTGTATAGAAAAATATACACAAAAGATGTAGGCAGGGGGAAAGGGAGATATTTATTTGTTCTGGGAATGCCACGGAAATCCAGTTGCTTAGAAATGAAATAGGAGTCTGGAGTGAAAAGACAGAAACCTAAGCTTGGGTCAGGGAAGACGCTGTGATTACCTCCATTGTTAGGACCCCTTTGAGCTTCGTTGGTGTAAAGAAAAACCCACTAATGAATCTATTGAAGCTTGCCAGAACTTTGTGTGGAAGACAACGTAAGTTATGGTGTTGATCTTAAAAAAAAATGGTAGTAAGACGTGTTGATACATAAAACAGAACATATGTCTCTTTATTAACAGCTTGCTCGTAAAAACAGCAGAAAAAGTTGTTGAAAGACTGTATGTGGCACAACTGGCCTAGTTCCCATCATATGTTTGAGTCAATATTCTCAGGTGTTCAAAAAATCTTAATGTTGAAATGTAAGAAAATATGTCCTATATAATAGTTAAAAAATTAGGAAATTAGAGAAATACCACAGACTTATGGCTTCTTGGTTTCCCATCATTTGTTGTAAAAAGAAAAACAAGTTTAAACGTTAAGGTGAAAGGTTGTTTAATATTTGGCTTATCTTAAATATGCAAAAATATTTCAATAAGGAATGTAATCAGATTGCCATTAAAAGTCACAGACTTTTGGGAAAAATGGCCAGTATGACCATGTACTGTGCATAGTAAAATATATGTTTGCTGTTCTTAAATTGTATATGGTGTTTCTAATAAAATTGAATTTATTTTCTAGTCTGATATAATATTCAATTATATGAGTATATTTAATGCACAAACTATGCTACATTCTAAAACAAGGCTACTGATAATGTTAGAATTCAGTTAGCAACTAGAATAGAAGAAAAATAACTCTTGTCAATTACTTGATCAATATCATTGCTACTACTAGAAAACATGGGCTGTGTGGTAAATAGTGTTGTAACATATTCTTCTGAAATTTCTGTTCTGAAATTTTGCTAAATACTTAAGTATTGTATTGGCAAAGCAAAATCCAAACGTTAATAAAAATATCCTCATACCCCATAGCTCTCCATCTACATACATAGCTTGACTTTTGCACAAAAATGAAGTTTGCTAGTTGGGATGTATAATTCTTCCCATAACCCTCTCTGAGAACTTTCATGTTTCAATAGATTTGCTTATATTTTCATGGACATACAAGCACTGTCCCTTCAAAACATACTATTTCAGGACATCAAGACCCACTGCTAAGTAGAATCCTTTCTGGGAGTGTCAAGGGTCTCTTCTCTCTGATATGTAAACTTTCTAAGTTCCTAGAAGAATTTTGTAGAAATTATTGGCAAGATATTTTACCAACTGCTTTTCTTTCATTATATTTTAAAAAACACATTTAAAAGTATTTAATGTGAGTATGCATTCATGTGCAAGTGTGTGAATGTGTGTGTATGTGTGTGTGTATGTCTGTGTCTGTGTCTGTGTGTGTGTGCATGTGTGTATGTGTGTGTGTGTGTGTCTGTGTGTGTGTGTGTGTGAGTGTATGTCTGTGTGCATGCATGAGCATGCATGCACCTGTGGAATTTGGAGAAGCTCCCAGGAGCTGCCTTTCTCCTTCTACTATGTGGGTTGTAGGAGTCAAACTCAGGTCACCCGGCTTGGATAGACTGTGCCTTTACCAACTGAACCATCTTACTGTCCTTCCCATTCCTTCTGAGTAGGATTTTAAGCCCTTGGCTTATTCATTGAGAAGTTTTTGGTTGAGAATTGTAAAACACATACCAAATTCTCAAGAGCTAAAGGGAATCAATGTTCACAGAGTAACTACTGTGTGCGAGAGATTTGATTGGACACTTTATTTGCACTAATGTTATTTCTTTTCATGGATGAGGGCTTCAATCAACCTACCTTAATACAAAAAACAAGAAAGGGAAAAGTTTCAGCTTAAGCCAAGGATATTCTTCTGAAGCTTATACCATACTGAATGCCTATTCCAGAAAAACAAACAAACAAAAACATGTACAAAACACCCCGGGTAAGACTTGGCTGTGGCTACTGCTGATGTTTACAGCAGATGTTGCCTTCTTCCTTTTTTCTAGCCCTCTTTTCTTTCAGAGCCCTACAATGGGTTTTTCATTTTGCCTTTCTCTTCCTTCCTTTCCTTTCCTCTTAGAGAACATTGGTGATTGCCCATCTTCTATTCGGATGCCTTTTCTATCAGTCATCGTTTGTGACAGCTGTGGTGGTTCTGGTGAAGATATCTATTTATTCAGACTTGTTCACACTGTGTCTTACCTTGGAGTCAGTCCAATCTTAGGGGTCTCTGTAAAAACCTAAAACTTTTATATAATTATATTGCAAAAATCCTCAGAGCATTTGTCAGCATTCCCTCTTATTTCTTATTATTTAGAAGACAATCTTTTTATGGCAAATCACCCCAGGTTTTCACAGAAGAGCCCAGATGAATCAGCATGTGCCACCTTTTCCATTGCTGTGTGCACATGGGTGTTTCTGTGCACACATGCGAACTTCTAATGCCCTCTTCCTAACATTTAATCGTTCCCTCTTCACACTGCTATTGTATAAATAAAAGCTTATATGGTTTTCACATATTTATTGAAGAAAAAGAGTCTGTTTGAAGCACATATTATTAGTTAAAGAGTTTTGTAAATTTTAGGGTACTTGCTTATTAGACTGTCAAAGAGATTGTCCCACTTGAAAATCAGAAGTGATTTTATTACATGTGCATTTATTGTTTCTCATCATACAACTTGTTATTGTCTGAATGTATTTTCAAATCCATTAAAAATGTTGACTTTGGAAAATGCCTCAGGGAAAATGACACCAAAAGTATTAAAATAATAGCAAAATGAGAGAAGTGACCAGGGCACACAATCCACATATTTGCTGAAGATAAGTACAGATTTCTATTTTTTCTGCTATAATGTGATTAAAAAGATTTAGGATTATGTTAAATTTTACATTAGAATATAGATTGTTCTGAGGGAGATTTCTTCCACAATACAATTACCATTTTCACTGTTTTTTTATTAAAATACAGTTAAAGTAAACATTACATGACATGATCACTCAGTACTTCACCCTTTGGTAAACTACATAAATCGTACAAATAACTTGTCAGAACTGGAGATGTTTGGAAGACTGGGATGTGCTTCTGCTCTCCTCTCCCAGCTAGTGCCCAGTATGGAAGGAGTTGTATTTGATTGTTGCAGCCTATAATTAGTGAGATCAGTAGTCAAGACAGCTGTGCTGTATTTTCCTACAAGCCCTAAGAGAGTGAGGACATCTAGCTCAGATGACTGAAATGGTCAAAAATAAATGGACTTAAATTTGCTATATTGTATGTTTCTTTGTTTTTTCAGGGAGACAAGAGAGTATATGTCTCTCATGAGAATATTTCTGCAGCATCAAAATTGAGTAATCTTTACATCATGGCAACAGAATTTTATGTCACAGACAGTAAGTCCTTTGGAAGATGTCTATGAATACTAGCATTAATAGATGTGATCCACCCTTATGCACGCGCGCGCGCGCGCGCGCGCGCACACACACACACACACACACACACACACACTCACATGGTCCTATGGAATGGTGGAGAAACCACCTTTTCCTTCTATTAAGAAATCTGTCACTTTTAGGTCAGAGTAAGATTTTGGAGGGGTACCGTCTCCCGGTAGAAAGCTATCCTGACCATGGTGCTATGCAAACGTTGTTTGTTGTTTGCCTTGTTCATGATGCCTAGCCAAGGAGACATTTCCTTTCAGATTCTGTCTTCCAAACCCCAGGGCTCTGTTCTGGGCAGTTCAGCCTAATGGAATTAAGCCTGACATGTTTCAACTCTATTTCTTTATAAAATAAACATAAAACAATGACTTAGATTTCTAATAAAACTCTTGAAGCACACGGAACTCCAACTTTCCCTGTTCTTTACACATCTGTAAATGGAGCGCATAAAAGAGGAGCACAACAGGACAAATCAACATAAATTTGAAATCCACCGCAGCATATTTAATGGTGCAGTCTCAGTCAAAGAGAGGCTGACCCTGAGGCTTCGTGCAGTTTGAAGCTAATTGTTTTCGTCAGGATGGGAACGTCTGAAAGTCCATGGCTGTGTCCCACCAGTAAGGCTTCAGTAACTGAGCTGGCCCACAGAGAATGGGCCCACTTTGTAGCGACACAGCGGGCCCAGACATCACCTATTCTGCTCTCCAAACTGTCATGCATAACAACTTTATTGTGCTAAATTGAACTTGAAAGCAACCAAAGGCTATGAGAAGGAGAGGCTATGGAAAAGCGTGCTGTCAGCGCTGGCAAAGGCTGACCTGGAAAGTAGGCTCAGGGACAGGGAATAAAAGACCAGGCCCCATGAACACAGCATATTGTTTCATTTTAAAGTATGATTCCCATACCAGAGAAAGTAGCAAATGTGATGTAAATTTATTTAAATAGATTCGACCGCTTAAAAGTTTTTCAGCCGCTCTTATCCAACTTTCCCAGCTCTCTGATTCGTTACTTACAGTGAGACTATAATGACATATAGTCATCATTGTAACAGCTTCTTTGCAGGGCACAATGATGATTAATAGCGAGCAGCAAATTTTCACATGGGCTCTGAAGCACTATGGCATTAAGCAGCCAAACAGTCCCAAATCCCCCTTTTCTGTTCCACTGAAAAGTCCCCTCCTTGTACCTTGCAGATAGGAACAAAGCCAATCTAATTTCAATCAGCTTTTCCCCATTCAAAGGGACCTTCTCTTTTTCATAATTGATTCATGTGCATTTTTTAGGGTTCCACTGAGCTGAAGCCACTTTTCTCCTTTTCTCTGTTCTGTCCCGACACCCAGTACCCCTCTCTCTCTCTCTTTTTTAAGAGGGAACGAAGACTGCAGAACATTCAACAACAGCAGCAGAAACAGCAACAAAAAAATCGGTGGGCTCTTTTTTTCTTACAAAAAAGTTTGCTGACTAGTTTTCTCAACCAGTACTAGTGTGTGCTTTGTATTTAAAAGTATCACGACAAAAAAATAACTCCTGGATGTCTCCATCATGGTCTTGGTTATGAAAAAGTACGAACTGGAATGCGGAAGGTAGAGACCCTGCGTGGATGGGCCCTGTGAGGACTCTGAGCACTTCAAACACTTACAGCTGGGGCAAGAACAGAGCCCCTGGCTCCAGAGGTACACTTTTATTTTATCCCTGTGCTGGTAGCTGTGAGAGAACAAGTGACCAAGACCGAAGTCAAAATGTGAAAGCTCCCACCCTCGGTAGCCTCGTTAAATATCCTTTCACTCTGTAGCACTCTTACATCATAATTACTAGCAAAAGCTCTGAGGAAGTACTCCCTTGTCCTGTCCCCCACCCCGTCCCCCTGTGATAGCATCACTCATGGCCTCAGCCAATGGTGTTTTGGGAAGGGACTGCCAAGCTAAACTCATTTGTGCCTCTGAGATAACACAGTGGCCACTTAATACAGGGCATTACTTGACATGTTTGAATGTTTATTTATATTTCATATACTCTGCTCACTTTTTCCCATGGATACTGTGAGCATCCCTGTTTTGGGGGGGGACTTATCTTATTTATGCCTATTATCTTTACATAAGTGTGAACCCTCTTCTCCATTTAAGGTCCTGCTCTGAATGGTGTAAAACTCCTACATGCTTTTCTCTGGAATTGGCCCTGAATGACTTTCATACATGGGCGCGCGCGCGTGTGCGCGCGCGCGCACACACACACACACACACACACACACACACACACACACACACACAGCTATGACATACCTGAGAGGCCGAGGATTGTCTTTTATTTTCAAAGTTTAAGGAGAATGAACCAAATTTAGAAACCCTGCTGGTGGTGGAGGAGCCAATGCTTGTGTCTCTCACTGTTCAGAAGTTGGTTGACCCTATAGAGCTTCTTTGATTTGTGGCAAAGTGAAACTAATTGTTGAAAGGTATATTATAAGCCACGTTTTAAATGTGACACTGTCCTGTGTCTGGGTCACAGTTCTGGCTGTGAATCAGAGCGAACACTTGAGTAGCCAGATAAAAATACTCTGCCATACTGCAGAAGACTGGCCTCTCCTACGGTGTAGTGTCCGCAAAAGTAAGTGAAGAATGTATAAAATGGATGCAAGAAGCTGTGATCATCAATTTACCCAAAATTAAAAAGCCACATGGGACAGTAGTTACCTAATACTGTGTCTAGCAAACTTTTCACTGCAGATCTTAAATGAGTGATGGCACGCCAGTATTTATGTATAGAATCCCAAATTCTCAGAGAGTGACAAATCCATACGACAATGTCCCTGGACATTGAACTTTGGATGTAAAATATGGGAAGTGTAATGTCATGTGATATCACAGAGACCCCTGTAACAGAGTCACTGCAGAGGCTTGTACGTGAGTCAGTTCTACAAGATTACAAAATAAATGGACTCCTGATATGCTACACTCAGGACAACTACAACAAATCCACAAACTTCTTTTTTTTTCTATCAAAACACATTCTATATTGAACACTGTACAGACTGGTATGTAAAAAGTTATGAACACCCAAGCGTGTCCTTGGAGGACCACGGTTCTGTCCTGCCGCCATCTTCCATAGAGTTAACTGGAGCTGTCCTGTAAGTACAGCCATGTGTCATTTCTCCTAAAGATCATTCTGCCATAAGTGAATGAGGTGGAGTACAGCAAAGATGTTATCTGATTAGTCTTAAAAATTATAAAAGGAACTTTTGTTGGGATTTTACCTGTGCAGTGAATGAATAATTTTGATTTGAGTTCTACCTCTCTGTCCTTCGTCCTTCGTGGTAGTGATCTGCCCTCTTTGGTAGGGTGATGGAATGGGTTCTCACCAAATTCCAACTTGGGGAAGTTCACAGCTGTAAGTTCCACGTGTTTAGAAATCTCTGGAAACTTACAAAGGAAAATTGGTTCCCTTAAGTTTTCCTGTCATCTTTCTTGGGGCTGTATCCATTCTCAAAACATTTGCCTGACCTTATTGAGTCTTTTGCCATGATGCAGGCACTTACTAAAATAAGACCAAGGAGAATTGGTTGTCTGAGCTGTGTGTCACATGACCTGAACTTACCAGACACAACATTTTCTGACCTGATCTGCCTTCATTTCTTCATGCTATTATGTCCATGAAAAATGGAACTGAAGCAGTAGTATGAGTCATCTCAGTCTCCAGACTGGATAAAGCTGGTTTATTATATTACAATGGTGGGTGTGGCCAAGAACACCCTACATTTAGGAAAAATTGCTTGCTACTGCTCCAGAGCAGAAGTTTAAATTCCCTGAGACGAGTTGCCCTCCCCCAACCTGAGGTTCTTAGAGAGACTTCTAGGGACACATAGAGAAGGATCCAGGAGTCCTGTGCTGACCTAGGCTTCTGACACTGTGTGAGGAACTGCAGGTCAGCATGCCACCTCTGATTTTGGGTTGAGATTGTAATTTTACACTGTGCATACTCTCGTGGTCACAGTGGCAGCTTCATTCCTCAATTCGAATCCCATAGGACTTGTCCCTCACTGGGGAGGGAGAAAATCTTCTATACAAAGAATGTAAACTGAGCTTCACTATTTTTCATTAATTAATTAATTAATTAATTAACATTACATCCCGATCATAGTTTCCCTTCTCATCTCTCTTCCCAGTCCCTTTCTCTCACATGCCCTGCCATCCACCCCTCTTGCCTTTCTCCTCAGAAATGGAGAGGCTTCCCATCGGTATCCACCATCTTGGCATATGAAATTGCAGTAAGACTAGGCACATCTCCTATTGGGGCTAGACTAGGCAGGCCAGTAGGGGATAGGCATTCAAAGGAAGTCAACGGAATCATATACAGCCTCTGCTCCATCTGGTAAGAGTCCAGCATGAAGACCCAGCTGCATAACTCTTACATGTGTGCAGAGGGGGGTCCGCTATTATATAGCTGGTGTCAAGCATTACTCAACAAAAGTCTACTTCTGCCTTGATGCTCAAATTATTTACTTATGTTCATAGTCTTTCTTTCCCTAGAACCAAATCATCTGAATAAGCACATCAAGGCCAAGGTGGCTGCTCATTGTCACGTTTGTATTTACTTAGATATGTGCTCAGAAACCTTGGTGTTGAGAAATTTAGAACTTTTCTTAACTATAGAAACTCATTTGGGTAAGGGATAGGTTCCAGTCTTCTATGGTGTAGCACAGAAGGATAACCACAGTTGACAGCGGCTAATCAAATACTTCAAAAAGCCAGTTGAAGGGACTTTTTTCATGGCCCTGATAAATAAAATATGGTACATGTCTTGGATGATAGACATGTGTGCTTATTTCCTAGATCTTACCATTATACTCTATGCATTTATGGACATGTCATGTTTTACACACATACACACATCTATGTGTGTGTGTGTGTGTGTGTGTGTGTGTGTATAAATTTTAAGAATCAATAACATGCAAATATGTAGAAAAACCAAACAAAGTTTAATACAGTTCCTGCTGTATTCCTTGACATGCTCAATTTTTCTGATCTTTCCCCTGCTTTTTCACATTTTTCTCTCTTCTCTTTTGCTCAGTAAAAAACTCTGATCCATTTTCCAGGTGTCATGTAGAACTCTGTTCAGAAAAGGCAAGCACATGTCTACAAAATCAGCCTAATAGATTTAAATTTTGTTATAATTGTTTTCACCCACACTAAGGGTGAGAGTGGCCACAGACAGACAGATGTTTGTTTAGGACTCAGTTCACCCCTTTACTATGCAGGCATCATTTATAAAGACAAGAGCTTATAGCAGTGGCAAAATGACAGAGGTGCTCTGAGGATGGAGAGTCCTGGCTGTAATACCAGTGAGACAAGAGCAGTCAACACAGAAGCTTCCACACAGAATCCTTTCCTTCTGGGGTATCTATTTGTCTGTCTGTCTGTCTATTTAATACAGGATTTTGATATGTAGTTTTGGCTGTCCTGTAACTCACTCTGTAGAACAGGCCACCTCAAACTCACAGAGATTCACCTGCCTCTGCTGGGGTAGTGTACCACTGCCATCACCATGGGATCCATTCTAGCATTCCTAACAGGAAATCTCCATTTTTCAAGTTACTTACAGCTGGGAATTCTGTTACTTGCAACCCAAAGCTTACTAACTGAATCTTGTGTCTACTCTTTTTCCAGTTATTCTCTTCTTGGAATATGTATCTTTCTAGGCCCCCCCGCCCCAGTTCAATGCAGAATGATAAGACTCTGAATACTGAAGCTAAGCCCAATAAGACAATCCATTTAGCCTCACTAAGTCTGTGGTTTATTATAGAGTGAATGAATTTAAACTCAGAAAACAACTAACCTAAGGTCACACAATCTAGCCTGAAAACAATATACAATTCAAGTTGTTTGAATTCTAACTACGTGTGTTTTTTACATTTTGCCTCAACTACCTCTGTTTCTTTTTATTTTCACAATTCAGCTCTAGTGAATTTAAAATGAGCACATTCATACTGTTCTACCCATATATATGGGCCTTACTCCACTCACGTCAGAGAAGCTTCATTCAGTAGATGAGAACATGGTGATCCACGACATGAAGACAGTGAGGGACTTTGGAGTACTCAGTCCTAAATGTGATGTCTTCAGTCAACCTTTCCCTCCATGGCTCAGGGATCTGTGCAGAAGAGGAGGCAGATTTCAAGAGCCAGAGGCTATGTATGACTCAAAGGAAAGAGTATCTTCCAGACCCAACAGGACTGTTTCACATATAAACTCAAAGAGACTGTGGTAGCATGCCAAAGATGTACAAAGATTCAAGCTAGATAGTGTCCCAGCACTGAGAGAGGAGTCTGAACATAAACTCCCCACATCTAACTGAGGAGCTATCTGCAGATGGTATCCACTGGCAAAGAGAAATCAGGATTCCTCAACGCAATGTCACTGGGTTTATCAGCCACAACTGAGGGCAAGACTTACACTCAGGTGTAGTTGCTCAACAGGAAACAAACTCAATGCCATTTTTTGGTAAACTTTTGTTTCATATTGACTTATTTGGCATTTTTTTGTCTTATTAGTTTTTGTTTTGATTCTGGCCTTCACATGCATGTTTACATACCTGTAGCCACACATGAGAATATACATCTTTTTCTCTCTCACACACACATACACATGTGTACACACTTGCATATATACACACATGCATCTATATACACATGCATGCACACATGCATATGTGCACAGGAACATACACACACATGCACACACACACACAGAAAAATGGATAAGGCTTAAGAAATTTAGATATCACAAAAATATTTATGGAGTTCTAGGAAGATCTCTATATTATAACTTCTTAAGGACTAAGGTTTCTGTGGTCAATGGTGCTTAGTAATCTCCATATCTGTTCATTGTGGTTTGAATATTAAATTCTAAGGAGCTAATTTTAGAATTATAATGTAAACAATGAACCAGGATCATATTCAAGCCTAACACAAAGGAAAGATACACATGAGTTGAACTGTTCAAATCCATCCTAATCATCCACTCTGAAATGTGTAGACACTTTACTAACTCCTAGATCAGGTAAGTATTCACAAGTCCGAAGTGCTTCACAGTATGATGAACAAGGAAGGACAACTGTGGCAGACAGAGAGCAGGAGACGGGCAGCTCTGGGTCTTTGCTCCTGGTACCAGGCAGGCGCCAGGTCACCTTCACTCATTGTCCCATCATACTGATTTTTCTTAGTGAGAGAGATATTAGGTGGCAATACATTTCATAACAATTCTTGTAGAAGCCAAATAAAGTAAGATGGACAGTTTTATTAACAACCTGAAATAACATTTAAACTTCACATATGTTTCAAAATTATTCTTTATTACAAAGAAATCCTTATGCATATAAATGAACTATTTTTTAAATTGTGGTAAACATAATTAAAATTTACCATTTAAAAATTATTATCATCATCATTATTATCATTATTATTATTATTATTTTCTATGCATCCTCCTAGCTGGCCTGATATCCATCGTGTTGCCCAGTGACGCCTTGAATGCATGGCGTTTTTTCTGCTTTGCATTCTCAAGTGTTTGCATTACACATGTACACCATGACACTTAGGTTAGTTATTCTTTTAGGACACACACATACACACACATACACACACACACAGAGAGAGAGAGAGAGAGAGAGAGAGAGAGAGAGAAGAGGAGATTTTCAATTTCAGTAGTGGAATTAAGTCATCCACAGTGTGCAGCCATTGCCACCGTCTTCCATGAAACATCATTCATCTTTTGAAATAGAAACTGCACTCATTAAAAACAGTTATGCAGATTTCCATTCTAGCGTCTAGAAGCCACAATTTTGCCTCCTGTTTCTGGAATTCGACTCTCCCAAGTACCTGATATTAATGGAATGATACAACTTTTAGTCTCTCTGCTCACTAGCTTACTTCATTCAACAAAATTTAAGCATGTGTTGGAATTTATTTCCTTTTGAAGTCTTAATGATATTCCATTGTATGAATTACTAAATCTGGTTTCCTATCAATCTATCAGTGCATATTTAAGGTTGCTGTCTCTGTTTCGTTGTAAATAATGGTGTTATGAAAGCAGAGATTAAAAATGCCTTTTTGTGTGCCTGCTTTCAATTATTTTGGGTCTACAACCAGGGGTGCAATCCCTGAATTATATATTAATTCTATATTTAACTTTATGGGGAATCACAATGTTTACTACAGATCAATGACTTTAATAGCCATCAGACGTATGTAAGAATTCTTATTTTTCCATACTATTGCCAACATTTGCTATATTCTGCAATTATTCATTTCAGTGTTTAATAATAGGCAGTCTGATGAATGTTAAATAGTACAACATTGTGATCTTTACTTAAATTATCCTCAGAACTACTGAAATTGAAAATCTCTTCTCTCTCTCTCTCTCTCTCTCTCTCTCTCTCTCTCTCTCTGTGTGTGTGTGTGTGTCTGTCTATCTCTCTGACTCTCTCTCTTTGTGTGTGTGTGTGTCTGTCTATCTCTCTGACTCTCTCTCTTTGTGTGTGTGTGTGTCTGTCTATCTCTCTGACTCTCTTTGTGTGTGTGTGTGTGTGTGTGTGTGTGTGTGTGTGTCTGTATGTCTGTCTCTCTCTCTCCTCTGTCTTTCACTAGAGATCAAACCCAGGGCCCTCTTCATGATAACCAGAGCTGTGCTACTGACCAACATACAACTTGGCTATTTGTCTATCTTCTGTCCAGATATGTTTATTCAAGTGCTCTCCCAATTTTGGATTGAGGGCTGTTATTCTGGGTAACAATAGGTGATAGGGATTCTTCGTAGAGTCTAGATAAGAATTACATACTAGCTTGTAGATTGCAAATGCCTTCTCTCATTCTATGAGATGTTTTGTTTTGTTCATTGTCTCCTTTGATACATAGAATGTTTTCATTTCAGTACCATGCAATTTAGCTGTATGTTTGTTGTTATTGTTCTTCTATGCCTCTGTTGTGATTCCCAAGAAATCACTGCTAAATCGAACACAAAGCTTTTCTTCTATGCTTTCTCAGGGTTTTATAGTTTTAGGTGTTTAATCTCTGTGGAATTACTTTTCTTTCTTTTTTTTTTTTTTTGGTTCTTTTTTTTCGGAGCTGGGGACCGAACCCAGGACCTTGCGCTTCCTAGGTAAGCGCTCTACCACTGAGCTAAATCCCCAGCCCCAGAATTACTTTTCTAAGTAGTATTAGAGTATATTATTGTTGTACAAGTGTGGTAGAAACATTCTTTTGCATTTGTATATTCAGCTTTCCTGTCAACTGTTGTGAAAAAGATATGGAAGTTCATTTATAGTTCTATCTCCTTTGTGTGTTTTCTTGAGCACAGAGAAAACTAGGCAAACCAGATAAGGAATTTTAGTTAGCGCCACTGTTTGAGTTACTAGATGAACACTTGTTAGAAGTGACACTGAGTATTTAAACAACTGCCTAAAATCTGTTTTCTTATTTCTATTCTACCATGGATTCGTCCCTCTGAATAATACTATGCTAGACCATAAAGACTGAGCAGCTAACCAAAATAGAACTGAATAGAAGGATCCTACTCATTTGAAGTTTAAGTTATGGTGATCTGTCACTTGGAAGTGGGATTACATAACAGGCCTATAAGGATGGGTAAAAAGGGAAGATAGACAACAACGACAAATGATCCTGTCCCCCAAACTATGGATTCCTTTCTCTTTGCTTAAAAAAATAACTCTTAGTGAGCAGATATTGCTTAAATATTCGTCCACAGATGCTATCATATTGTCACACCAAGAAGTAAAATTCTTCAGCCTAAATAAAGACATAGTAAAGAAGGGCTAATATTTTGTATGAAATATCAAAAGAAAAAGAAGTAAAATAGTTGAAACAATGACCTTCAGGACAATACGTCTCAGAATGAAAGGAGTGTATTCCTAAAAGAGGACAAAGATGTAAAGCGAATCTAATGTTTGTTTCAAATTAATAGCATTTTTTTCACATGAGAGAAGCCTACAGCTAGTCAACCAGACTGCCTGCGTAGCTTAGTGTCTGGAGAAATAAAGTCAGGTACTATGGATCAGAGTACTGAACTGTCAAGGTACACAGATAAGTAAGTCCAGACTTCTTCAGAAGTTGTCAGAATTTGTTATTTGTCTTGTACTTGTGAAGTGTGTCTCATGAAGCAACTTAAAGGAGAAAGAGCTTTTAAAGTCCCAGTTTAAGAAGGGGATCCACACTCCCTACTTCAAGTATTTTTCTTCCACTTTTTAAGAAGATCTGAAGCAGCCACGCATTGGTTTTCCTTCTTCTTGAGCTTCATGTGGTTTGTGAATTGTATCTTGGGTATTCTGAGCTTTTGGGCTAATATTCCCTTATCAGTGAGTGCATATTATGGGTGTTCTTTTGTGACTGGGTTACCTCACACAGGATGGTATTTTCTAGTTCCATCCATATGCCTATGAATTTCGTGAAGTCATTGTTTTTAATAGCTGAGCAGTATTCCATTGTGTAAATGGAGCACATTTCCTATATCCATTCCTCTGTTGAAGAACATCTGGGTAATTTCTAGCTTCTGGCTATTATAAATAATGCTTCTATGAATATAGTGGAGAATGTGTCCTTGTTATATGTTGAAGACAACATGTGGAGCAGAGACTGAAGGAAAGGCCATCCAGAGACTGTCCTACCTGGGGAATCTATCCCATATACAGACACCAAACTCAGACAATATTGTGGATGCCAAGAAGTACATGCTGACAGGAGCCTGATATAACTATCTTCTGAAAAGCTCTGCCAGAGCTTTGCAAACATAGAGCAGATGCTTGCAGCCAACCATTGAACTGAGAACAGAGTCCCCAATGGAGGAGTTAGAGAAAGGACTGAAGTAGTTGACAGGGTTTGCAACCCCATAAGAAGAACAACAATATCAACCAATCAGACCCCCCACCCCCAGAGCTCCCAGGGAATAAACCACCATCCCAAGAGAACGCAGGAATGGACCTATGGCTTCACCTGCATATGTAGCAGAGGATGGCCTTGTCAGGCACCAGTGGGTAGAGAGGTCCTTGGTCCTGTCAAGACTCGATGCCCCAGTGTAGGGGTGGGGATGTGAGAGGGAGTGGGTGGGTGGGTGAAGCACGCTCATAGAATCATAAGGTGTGATGTGATAAAAGGTTTCTGGAGGGGAAACCGGAAAAGGGAATAACATTTAAAGTGTAAATTTTAAAAGTCCAATAAAAGGAAAAAAAGGTGTACCATCCAACATGGCAAAGAAGGTCTTATAGCGGAAAATTGAGCAGTGGATCACACTGGATCCAAAATCAGGAAGCTCAGCTCAGAAAGGAGCTCCGGTGAGGCTCAGTCTACTGAAGAAGGTAATAATCTTCTCAACAAGGCTTTTACCTGGGGACCAAGTGTTCAAACACATGAACCTCAGGGCTATTTAATATTAAAATGATTCTGTGTATCCTGTGGAATATAGATCTGGAAGTTTGTGTGAGGAAACTGCGAGAGAGCCAGGTAAGAAAATAACAGGATAAGAAAACATGGTGCCTAGTCCCACCAAGCTGACTAGAATACCTCATGACTCAAAAGTCACAGTCTAGAGCATTCACAACTTAGGCATGCAGAATATTCAGCTGTCTCTAGATTAAACACTGATACTGGTTCCATGTATCAACTACCTAAAGTAGCAATCTTTCACATTAAACTGAGTCAGAATGAATCCCGGACAATCAGCATGTAACAGAGTCCAGTAACTGAAAACTACCAGATATCTGAGAAACAAAATCCATGATAGAGAAAAAGTAGCCAGTTGAACTTGATCTGGAACTGACAGAGATTTAGTAAGTAGAGATAGTGAAGAGAAAGAAAAATCAAGTTTATAATGATCTTAAAATGCTACAATTAGGATAATAATGCACTGATGGGATTGATAGCTTAGGAGGTCACTCAGTTAAACTTGAAGAGGTAGTGAAAGTTATTGAAAATGAAACGTACCACAAAAGACCACTTAAATAGGAAAAGATGTGGGATCTGTGTCATGACTGCAAACAGCTTCAATTTAGCATCTCTCAAGAAAAGAATCGAAGACAGAGAAATAATGGTGAGATATTTTCTAAACTCAACAAAAATTATCCAACAATATCATGAATTCCAAGCACCAGAGACATGAGCATCATATATAATGATGTAAAAAGAAAATTATTCATTTTACAGAGGAGAAAGAAAAGGTGACACGGGTTACCTAAAATTCTATACCCAGCAAAAACAACTTTCTGAAGAGAAAGATGTTTCAAACATAGTAAATAAAGAATTTGTCATGCACAGACCAGCATCCAAGGAAAGTTGTGTGTAGTATTGCACTCAAAATGCTGAAGCAAGGAGGCTGAAGCAAGGGATTGGGAGTACTATCCTGCTTGAACTAGTAAGACAACAAACAAACAAACAACAAACAAATTAAAGTCATAAATAAAAACAGAACTAAAACTTCAAACATGAACAGAAAAATCAATATTACTTAAGGAAGAAGGATTGTATGGGAATGAAAAGAATGAGAACTATCTCTTGAATAAGTTATTACTCATTATTATTCTATTACTTAACATCACTTAATACAATTATTTAGAAAATTTACTTGTATTATGTAAAGGTCTCTTAAAAACTCAACAGTAAGTTGAGAAAGGGTGGGAGATTATCATCACAAATGATTCATAATCAAAGAGCTGGAATTTATTTCCTTGAACTCATCATTAAATGTTTTATACATTATTATCTGTATACTTAAAGACATACACTTATTATTTCTCAACAAAATTATTTGGAAACTCAGCCTTAAACAACTAATTGAAACAATATGCATGCAAAATCACGAGACTTATTAATAAAGAGGGTATAGGTAAAGACCATTTCATCAGGACCCAGGAGAGGATAGGCATAGAATAAAAATGGCAAGGAACATGTTACAATAGCTAAAACTAAAAATAAGTTACAAAAGCAAATGCCAACAAGAATACAGAAAAACCACCTTACAAGTCCATTTACTAAAGAAATATAAAATGGCTTAACCACTTCAGAAAATAGTATTACAGCTTATGAAAACACTAACAATCAAGTAACAATAAAACCAAGACAGTTTGGTGCATCATTCACATCAAAACCTGTACCCAGTGGCCATAGCAAGTTTTGTTCATAACTCCAGCTTGGGAACAGCAAAGCACCCTTCAGAATGTCAGCGGGTAAATAAAGAAGGTACATTCACACCGTAGAATACTAATCAACAATGATAAATAGTACTAAGCATGCATATTATTGTCATTTCCTCTAGGCTTCACCCAATAGTTGCTTAGGAACACCCTGACTCACATGTGAAAAGGGCTCTCTATCCCACCCTCCTCATAAGGGTACATGATTCGCCAAAGAATAATGCTGCAGACTCAAAGACTCAAATAGGATGTAAGCGCAGAGTGTTTTATTCTGCAGAAGTCCAGCATGCTGGGGTCTCCCATTACCAAGATAGAAAGACAACCAAGTGAGCTTGCAGGCCTGATTTAAAGCACATTAGGGAATTCCTGGGTAGGTGACCTCTATGTTAATCTGTTGGGTCCATCTCTATGGGCATTCTATTATCTGGGTGGAGGGGCTGGAAAGTTGCTGGGGAGGTCTGGAAACTTACTGAGGGAGTAGCTGAGTAAGTCTGGAAACTGCTGCTGACCCATTGTTTTTGCCTCAGGACAGGCGAGAGACAGCTTCTGAGGCCTCAACTTGCCTGTAATTGCCCAGTTCTTGGAAACAGAGATCTAGGCCTGGTCTTTCTAATTGCCAATTTGAAGCCTGTCATAGAATCAACCTAGCCTTCTCATTCTCTCTTCTTCCCCATGTGTTCACAGCCTGCATCCTCCCGTTTCTCTCTTCTTATTTCCTCTGTCTTTCAGTTCTTCTCTGTCCCATTTTCTTTGCCACTACCCCCTCCTTCAAGTCCCAAATAAACCCCTATTTATATTAGGCCTGTTGTATGGCTTGATTGTTCAAGGGGACACCTTGGAAAGGCCTCTCCATGCCCTGTGCTTCTCATGCCCTGTTTTATAAAACACAACACAAGTTTTGACAAGTCATTGGTTCAAGAAAATTATGCTAAATGAAAAGAACAAACTCCAAAGGTCGCATACTATATGATATTGTGAATGTAAACTTGTCAAATGACAAAATTATAACAAAGAGACTAGATTAATGCTTTCCAGAAGTTGGGCACTGCTTTGTAATGGCTTCCTCCCAGACTGAAACATTCCATCTTCCAGAGAAACTCCTTGAGCAGAGAAGTAAACAGCTTCAGGAATTCTGGAAACACCTGATTCACTAAACCCCTCTCAGCCAGAGTAAGGCATAGGACTGCTGAGAATCATTCAAACCAAACTGCAGAGAAGGCTCTCACGTGAGCCCAGTGCAGCTGGAAGAAGCAGAGACCAGATGAGATACCTGGAAGAGATTTTCCAAGTGAGTCACTTGGAAGGGGCATTGTCCAGCCTGATGAGCCAGCTACCTGTGAGCTGTGTGGTGTGCACCAGGTTCCCAGCTTTGTGAGATGTCACGTGTACTGGGGTGAGTTTTGGTGAATAAGCTGTCTTTGAATCATTTCTACTCCTCTAAGTAACTTCTCACTCGTATTTCTGTAAGTAAACCTAGTAAAATTTATTAGCTCACCAAGTTGAACTCTGCTGGGATCTATACCTTTTTTCTGTCTTGGGTTTCTAATCTGGGTGAGCAGACATGTCGTAGTGTCTCCCCATAGAAAGTTTTGTCATGCAACAGAGATGCTAAGAGAAATGGGATAGGTGATGGTATGATAGAAATGAAAGACCACATCATGGGGATGGTTTACATGAAAACATTCCTATTTTTGCACCTTCTTGTACATATATAATTATCTCAAAAGTTATTTTAAAAAGAACCACATGACTAGTTGTGGTTTTCTGTTATTATCTCCATCTGTTGCAACACAAGTTTTTGCAAGAAATAGGTTTCGAATGAAGTTATATACTGAGTGTATGAGGCTTCATTCTCAACAATAAGTATAAAAGAAACTAATTCTCAAACAGGCAAGATCCAAACAAACACTTCATCAGAATGTCTGTATTGTCATACTAAATCACATGTAATAGTGGTTCATTATATTAGTCCTGAAGGTCAAGAATCTAAACTACCCTGAGATATTATTATGTGACAGTTGCTGGAAGTTTGACCACAAGTATCATTCAGGCTATGAAGACATTGAAACTGCAGTAATTTGATGATAACAAAAAAGGTTTGGCCACTCTAGAAAACAGAGCAACTGCTTCTAAAAATGTTAAATAGGCACTTAGCATATGACCCAGCTAATGTATTTTTATAGGTAAAAAATAAATGTATACAGCTGTTCAAAGTTTTGTTTCTGTGTTCTTGTACCAGCTTATTACTGACAGTTTTAGACTAGCAACGACTCAAAGCCCTCTATGTCTGAAAGAGTTAACAGGTTGTGTTATGTGTGTACATAAAGGTTACCTACTTCACAGTAGCCTAGAATGAATGAAAGAACTATTAAGTCTGAAAAATAATCTTGCGAAAAGGAAGAAACCAAAGAACCAATTTGGGGGGGGGTTGCTATTTATAAAATCTCAAAAATGCAAGTCAGCTAATGATGATAGGAAGCAGGACAGTAGATGTTTAGAATTCGAGACGACAGAGGGAGAGGATTACAGAGGGATGCGTGAACAGTTTGAGAATGATTAGCCGTTATTTTGTTTTTGTGATTTCTCAGCAGGAACCAGACATTTCATTTTATTTTCTGTTAGTTCTTTGAGCTAAAAGTATTTTTAAAGAATCAAGATGGATTTGATTTCCCTCCTCCATGGAGCTGCTTCAGCTAGGATTTGGACTTCCATCATCTCTGATCTCTCCTTTTGTTTAGAGACTTCTATTGCTCTGCTCTAAACTGTTGTATGAAAAGTATGTCTGTCCTGGGTCTGCTATTTTGGAGAGAACTAGTAGTAAGGCCGTATGGAAAAGCAGAGACACCAGCGGTCTGAGCTGAGGCTGTCATCTGATTGTAGCTGTTTCACAGCATTAGGTGATGGCGTGATTTGTTACTCAGCAACAGGTGACCAAGATGACACCCACTCTCTTTCCTCCATACTTCTGGTATTACTTGACCTTTTCAGAAAGGGTGTTTTGTTAACAAGTCAGCAAATGTCACGGCAAATGACTGTGGAAATGGGATGTGTATATTTCTGTGACTTCAGGTGTCCTTCCTTCCCTATCTATTACTTTACTATTTTGATACAGAATCAATCACTAACTTGAAGCCAGACTGGTGGCCAGCCCTCCTGCCTCTGCCATATTCCCACACTAATGGCATCCAGGACCGTGTTCCACAATCCAGATGTGTGCAGCTACACCCAACTTTTTCATGAGTGTAGGTCTTTCTGCTTGCTCAGCAAGTGTGAACATTATAACGCTGTGTTCTCTTGTTTGAGCTCTAGCTTTGAGTTTAGAAAATAAACCTCATCTTTAGATGAGAATAATCACTAGATTTAGTCTAACAACGCCTTCAAATTCTGTGAAACAGTTTGGCTTCTGCAAGGAATTTAAGAGATATCTGACCTGCCATGGCTCTTGGTGTAAGTGTGATGTCTTTGTGACAGAGGGACTATTCAGTATAGACTTTATATACTGCATGTAAAAGTTATTGATGTTGATTATGGTTATTATTGATTTTGAATGACTTCCTTCACATAATGTCAAGGGAACACTTTGTGTGTATGTGTGCACGATTATCCTTTAATAAGGATATCCATTAAAACTGAGCCGCAGGGAACACACATAAGAGCTCTTACTCTTATTTCTTATTAGACAACACGACTCTGCCATTGCACAATCAGCCTACTTGCTTTCATTTGGGACTATCCTTGTATGTGTATTTTTCAAACATCCTTGTAGTTTGAAATAATCATGGCAATGGGACTATGTGAGGATGAAGTCGGGTGGTTCTTAATACCATGATACTGGGAGCTGATGTAAATGTCCACACTAGTTAACAAAATCAGATTGTGCAATTAGTTAGGTAGCCAAGCAATTCATAGCTTTTATAGGAAGCAAACACCTGAAGTGGGATTCCCCACACTTTAATAGTTGAGGTAGATTATTGGCTCTGGAACCCCTTTCATGATGTTCAATACATTTTAAAGCTAGCGTCTAGTAAGTTGAGTGTTACATGGTGGTGAAATTTGCTCCTACTGGCTCACATGAGCCAACTCTTATTACTTCTTTCCAATTCTTCATCCTGTTACATAATATTGGGAGTTAAAAATCAGTTAGCATGGTAGCATTTATAGCAGAAAATGGAAAATTCTGAAAGTCAAGCCTCCATCCTATATCTGCTCTTTAAGATTCCCAAAACAGACTGGAAAGATTTATCAGTCCAACCCTATTTATACCTTTGAGTACTCAGATAAAAATCAATTTAGGTAGGCTGATCTGAGCCAAGAATGATTTGAGACATGATAAACTGTATTAGGAGGTGAGGTTAATGCCAAGTGGGAGGAGTAGGAGTGATTACTAGCAAAGAAAATACACAAGTTCTCAGTTATTAACAGGGTACTGCAGACATGCATATACTTTTTTGTTTCCAGACTCTGCTAATTCACATGGAACAAAAGTGGGGTTTTCTGGATTGATGTCTAGATGCAGGTGAAGGCAGGCACAAGATAAAGCAAGGCCTATGATTGGGCAGTTAAAAAGAAAGATGGGGACAAAGTTTTTGTAAGGGGGAGAGAAAAGAAAGAAGAAGAAGAACCAAGGTGGAGGCAGAGAAGAACGACCCAGATCCATTTGGCCTTAAATGGCCATGGGTAGTTATGAAAATCTTATAAGGGATGGATTACTACAAGACAATTTGTCTTATCTAGGTGGGCAATTTATATCATTATCAATTAGTTGTGAGTTTATTGTGTGGATGTTTTGTGGAGTGAGAAGTTACTAATATAAATCTGATTGATAAATTACAAGCTTATTGAGTTTTGATTTTAATGGATTACTGGGAGTTGTGACTATAACCACAAGGGACTGGTGCTGAGACTGTGAAGAATTCACGGCAGAGAGTCTCAAGAGGGTGGCTGCTGCTGGGGCCAGAGAGTAGCCTGCGGCAATGTGGGACTAGCCGTGGTGGTAAGATCACTGTAGGGCCCAGGGAGTAGCCAGTGACAGCATGGGATGGAAATTAGAAACTTATCGAGTTGGGTTGAGATGTTTTGCTGATTAAAATGAAAATACCCTGCAGATGCCATGTGGCCCCACCATGCCAGCAATAGCGTAGGTTGGTGTCTCGCTATTTAATTGTAATAATTACTACAACAGGATTTCCTGAAGGAGATGACGAAGAAAGAGTTTGGTGGTGAGAGTTTTTGTGCTACTGGCTTTCAGAGTACAAGAAAGGCAAGTTTAGTTCTGAGTGGAAAGTGTCATGCTTATAGAGCTGGTAAATGTTAAACATTAAAGGTGGGAGTTTTTAGGCTTAGATTTTTCAAAAATCTTCTTTAATAAGGCTTTGCAAACACTTTTGCACCCCTCTCTTAGCCCTGTGGACCTGTTTAGAAGTCCTTCTTTGAGGTAATTCCATTTTCTGTTGTCAGGATACCAGTAGTCCAGTTTAAAGATGTCACTAAACATGAGGCAGCAGCAGCAGCACCACGATCCAGCAGAAACAGTCAGGCATCCATCAAATCAGCACAAGCCAGCAGGAGCAACCAGAACCAGCCAGAATGTCAGGAAAATCTCTCTGCCTTGCCTCCCTCAACGAATAGAAGATCAGAGAAGACTAGAGACAACAAAGTGTGCCGAGGCTAGCTACACAAGTGACGGGCACTGTCTGCTGGTCCTACTTATACTCTCTACAAACATTATGTGTCCTCTCATGGGTCTGCTTCAGTAAAACATACATGAGTCTGCATCACATGATAAAGTCATAAATTTCCACTTCAAGAGTTGAAAGGTACAGAGGGAACATTAGTTGTAAATAACATGAATGCAGGTTCTATTTGCTATTACTTTAAACTATACTGTGCTCTGTAAAAAATGTTAAAACCCAGGTATTACTATTTTACAAAAAGTCAATTTTTAATAAAGAATATTCTTGCTGTAAAGTAACCTTTCACTCTGAATGTTCTGATAATTAATGAAGCAGCATATAACTGTGAGATGTTCTAATACTGTTTCAAAGGAGACTAGTGCCTTTGAGAATGAAGTCAGATCCACATTAAGTTCCATATGATGGAAAAAAAGAAGTTGGCCTGCTTGTAAATTTTGAAACCACCATTTGAGCAAAAAAAATATTTTGTGGGAGAATTACATTGAAAGAAATGAAAGATTTGGGGGAACTGCGGCTATATAATGCTTTTCTGTAGCAGCTGATGGTGCAACCCCTCCAAATAATAGCTGATTGATTTTCAAGATGTAAAAGCTGGCATGGATTGTGCTGCTCTCAAACTATCTCCTAACTGATCCCTTATTAATGATCATGCTTCCCCCCATTTCCTGCTAGATATATAAATGTATCACACTGGTGAAGGCCATTAATCTCTATAAGTACTAAATAACAACAATAAGAGAAAGTAATAATTTGAGCATGAAAATACATATGATATATTAGCAAGACTACAGAAGTATGCATGCAATTAGAGAGCCCTGGATCCATTTCTTTTCAGTTGATGGACCCAGTAGACAATAGTCAATTGGTCTGCTATGCTTTCTCCAGCAAAGCATCACCTTCACTTAGAGATGTCATTCATGTGGCATTTACCCCTTTTCCCAAACAAGTAAGCTCGAAATGACAACAGAGATTGCTCAAGCTACTTGCCACTTAGACAAATTATACATTATATCTTATTCTGCCCATCAGCATCTAGCACTGATCACCTTCTGCAGACCATCAGATTTAGTAGTTGGTTTCTCTTGTAGCTCCAAGAAGGACTAATTCATGATGTACCATTTCAACGACAATGTTCTCTCCCTCTTCCTCTCCCTCTCTGTATTCTTTGTGTGAAGCAAAAGACTATTATCTTTTTTCCTCCATCTTTATTAAATTGGGTATTTCTTATTTACATTTCAATTCTTATTTACTTTCCCGGTTTCCAGGCCAACATCCCATGTTAACCTCCTCCCATTACCGCCCTCCCCTCAACAATCCCGTTCACTGGGAGTTCAGTCTTGGGAGGATCAAGGGCTTCCCGTTCCACTGGTGCCCTTACTAGGCTATTCATTGCTACCTATGAGGTCAGAGTCCAGGGTCAGTCCATGTATAGTCTTTGGGTAGTGGCTTAGTCCCTGGAAGCTCTGGTTGCTTGGCATTGTTGTTCATATGGGGTCTCAAGCCCCTTCAAGCTCTTCCAGTCCTTTCTCTGATTCCTTCAACGGGGGTCCTATTCTCAGTTCAGTGGTTTGCTGCTGGCATTCGTCTATTTATTTGGTGTATTCTGGCTGTGTCTCTCAGGAGAAATCTACATCCGGTTCCTGTCAGCCTGCACTTCTTTGCTTCATCCATCTTATCTAGTTTGGTGGCTGTATATGTAGGGGCCAAATATGGGGCAGGCTCTGAATGGGTGTTCCTTCTGCCTCTGTACTACAGTTTGCCTCCATATTCCCTCCCAAGGGTATTCTTGTTCCCCTTTTGAAGAAGGAGTGAAGCATTCATGACTACCATTCCATAACTTAAATGAAAACACACTGATGCCTGTATATTTTCACTTATTATTTAGTGGACAGTGTCATGAAGCATATTCTACCTGGGGGAAAATCCTGCCACCAACTCCAGCATCTGCCGTCAATGGATTTCAGCTGATGCCTCCTCTTTACAGAGAGGGGAATTGAGTCAATTGATGTTGAGAGATATTAATGAATATTTATTGTTCCTTCCTGTTATCTTCGTATTTGGATGTGAGATTATGTTTGTGTGCTTGTCTTCTCTTTGTTTTGTTGCAAAACGATTAGTTTCTTGCTTTTTCTAGGGTATAGCTTGCCTCCTTGTGTTGAGCTTTACCATTTATTATCCTTTGTAGGGCTGGATTCGTAGAAAGATATTGTGTAAATTTGGTTTTGTCATGGAATATCTTGGTTTCTACATCTATGTTAATTGAGAGTTTTGCTGGATACAGTAACCTGGGCTAGCATTTGTGTTCTCTTAGGGTCTGTATGACATCTGTCCAGGATCTTCTGGCTTTCATAGTCTTTAGTGAGAAGTCTGGTGTAATTCTGATAGGTCTGCCTTTATATGTTACTTGACGTTTTTCCTTTACTGCTTTTAATATTCTTTCTTTGTTTTGTGCATTTGGTGTTTCGACTATTATGTGATGGGAGCAGTTTCTTTTCTGATCCAATCTATTTGGAGTTCTGTAGGCTTCTTGTATGTTTATGGGCATCTCTTTCTTTAGGTTAGGGATGTTTTCTTCTATGTTTTGTTGAAGATATTCACCGGTCATTTGAGTTGGGAGTCTTCACTCTCTTCTATACCTATTATCCTTAGGTTTGATCTTCTCATTGTGTCCTGGATTTCCTGTATGTTTTGGGCCTGTAGCTTTTTCTGTTTTACATTATCTTTGACAGTTGTGTTGATGATTTCTACGGAATCTTCTGCTCATGAGGTTCTCTCTTCTATCTCTTGTATTCTGTTGATGATGCTTATATCTACGGCTCCTTGTCTCTTCTTTTGGTTTTCTATATCCAGGGTTGTCCCCCTTTGTGCTTTCTTTATTGCTCCTATTTCCATTTTTGATTCCTTCACTTGTTTGATTGTGTTTTCCTATAGTTCTTTCAGGGATCTTTGTGATTCCTCTCTGTAGTCTTCTACTTGTTTATTTGTGTTTTCCTGCATTTCTGTAAGGGAGTTCTTTATTTCTTTCTTGAAGTCCTCCATCATCATGATCAAATGTGATTTAAAATCTAGATCTTGCTTTTCTGGTGTGTTTTGGTATTCAGTGTTTGCTTTGGTGGGAGAATTGGGGTCCGATGATGCCATGCAGTCTTGTTTTCTGTTGCTTGGGTTCCTGCACTTACCTCTGGCTGAAAGGGTTGTCTCTGGTGTTACCTTGTTCTGCTTTCTGACAGTGACTTGACCGTCCTATAGGCCTGTGTGTCAGGAGTGCTGTAGACCTGTTTTCCTGTTTTCTTTCAACCAGTTATGGGAACAGAGTGTTCGGCTTTCAGGAGTGTAGTCGTTCCTGTCTACTGGTCTTCAGCTGTTCCTGTTGGTGTGTGTCCTGAGTCCACCAGGCAGGCCACATGGAGTAGAAAAGTTGGTCTTATCTCTGGTCTAGGGCCTGAAGTCTCTCCTCAGGGCTGGGTTTCAGCTCTCTGTGAGGGCAGCAACTAGAAGGGCCTGCCCCGCCTTCCCCTGGGTCCCTGGGCACAGGGTCCCAGATGGCGCTATGCATTTTCCTCTAGAGTCAGAAATGTGGGCAAAGAGTAGTCTCTGGCTTCCCAGGCATGTCTGTCCTGTGAAGTTCTAGCTCTCCCTTCCATGGGATTTGGGTGCAGGAAGCTCTTTGACTGGGTCCCTTCAGATATGAGCACAGTCTGGACCGCAGTGCTCCTGCAGCTTGGGTGCCCCTATCTTCCTGTTCCCAGAGGCCCTATATAATTTCCTCTTGGGCCAGAGATGTGGGCAAGAGTGAGCAGTACTGGTGGTCTCTCCTGTCCTGCAATATCAGGAGTGCGATGAGCTCTCTCCATGTCGTTTTGGAGCAGGGAGCTGTGGGCTGGTATCAGCGAGGTTCTGGCTCCAGCTAGATACAGGAAGTGTGCAGTCCTAGAGGAATTTTGCCTTTGTGTGTCCTGAGTCCACCAGGCAGGTCACTTGGAGCAGAAAAATTGGTCTTACCTCTGGTCTCGGGCTTGAAGTCTCTCCTCAGGGCTTATTATCTTTTTTTTTAATATGACTGGTTAGCACTATCATTTTAACCATAAAGATGGAAAATTCCTTCAGTAATTTAGCCAGCTTTTAACATATAAGTCATGCATCACTTAACAATGGAATACATTCTGAGGAATGTGACTTTAGACAGTTGTGTCATCGTGTAAGCATCATAGTGTCGTTTCACAGCCTACATAGTACTGGCCAATCACATGACTTGAGGCAATCAAGTCAGCCACTAGATATATGAGCATATAAATCTATATGCTGCCAATGGATTTACAACATTGTTTTATAGTGGATGTTTCTAATAAGTGGAAGTACAAAATAATAATAGAAAGTTCTTTGTGGAAAGAACACAAATAAGTAACGCCATCATTCGTCATCATCACCCAATGTCTCTGTGGGCTGTACTGGCTATATACTCCCGTGACTGACTGGTGAACAGAGTTTCTTTGCACCAGCACCACTGCAAATGTATGTATCCCATTACACTATGACACTGGGACAGTTATCCCATCATTAAACAGTAAGAAAATCTCAGCTTCATTCTAATAAGAGATTATTGTCATACCAGGTTCCCCAGTGACTGAAGTGTGGATATGTGACAACATAAATGAATGTAAGGCAACACAGCCTTCCTTTCAGGGAATACATCCTCCCTTTCATAATGCTTTACCTTGGAGAAAACTTCAAGTTTTATCATTCTAGTGAATAACAGTACTATTAGTTATCTTTAACATTTATTTTTCATCAGGAACTTGTCTAAATTGGGGAGGATGGGGCTATTGGTTCACTGCTGTGTCTCCAGGACTGAGCATTCTTTGGTGCAACAGAAATGCCATGGACACCAATGCAAATGCATAGAGTTGACATGTGTCTTTCGGTGATAATGAAAGGCGGTGCCTGTTTCACAGTGCGGAAAGCCTGTTTCTAGGGCAGATTTTTAACAGAGTGCCTGGCATACAGCATGCGGCTCATCAATTAGAATCTGGTTTGAAATTCCTGTAGAAACTATCCACACACCGCTTGTCTACCAATCTTAGAGTGAGCTCCTGGCAATTACATGGGCAGTTATCTGAAACACCACCATTTTCAAGATATTTTCTCATCTAGAGAAGTCAAATAAAAACCAGACTTTCAAAGAGTCTATCTTTAAATGCTCCTAAGAAACGCATTTTAAAAGTCCCCTTGTATTTTGGGTGTTGGTGCAAATATTGCTTTGCATTTCGCAGTAGTTTTGCATATTTATTACCATAAATATAAAATTAGGGCCTCTGGAGAAGGCTGAGTGGATAAAACACGTGCTGCACAATTATGAGGAACACAGTGCCAGTCCCCAGATCTCACATAACAACTGGCCTCATGAGTTGCTCCGCCTGTAGTCACAGTGATTGTTAGGTGATCACAGGAATCTATGGGGTGAGCTCAGTAGCCAGGGTAGCCAGACTGTCTAAATAGGCCAGCTCTTAGGTAACTGAGAGATCCTGTCCTGGTAAATAAAGTAGAAATTGAAGCAGGCATAACACATTTGCACGTGCATCAATATACTGTCACACTTCCTTAAAAACATCTGTATACACACATCCACATTAAAGTTAATTAAAAATAGAAATCATTGGTCCCCAGCTCCGAAAAAAAGAACCAAAAAAAAATAGAAATCAATGCAGTTTTTTGTACTTCCTCATTCATTTTTCCTAACTCCAAGTAATTCAGCATGTTCAGTATTAAGGGAACCAACCAACATGTCCTATGACTTCAATTTCTGCAGCACACCACCAACCCGCAATGATCAAAACTTGAAGAAAGTTTTGTTTTTGGATAACTCTATGATAGTGAATTAATATTTCCATATTGAGATATTTAGACCACTTCTTTCTTTATTCTCATATCATTTGATACGTTCTCTGAGTAAGTTCTTGTGCACTTAACTCAAACTAAAAACAATCATGACTGTGTTATAAATGTCAAAGGCTCTTCCTTTTCTTTCTGCATTTTTGTTTTATTTTTGTTTTTCCAGTCAGGATTTCTTGGTTTAGCCCTGGTTGTCCTGGAACTCTCTCTATAGACCAGGCTGGACTTGAACTCAGAGATCTGCCTGTCTTTGCCTCTGTTAACATTAAAGGTGAAATCGCCACACCTAGCAAGATTCTCCTCTTTCAATGTAGTCTCAAAACTAAAAATGTGCTTAATGGTGTACGTGCTGGTTAGTTTTATGTCTACTTGACACAACCTGAATCATTTGGGAAGGGGGAACCTTAATGGAGAAGGGAGCCCTAGCTCATTGGCCTGTGGGAAAGCATTTGCTTGATTGAAGATTAATGTGGGTGGTGTCACTCCTGCATCTGTAGTCCTAGAAGAAGACAGGCTGAGCAAACTGTAAAGAACAAGCCTTCCAGAGGCTCTGCAGCAAGTTTCCTCATGGCCTCTGCTTCAGTTACTGCCTTTAGGTGTCTGCCTTGAGTTTCACCCTGACGAGTCTTCATGGTAGATTATGATAGGGACATGTAAACTGAAGCGAACCCTTTCTCTCACGGTTGTTTTTGGTCATGGTGTTTTATCACAGGAGTAGAATCCCTAAGACAGTAGGATGTGCAGGAAAAGTTAACTTTTCCTTCATGGTTTTTACTACTGTTATCCTCAGGGAAATAACCTTTATTTTACAATGTTATAAGATCCACATATTTTGTTTAATTATATCACCAATATATAACTTTTGTACCATGATTTAAAAGTATAAGTGTATAAAAAGCATTGAATTTCATGTAATGTATACATAGCACATTTGGTACTGTAGAGGATAGATTATATTCTAGATCCATTTTTGTAATTTTTATTTTCAAATTAGATACACACTGTTTTCTGATTTTTAAGTGAAGCTATTTAAAATACCATCCCATGCCAATAAAATACAATAGAGAATTATTACTTCACAAAGTGCTGAACACTTTTATTTTAAGGTCATAGAATCATTTGTTTTATTTGCTGCTGTAATGATACCTAGATGAAGTACATTTTGGCAGTGTCAATAATTAATTAAATGCATATTGAATCCATGTAATACAGCGGACATGCTCTCATACTGAAGATACAAGAATGAGGAAAACAAGCCATATAAGGACACAGTTTCCCATAGGTAGTCACCATTGCTGGGAATTTTTCCTCAAAGCTTTTTTTCTTTTAATCTTACACCACTTTCAATTGCTTCCTCTGACTAAATTATGGAAGTGGAAACTATTCTTAGAGAAATGATTTTTATAAACACGACTGTTTTCTACTAAAGAAACCCCTGGTACTGTCTGGTTATACTGCACTGCTAGTAACATTATGACTACGTACTAGTGCTATGTTCAGTCTCAGGGATCTGAAGGGGAAATGTTTTGCCATGTTGCCAGTGCCACTTCGTTCTCCACGGCTGATGTCACTACTTGCTCACATCTTGCTAAGCTTCTGTAATAGTTCTTATGTGAATTGCCTGTTCATGCTCTTTGGATATTTTGCTTTTCATTTGGGTGTCTGTTTTTTGCGTTCTCAGGGCCTGCTATAAGTATGCTATATGTGAAAAGTCTTTGGCTAGGACAATTATTGTCAGTTTTATAATGTGAGTGTAGCTGTTAGAAAAGTATCTGTGGACTTGGGGGCTTTTCTACATTACTCAACAGCCTGTGGATCTTCTTCAGTCTGCAGCACTCTATTTGGGGCATCAGTCAGTGAACATGTCAGATGGACTTTTGAGCTAAATATAAAACAGTTCTGTTTTCGTGTTGGAAAGCAGGAGAAAGGGGCCATCAGTGATTGTAAGATGGGTTATAAAGTCTCGCTGTTCAAAAATGCTAGTACTGGTGGTGACACAAGTCATCACATGTGCCAGCAGGTGAATTGCACAAAATAACTCTTCATTTGAACAGAACAAAAAGTCATCAATTCAATTAGCATCCTCTTGGGCAATCTCCAGAGAAAAGCCAATGACCAAATTGTTATGGAGTACAAATGCATTGTTGCTGGTGAGACAAATTGGGATGGAAACATGGGCTTTCTTAGATTAGACTGTCTCTAGTTGGTGAGTGGGGAACTGATTTCAATTTCTAGGATCATTAATCTCCTACTTTTTATGGGCAGTAAATTACCTTTAAATTAAAACAAACAAACAGGATACCTGTCAGACTGTGTGTCAGTATAAACAAACACAGGCTTTCAGCAAATTGTAATTAGGACAGTTATCTTGACCTACTTAAAAGGTGAAGTGGGGAAGAAAACACCCATCTCTCTTTAAAGAAAAAAAAACTCTAAAAAATTTAGAAGACTAGATAACTCAGTTGTAGATTGCTTGCCTCCTAAATGTCAAGACCTGAGTTTAGTTCTCATCCCAGAAAAAAATTAAAGCTGATGTCTATTTTTTAATATGTAATATACAACATGGATTTTATTCAGCCACACTAGTACAAATATGCTGAGTGACATGCCTTGTGTATGTCCGTGCGTGTGTGTGTGTGTGTGTGTGCGTAGTGTGTATGTGTGTATATGTGTGTGTGTGTGTGTGTGTGTGTGTGTATGTGCGTGTGTGTATGACATCTCTTCTCATATTCAAGATGGAAATGAGGGTTTTGGCTTCTAAGTGTAGCTCAGAGTATCATGCATGATTCTCTGGGTTTAATGTCTAGAAAATCAAAAAGAAAGAAAGAAGCAAACAAACACACAGAGGTAAAATTACCATTATTTTTATATTCTTGCTTGTGAAGTCATTTTTAACATGCTTCAACCATATTAGCAACTTGAATGAATAAATGTATTCTGTTCTCTACCCAGCATGCTTTAATTAGTGGGAAACTGCCAGCCACAAACCTGAAAGAATGAATGAATCACAACAATCCTTTTAAATGTTTTGTAAATTTGCTATTGTTATTATTTTTCTAGGTGTTTGTTTTGGATAAGGGAACATAGTTTTGATATTTCTTGTGATTTCTATTTACAAATTAAGAAAATAAACCTTGGAGTTAGAATACTTTTATCTAATGGGATAGAAAAGCCTACTTCACTTGAATCAAAATTAAATATAGCCCCAAAGTCTGGAGGTACCAAAACTGACTGAATACATCAATAAAAATGGTTTCACTGGCGTCCCATTTCTTTTCCCCAAGATCGTAGTTTTTTGTTCTCATTTATCTTCATTCATAGGCAGCTGTTGCTTCATTTCCTTTCAGAATCCTCAGACACTGCTCTGACAGATCAGTCTGAATTCAAACAACCATCCTCGAGTCAACATTGTGGCCAAATAGAAGACTGAAATTCAGCCAAGGGTTCTGGCCAGAGCAGAAGAAAGGAAAGCCCTGCTCCAGGCCATGGATCTAGGGTAGGTGAGGTGTGAGTACCCAATCAAGTGGATGTAGGGAAAGGGAACTTGGTATGAAATAACCCAGGATGGGCCATCATTCCTGTGAGTAGAGATTTTTTCTACAACAGTGTTAACTCCCCTTATGCTAACATTGCCACAGCAACAAATCCAGAAAAGTTTTCTTGTCACAAACTGAGTAACTAATCAGACTTAAAGTGAAAGCAATAAGAGTTGAGCAAAAGATGAAGTAGATGAATATTTGGCTAAAATATCAGAGTTGGTGTTTTGGGGTTGATCATCTTGATAGTCACTAATCTTCCACAGAAGTTTCCGTCCACATTCATTTTACAAAATCATCTGAATCTTTCTAAATAGCCCTAATGATCTGACAGGACATGGGTATTATTGTTCTGTGAAACCACCACTCATCTATGGGCTATTTTAGTGTTACTCTCCTCCTGGCCACCCCTTCTCACAATGCTTCCCCTATCCCCTCTTCCCTTCTCCTATGTGAGGATGGACCCCTCCCCTTGCTATCCTCCAATCCTGTCATAGCAAATCTCTGCAGAACCAGGTGCATCATCTCCCGCTGAGGCCAGACAAACAGCCCAGCTAGAACATATACCACAGACAGGCAACAGCATTGGGATAGCCCCCACTCCAGTTGTTTCACAGGAAGACAAAGCTGCACATATACTACATATGTGCAGGGGGGCCTAGGTCCAGTCCGTGTGTGTTCTTTGGTTAGTGGTTCAATCTCTGAGAATCCCAAAGCTCAATGTTAGTTGACTCTGTAGGTCTTAATGTGAAGTTGCTTTAGGATTCTCAGTCTTTCCCCCAAAGAGTACCGCAGTTCTATCTACTATTTAGCTGGGGGTCTCTGCATCCATCTGAGCCAATTGTTGGATGGAAGCCCTCGGAGGACAGCCATGCTAAAATCCTGCCTACAAGTATCATTATTAGTGTCTGGTGCTTGCCCAGGGATGGATCTCTAGTTTTACTGGTTATTGCTTGGTCATTTTCTCAAGCTCCGCTCCATCTCCCACCTTGTCCCTGCATTTCTTTTAGATAGGATAGATTTTGGTTCAAAATTTTTGTGGGTAGACAGGAGGTAGCCTCTTCAGGTTGCACATCTCCAATGCTGTGAGTCACAACCAAGGTCATCCCCATTGATTCTTGGATGCCTCCTCTGTCCCAGGTCATTGGCATGTCATCAAGATGCCCACCATGTGTCTCCCATGAACATATTTGAACAAGTATCCCCATGGTACAGCGCGGCATTTTTGGGGTATATGCCCAGGGGTGGTAAGGCTGGGTCTTGAAGTTTTCTGAGAAATTGCCAAACTGACTTTCTTTCTTTTTTTTTTTATTAACTTGAGTATTTCTTATATACATTTCGAGTATTATTCCCTTTCCCGGTTTCCGGGCAAACATCATCCTCCCCCCTCCCCTTCCTTATGGGTGTTCCCCTCCCAAACCTCCCCCCATTGCCGCCCTCCCCCCCACAGTCTAGTTCACTGGGGGTTCAGTCTTAGCAGGACCCAGGGCTTCCCCTTCCACTGGTGCTCTTACTAGGATATTCATTGCTACCTATGGGGTCAGAGTCCAGGGTCAGTCCATGTATAGTCTTTAGGTAGTGGCTTAGTCCCTGGAAGCTCTGGTTGCTTGGCATTGTTGTACATATGGGGTCTCGAGCCCCTTCAAGCTCTTCCAGTTCTTTCTCTGATTCCTTCAACGGGGGTCCTATTCTCAGTTCAGTGGTTTGCTGCTGGCATTCGCCTCTGTATTTGCTGTATTCTGGCTGTGTCTCTCAGGAGCGATCTACATCCGGCTCCTGTCAGCCTGCACTTCTTTGCTTCATCTATCTTGTCTAATTGGGTGGCTGTATATGTATGGGCCACATGTGGGGCAGGCTCTGAATGGGTGTTCCTTCAGTCTCTGTTTTAATCTTTGCCTCTCTCTTCCCTGCCAAGGGTATTCTTGTTCCCCTTTTAAAGAAGGAGTGAAGCATTCACATTTTGATCATCCGTCTTGAGTTTCATTTGTTCTAGGCATCTAGGGTAATTCAAGCATTTGGGCTAATAGCCACTTATCAATGAGTGCATACCATGTATGTCTTTCTGTGATTGGGTTAGCTCACTCAGGATGATGTTTTCCAGTTCCAACCATTTGCCTACGAATTTCATAAACTCGTTGTTTTTGATAGCTGAGTAATATTCCATTGTGTAGATGTACCACATTTTCTGTATCCATTCCTCTGTTGAAGGGCATCTGGGTTCTTTCCAGCTTCTGGCTATTATAAATAAGGCTGCAATGAACATAGTGGAGCACGTGGCTTTTTTATATGTTGGGGCATCTTTTGGGTATATGCCCAAGAGAGGTATAGCTGGATCCTCAGGCAGTTCAATGTCCAATTTTCTGAGGAACCTCCAGACTGATTTCCAGAATGGTTTTACCAGTCTGCAATCCCACCAACAATGGAGGAGTGTTCCACTTTCTCCACATCCTCGCCAGCATCTGCTGTCACCTGAGTTTTGATCTTAGCCATTCTCACTGGTGTGAGGTGAAATCTCAGGGTTGTTTTGATTTGCATTTCCCTTATGACTAAAGATGTTAAACATTTCTTTAGGTGTTTCTCAGCCATTCGGCATTCCTCAGCTGTGAATTCTTTGTTTAGCTCTGAACCCCATTTTTTAATAGGGTTATTTGTTTCCCTGCGGTCTAACTTCTTGAGTTCTTTGTATATTTTGGATATAAGGCCTCTATCAATTGTAGGATTGGTAAAGATCTTTTCCCAATCTCTTGGTGGCCGTTTTGTCCTAACCACAGTGTCCTTTGCCTTACAGAAGCTTTGCAGTTTTATGAGATCCCATTTGTCGATTCTTGATCTTAGAGCGTAAGCCATTGGTGTTTTGTTCAGGAAATTTTTTCCAGTGCCCATGTATTCCAGATGCTTCCCTAGTTTTTCTTCTATTAGTTTGAGTGTGTCTGGTTTGATGTGGAGGTCCTTGATCCACTTGGACTTAAGCTTTGTACAGGGTGATAAGCATGGATCGATCTGCATTCTTCTACATGTTGACCTCCAACTGAACCAGCACCATTTGCTGAAAATGCTATCTTTTATCCATTGGATAATTTTGGCTCCTTTGTCAAAAATCAAGTGACCATTGGTGTGTGGGCTCATTTCTGGGTCTTCAATTCTATTCCATTGGTCTATCTGTCTGTCTCTGTACCAATACTATGCAGTTTTTATCACTATTGCTCTGGAATACTGCTTGAGTTCAGGGATAGTGATTCCCCCTGAAGTCCTTTTATTGTTGAGGATAGCTTTAGCTATCCTGGGTTTTTTGTTATTCCAGATGAATTTGCAAATTGTTCTGTCTAACTCTTTGAAGAATTGGATTGGTGTTTTGTTGGGGATTGCATTGAATCTGTAGATCGCTTTTGGTAAAATGGCCATTTTTACTATATTAATCCTGCCAATCCATGAGCATGGGAGATCTTTTCATCTTCTGAGGTCTTCTTCAATTTCTTTCCTCAGTGTCTTGAAGTTCTTATTGTACAGATCTTTTACTTGCTTGGTTAAAGTCACACCGAGGTACATTATATTATTTGGGTCTATTATGAAGGGTGTCGTTTCCCTAATTTCTTTCTCGGCTTGTTTCTCTTTTGTATAGAGGAAGGCAACTGATTTATTTGAGTTAATTTTATACCCAGCCACTTTGCTGAAGTTGTTTATCAGCTTTAGTAGTTCTCTGGTGGAATTTTTGGGATCACTTAAATATACTATCATGTCGTCTGCAAATAGTGATATTTTGAACTCTTCTTTTCTGATCTGTATCCCCTTGATCTCCTTTTGTTGTCTGATTGCTCTGGCTAGAACTTCAAGAACTATATTGAATAAGTAGGGAGAGAGTGGGCAGCCTTGTCTAGTCCCTGATTTTAGTGGGATTGCTTCAAGTTTCTCTCCATTTAGTTTAATGTTAGCAACTGGTTTGCTGTATATGGCTTTTACTATGTTTAGGTATGGGCCTTGAATTCCTATTCTTTCCAGGACTTTTATCATGAAGGGGTGTTGAATTTTGTCAAATGCTTTCTCAATGCTGTCTAATGAAATGATCATGTGGTTCAGTTCTTTCAGTTTGTTTATATAATGGATCACGTTGATGGTTTTCCATATATTAAACCATCCCTGCATGCCTGGGATGAAGCCTACTTGATCATGGTGGATGATTGTTTTGATGTGCTCTTGAATTCGGTTTGCCAGAATTTTATTGAGTATTTTTGCGTCGATATTCATAAGGGAAATTGGTCTGAAGTTCTCTTTCTTTGTTGTGTCTTTGTGTGGTTTAGGTATAAGAGTAATTGTGGCTTCATAGAAGGAATTCGGTAGGGCTCCATCTGTTTCAATTTTGTGGAATAGTTTGGATAATATTGGTATGAGGTCTTCTATGAAGGTTTGATAGAATTCTGCACTAAACCCGTCTGGACCTGGACTCTTTTTGGTTGGGAGACCTTTAATGACTGCTTCTATTTCCTTAGGAGTTATGGGGTTGTTTAACTGGTTTATCTGTTCCTGATTTAACTTCGGTACCTGGTATCTGTCTAGGAAATTGTCCATTTCCTGTAGATTTTCTAGGTTTTTTGAATATAGGTTTTTATAGTAAGATCTGATGATTTTTTGAATTTCCTCTGAATCTGTAGTTATGTCTCCCTTTTCATTTCTGATTTTGTTAATTTGGATGCACTCTCTGTGTCCTCTCGTTAGTCTGGCTAAGGGTTTATCTATCTTGTTGATTTTCTCAAAGAACCAACTTTTGGTTCTGTTGATTCTTTCTATGGTCCTTTTTGTTTCTACTTGGTTGATTTCAGCTCTGAGTTTGATTATTTTCTGCCTTCTACTCCTCCTGGGTGTATTTGCTTCTTTTTGTTCTAGAGCTTTAGGTGTCCTGTCAAGCTGCTGACATATGCTCTTTCCTGTTTCTTTCTGCAGGCACTCAGCGCTATGAGTTTTCCTCTTAGCACAGCTTTCATTGTGTCCCATAAGTTTGGGTATGTTGTACCTTCATTTTCATTAAATTCTAAAAAGTTTTTAATTTCTTTCTTTATTTCTTCCTTGACCAGGTTATCATTGAGTAGAGCATTGTTCAATTTCCACGTATATGTGGGCATTCTTCCCTTATTGTTATTGAAGACCAGTTTTAGGCCGTGGTGGTCCGATAGCACGCATGGGATTATTTCTATCTTTCTGTACCTGTTGAGGTCCGTTTTTTGACCAATTATATGGTCAATTTTGGAGAAAGTACCATGAGGAGCTGAGAAGAAGGTATATCCGTTAAGTCCATTTGGCTCATGACTTCTCTTAGTTTTTCGACATCTCTGTTTAATTTCTGTTTCCATGATGTGTCCATTGATGAGAGTGGGGTGTTGAAATCTCCCACTATTATTGTGTGAGGTGCAATGTGTGTTTTGAGCTTTAGTAAGGTTTCTTTTACGTATATAGGTGCCCTTGTATTTGGGGCATAGATATTTAGGATTGAGAGTTCATCTTGGTGGATTTTTCCTTTGATGAATATGAAGTGTCCTTCCTTATCTTTTTTGATGACTTTTAGTTGAAAATTGATTTTATTTGATATTAGAATGGCTACTCCAGCTTGCTTCTTCTGACCATTTGCTTGGAAAGTTGTTTTCCAGCCTTTCACTCTGAGGTAGTGTCTGTCTTTGTCTCTGAGGTGTGTTTCATGTAGGCAGCAGAATGCAGGGTCCTCGTTGCGTATCCAGTTTGTTAATCTATGTCTTTTTATTGGGGAGTTGAGGCCATTGATGTTGAGAGATATTAAGGAATAGTGATTATTGCTTCCCGTTATATTCATATTTGGATGTGAGGTTATGTTTGTGTGCTTTCATTCTCTTTGTTTTGTTGCCAAGACGATTAGTTTCTTGCTTCTTCTAGAGTATAGCTTGCCTCCTTATGTTGGGCTTTACCATTTATTATCCTTTGTAGTGATGGATTTGTAGAAAGATATTGTGTAAATTTGGTTTTGTCCTGGAATATTTTGGTTTCTCCATCTATGTTAATTGAGAGTTTTGCAGGATACAGTAACCTGGGCTGGCATTTGTGTTCTCTTAGGGTCTGTATGACATCAGTCCAGGATCTTCTGGCCTTCATACTTTCTGGCGAGAAGTCTGGTGTGATTCTGATAGGTCAGCCTTTATATGTTACTTGACCTTTTTCCCTTACTGCTTTTAATATTCTTTCTTTATTTTGTGCATTTGGTGTTTTGACAATTATGTGATGGGAGGTGTTTCTTTTCTGGTCCAATCTATTTGGAGTTCTGTAGGCTTCTTGTATGTCTATGGGTATCTCTTTTTTTAGGTTAGGGAAGTTTTCTTCTATGATTTTGTTGAAGATATTTACTGGTCCTTTGAGGTGGGAGTCTTCACTCTCTTCTATACCTATTATCCTTAGGTTTGATCTTCTCATTGAGTCCTGGATTTCCTGTATGTTTTGGACCAGTAGCTTTTTCCGCTTTACATTATCTTTGACAGTTGAGTCAATGATTTCTATGGAATCTTCTGCTCCTGAGATTCTCTCTTCCATCTCTTGTATTCTGTTGGTGAAGCTTGTATCTACAGCTCCTTGTCTCTTCTTTTGGTTTTCTATATCCAGGGTTGTTTCCATGTGTTCTTTCTTGATTGCTTCTATTTCCATTTTTAATTCCTTCAACTGTTTGATTGTGTTTTCCTGGAATTCTTTCAGGGATTTTTGTGACTCCTCTTTATGGGCTTCTACTTGTTTATTTATGATTTCCTGGAATTCTTTCAGGGATTTTTGTGACTCCTCTCTTCGGGCTTCTACTTGCTTAATTATGTTTTCCTTGAATTCTTTCAGGAATTTTTTTGATTCCTCTCTGTAGGCTTCTACTTGTTCTCTAAGGGAGTTCTTCACTTCTTTCTTGAAGTCCTCCAGCATCATGATCAAATATGATTTTGAAACTAGATCTTGCTTTTCTGGTGTGTTTGGATATTCCATGTTTGTTTTGGTGGGAGAATTGGGCTCCGATGATGCCATGTAGTCTTGGTTTCTGTTGCTTGGGTTCCTGCCTTGCCTCTCGCCATCAGATTATCATTAGTGTTACTTTGTTCTGCTATTTCTGACAGTGGCTAGACTGTCCTATAAGCCTGTGTGTCAGGAGTGCTGTAGACCTGTTTTCCTCTCTTTCAGTCAGTTATGGGGACAGAGTGTTCTGCTTTCGGGCGTGTAGTTTTTCCTCTCTACAGGTCTTCAGCTGTTCCTGTGGGCCTGTGTCTTGAGTTCACCAGGCAGCTTTCTTGCAGCAGAGAAGTTGGTCTTACCTGTGGTCCCGAGGCTCAAGTTCGCTCGTGGGGTGCTGCCCACGGGCTCTCTGCAGCGGCAGCAACCAGGAAGACCTGTGCCGCCCCTTCCGGGAGCTTCAGTGCATCAGGGTTCCAGATGGCCTTTGGTGTTTTCCTCTGGCGTCCGAGATGTGTGTGCAGAGAGCAGTCTCTTCTGGTTTCCCAGGCTTGTCTGCCTCTCTGAAGGTTTAGCTCTCCCTCCCACGGGATTTGGGTGCAGAGAACTGTTTATCTGGTCTGTTTCCTTCAGGTTCCGGTGGTGTCTCAGGCAGGGGTCCTGCCGCTCCTGGGCCCTCCCCCACGGGAGCCCAGAGGCCTTATACAGTTTCCTCTTGGGCCAGGGATGTGGGCAGGGGTGGGCAGTGTTTGTGGTCTCTTCTGCTCTGCAGCCTCAGGAGTGCCCACCTGACCAGGCAGTTGGGTCTCTCTCTCATGGGGTCTGGTAGCAGAGAGCTGCTGCAGGCCGGGATCCGCGGGTGTCGCCAAATTGACTTTCAAACTGGTTGTACAAGTTTGCACTCCCAGCAGTAATTGAAGAGTGTTCCCCATTCTCTATGATCTTGCCAGCATGTGAGTACAAAACTTGAGTTTTTGATCTTAGCCTTTCCGACATTTGTAAGGTGGAATCTCAGGGTTGTTTTGATTTGCATTTCCCTAATGACTAAGGACCTTGAACATTTCTTTTGGTGCCTCTGGGTCATTTGAAATTCCTCGGTTAGCTTTCTCTTGTTAGGTTTGTACTCTATGTTTTTAATTGGGCTATTTGGGCTATTGGTGTCTAACTTCTTGAGTTCTTTATAAATTTTAGATATTAGTCCTCTGTAAGATATAGGATTATTGAAGTTCCTTCCCCAGTCTATAGGCTGCCATTTTGTCCTATTGCCAGTGTCCTTTGTCTTTCAGTTTCCTGAGGTCTCATATGAGGTCTCAGAGCCTGAGTCATTGGCGTTCTGTTCAGGAAGTTGTCTCCTGTACCAATGAGTTCAAGGCTATTCCTCACCTTTTGTTCTATTAGATTTAGTGTATCCTGTTCTACATAGTGTTTGATCCACTTGGACTTGGATTTTGTGCAGGATGATAGATAGATATACTGATTTATTTGCATTCTTCTACATACAGACATCAAATTAGACCTGCACCATTTCTTGAAGATGCTTTCTTTTTTCCATTGTATAATTTTGTCTTCTTTGTCAAAAATCAAGTTTTCAAAGGTGTTTGGGTTTGTTTCCGGATCTTTGATTCAATTCTGTTGTTCAACTTGGGTGTATCTGTATAAATGCCATGTGGTTTTTATCACTATTGCTCTGTAGTATGCTTGAGGTCAAGGATGGTGATACCCATGGAAGTTCTTTTATTGTTCAGGACCATTTTAGCCACCTGGGTGCTTTGTTTCTCCATATGAAGTTGAGAATTTCTCTGTCAAGGTCTGTAAAGAATTGTGTTGGAATTATGATGGGAATTGCATTGAATCTGTAAATTGCTTTGGTAACATGTTTCACTATGTTAATACTATGGATCCATGAGTACGGAAGATCTTTCCATCTTCTGATATCTTTCTCAGTTTCTTTCTTTAGAGACTTGAAGTTCTTGTCATATCAATCATTCACTTGCTTGGTTACATTTACACCAACATATTTTACATTATTTGTAGCTATCGTAAAGGGTGTTGTTTCCCTAATTTCTTTCTAGGCCCATTTATCTTTGTTTAAAGGATAGTTATTGATATTTTTTAGTTAATTTTGTATCTAGCCTCGTTGCTGATGGTGTTTATCAGCTGTAAGAGCTGATAGAATTTTTGGTGTCTCCTGTGTATACAATTGTATTATCCATAAATAGTGATACTTTGATCTCCTCCTTTCCAATTTACCTGGGCTCTTTTCCTTGCTGCTTTTAATATTCTTTCTTTGGTCCATAGATTTTATATTTTCATTATTATGTGGCAAGAAGACTTTTTTTAGTCCCATCCAATTGGTGTTCTGTAAGATTCTTATGTTTATAATCATCACTTTGTTAAGTTTGAAAAGTTTTCTCCTACGATTTTGTTGAAAATATTTTCTGGTCCTTTGAGCTAGGACTCTTCATCTTCTTCTATTCTTATATTCTTAGGTTAGGTCTTTTCATGTCATCCCAGATTTCCTCAATGTTTTATATCTGAAAATTTTTTGATTTAACATTTTCTTTTGACTGATATATTAGTTTCTTCTATTATATATTCTCTGCCTGAGAGCCTCTTTTCCTTCCTCTATATTTTGTTGGTGATGCTTGTATCTGTTGTTTCCATTTTCTTCCCTAGGTTTTCCACTTCCAGGATTCCCTCAGTTTGTGTTTTCTTCATTGCGTCTACTTCCATTTTCAGGTCTTGAACAGTTTTATTTCCTTCACCTATTTAATTGCATTTTTCTGTGTTGCTTTAAATGATTTATTAATTTCTTCTTTAAAGGCCTCTATCATCTTTATAAGATTGGATTTATGCTCATTTTCTTGGGCTTCAGTTGTGTTAGGATATTCAGGGCCTGCTGTGTTCTGAAAATGTCATATTGCCCTGGCTTTTGTTGATTATGGCTTTTCAAAGGACTTCAGTTATCTGAATGGCTTTGGTCCCTGGATGTTCTTGTTGTAGTAGGTATTGTGAGGGGACTTAACCTCAATGGTCTTGGTGTAGATACTCTAATGGGTATCCTTGGGCTGTATGGCTCCAGATCAGCAGGTCTGATGAAGGTAGGCAGAGAGGTGGTGGGAGAATGAAGGTCTACTGTGGATCTGCCTTAGCAGACTGCTCAGGGCAGCTTGGAGTGCACCATGGGACCGAGAAGGCAGGGAAGATGGACTGGGGAAGGAAACCCAACCAGTATTGATTCAGAATTCACAAGGTGGGAGGAAAATAGAGGAAGACTAGGGATAGCAGGCTACTCTGATAAATATGGCTTATAAATAATAGTATTCATTCCTAAAAATGTCCCATTGTAAAGTAAAATATTATTTCAGGAACTATTATTCAATATATACAAGAAAAATACCTCCACTGTATCTTGAAAATGTCAGTAGACAGTTTGAATTAATCAGTTTCTTTAAAAATGGAGAGTGGATGAAGCTGGAGAAACCAGGAAAGTAAAAAGGGACCGTTATTGGGGGTGGGGAATGTTCAAATAGCAGTGTACAAGTTATCTGAAGGAAGGAATGAGGAAAATGGGAGGGCTTTATACTTAGGGATGAGGAAGGAGATAAATACATAAGGATGAAAATGACCACAAATAAAGTGGTAATTATTATCTATCTGTCTAAATAAACTATAATTCAAGTAAATCTATTTATAAATTCAAAAATATAGTTTAAATAAAATTTTCCCATTGAAGCTGAGAGTGTATCCCCAAGATTGATAAAAGCATGTAAACAAAAGCCAAACAGCAGACATGAACATCCAAATTATCTTTTGCATTGTTTGTCAGGGTTTTTCAAGAAGCTCCCAAAATATTATAGATTACTGCTTGTTACCCTTGCCTGTCCCTGCTCTGTAGCTGAAACTTAAGTTCCTATTGCAGAAGACACCATTTGGCACAGTGTCAGAGGACAGAGTTGGATCTGATCTCAAAGCCTCCTCCCTGAGGACTAGCCTTCATGGTATCAGAAACATGGACGCTTCTAAAATAGGGAGGCAGCCAATAGTTCTGCCCAGCTATGATGTCTATGAAATCTGACCACTACCAGGTACAGTAATACTCAAGGTGCAATAGTGGCATGTGTATATTGGCAGTAACCAATAGCTCTCTAATTGGACTTAAGAAGTTCTCGCCAAGAGGCCTAGTAGTGGAAACCTGGAATCAGTGAATCCACAGATCTTGAAGGAGAAAATACAACCACCACTTTAGTAAACTAGACTAGTCTCCAACTACACTTTACATATTTATCCTATACCCAAGAAAAGTCTAATTCTTACCCCATCAAGGACATTTCTCTTAGCAAGAGATGGAAAAAATTAAAGAAAACCTCTGCCAGAGACACAAGTCAACAAATACTGTGGGCTACACAGTATGCATGCATATGTGGGGAAAATCGATTTAAGGTTGAAGTAAACCATGTCTAAATATCTCCTCTGAGTTCAGCACAAAAAGCAGAACTCCCTTTTTTTTTTTTTTTTTTTTTTTTTTTATTATTAACTTGAGTATTTCTTATATACATTTCGAGTGTTATTCCCTTTCCCGGTTTCCGGGCAAACATCCCCCTCCCCCCTCCCCTTCCTTATGGGTGTTCCCCTCCCAACCCTCCCCCCATTGCCGCCCTCCCCCCATAGACTAGTTCACTGTGGGTTCAGTCTTAGCAGGACCCAGGGCTTCCCCTTCCACTGGTGCTCTTACTAGGATATTCATTGCTACCTATGGGGTCAGAGTCCAGGGTCAGTCCATGTATAGTCTTTAGGTAGTGGCTTAGTCCCTGGAAGCTCTGGTTGCTTGGCATTGTTGTACTTTTGGGGTCTCGAGCCCCTTCAAGCTCTTCCAGCAGAACTCCCTTTTCAAGCAGGGCTTCCTCTTCTCTGCCTCAACTTATCTGGGGAGTCTGACCACTATAACTTTTACCTGAGGAAGGTCACATAGTTCTTGGCAAACCTATGAGTTTAACTTCCTCCCTCTCATCCCTCACCCACATACAAACCTACCCAGCAAGTACCTAGGCTTCCTGGAATGATGCTCCATGCAAATAAGGCATTCACAGTACATTAAGTTCCAGCTAGTGATTTACATTTTCACCTTGAAATCACCTTTCTACTTTCCAAGGTTCATATATACCCCTTGCTCACCATGAATAAACTGTATGCACACAAGCCGTTTAACTGAATATTGATTAGGAGTGTGGTTTTATTGAGTACTTTCTAAAAGAACTATAATCTAGAGAACCTCCCCTCCTGTGCTCCTAGCACCTACTACCAGATCAGGATCCTGTAAACCCACCTGTTACAGGTTCATTTTATCCTTCCAGACTGGTGTGTATCAGAGCCTGGAAATCCTGAGGGAAAAAAGCAGAACTGCTATGAACATAGTGGAGCAGGTGTCCTTATGATATGTGGGAACACCTTTTGGGTATATGCCCAGGAGTGGTATAGCTGGGTCCTGAGGTAGTTCTATGTCCAGTTGTCTGAGAAACCACCAGACTGATTTCTACAGTTGTACTGTACCAGTTTGCAATCCCACCAACAATGGAGGATTGTTCCTCTTTCTCTACATCCTTGCCAGCATCTGTTGTCACCTGAGTTCTTTTTTTTTTTTTTTTTTTTTTATTAACTTGAGTATTTCTTATATACATTTCGAGTGTTATTCCCTTTCCCGGTTTCCGGGCAAACATCCCCCTAATGCCTCCCCCCTCCCCTTCCTTATGGGTGTTCCCCTCCCAACCCTCCCCCCATTGCCGCCCTCCCCCCATAGACTAGTTCACTGTGGGTTCAGTCTTAGCAGGACCCAGGGCTTCCCCTTCCACTGGTGCTCTTACTAGGATATTCATTGCTACCTATGGGGTCAGAGTCCAGGGTCAGTCCATGTATAGTCTTTAGGTAGTGGCTTAGTCCCTGGAAGCTCTGGTTGCTTGGCATTGTTGTACTTTTGGGGTCTCGAGCCCCTTCAAGCTCTTCCAGTTCTTTCTCTGATTCCTTCAATAGGGGACCTATTCTCAGTTCAGTGGTTTGCTGCTGGCATTCGCCTCTGTATTTGCTGTATTCTGGCTGTGTCTCTCAGGAGCGATCTACATCCAGCTCCTGTCGGTCTGCACTTCTTTGCTTCATCCATCTTGTCTAATTGGGTGGCTGTATATGTATGGGCCACATGTGGGGCAGGCTCTGAATGGGTGTTCCTTCAGTCTCTGTTTTAATCTTTGCCTCTCCCTTCCCTGCCAAGGGTATTCTTTTTCCTCATTTAAAGAAGGAGTGAAGCATTCACATTTTGATCATCCGTCTTGAGTTTCCTTTGTTCTAGGGATCTAGGGTAATTCAAGCATTTGGGCTAATAGCCACTTATCAATGAGTGCATACCATGTATGTCTTTCTGTGATTGGGTTAGCTCACTCAGGATGATATTTTCCAGTTCCAACCATTTGCCTACGAATTTCATAAACTCGTTGTTTTTGATAGCTGAGTAATATTCCATTGTGTAGATGTACCACATTTTCTGTATCCATTCCTCTGTTGAAGGGCATCTGGGTTCTTTCCAGCTTCTGGCTATTATAAATAAGGCTGCGATGAACATAGTGGAGCACGTGTCTCTTTTATATGTTGAGGCATCTTTTGGGTATATGCCCAAGAGAGGTATAGCTGGATCCTCAGGCAGTTCAATGTCCAATTTTCTGAGGAACCTCCAGACTGATTTCCAGAATGGTTTTACCAGTCTGCAATCCCACCAACAATGGAGGAGTGTTCCTCTTTCTCCACATCCTCGCCAGCATCTGCTGTCACCTGAGTTTTTGATCTTAGCCAATCGCACTGGTGTGAGGTGAAATCTCAGGGTTGTTTTGATTTGCATTTCCCTTATGACTAAAGATGTTGAACATTTCTTTAGGTGTTTCTCAGCCATTCGGCATTCCTCAGCTGTGAATTCTTTGTTTAGCTCTGAACCCCATTTTTTAATAGGGTTATTTGTTTCCCTGCGGTCTAACTTCTTGAGTTCTTTGTATATTTTGGACATAAGGCCTCTATCTGTTGTAGGATTGGTAAAGATCTTTTCCCAATCTGTTGGTTGCCGTTTTGTCCTAACCACAGTGTCCTTTGCCTTACAGAAGCTTTGCAGTTTTATGAGATCCCATTTGTCGATTCTTGATCTTAGAGCATAAGCCATTGGTGTTTTGTTCAGGAAATTTTTTCCAGTGCCCATGTGTTCCAGATGCTTCCCTAGTTTTTCTTCTATTAGTTTGAGTGTGTCTGGTTTGATGTGGAGGTCCTTGATCCACTTGGACTTAAGCTTTGTACAGGGTGATAAGCATGGATCGATCTGCATTCTTCTACATGTTGCCCTCCAGTTGAACCAGCACCATTTGCTGAAAATACTATCTTTTTTCCATTGGATGGTTTTGGCTCCTTTGTCAAAAATCAAGTGACCATAGGTGTGTGGGTTCATTTCTGGGTCTTCAATTCTATTCCATTGGTCTATCTGTCTGTCTCTGTACCAATACCATGCAGTTTTTATCACTATTGCTCTGTAATACTGCTTGAGTTCAGGGATAGTGATTCCCCCTGAAGTCCTTTTATTGTTGAGGATAGCTTTAGCTATCCTGGGTTTTTTGTTATTCCAGATGAATTTGCAAATTGTTCTGTCTAATTCTTTGAAGAATTGGATTGGTATTTTGATGGGGATTGCATTGAATCTGTAGATTGCTTTTGGTAAGATGGCCATTTTTACCATATTAATCCTGCCAATCCATGAGCATGGGAGATCTTTCCATCTTCTGAGTTCTTCTTCAATTTCTTTCCTCAGTGTCTTGAAGTTCTTATTGTACAGATCTTTTACTTGCTTGGTTAAAGTCACACCGAGGTACTTTATATTATTTGGGTCTATTATGAAGGGTGTCGTTTCCCTAATTTCTTTCTCGGCTTGTTTCTCTTTTGTATAGAGGAAGGCAACTGATTTATTTGAGTTAATTTTATACCCAGCCACTTTGCTGAAGTTGTTTATCAGCTTTAGTAGTTCTCTGGTGGAACTTTTGGGATCACTTAAATATACTATCATGTCATCTGCAAATAGTGATATTTTGACCTCTTCTTTTCCGATCTGTATCCCTTTGATCTCCTTTTGTTGTCTGATTGCTCTGGCTAGAACTTCAAGAACTATATTGAATAAGTAGGGAGAGAGTGGGCAGCCTTGTCTAGTCCCTGATTTTAGTGGGATTGCTTCAAGTTTCTCTCCATTTAGTTTAATGTTAGCAACTGGTTTGCTGTATATGGCTTTTACTATGTTTAGGTATGGGCCTTGAATTCCTATTCTTTCCAGGACTTTTATCATGAAGGGGTGTTGAATTTTGTCAAATGCTTTCTCAGCATCTAATGAAATGATCATGTGGTTCTGTTCTTTCAGTTTGTTTATATAATGGATCACGTTGATGGTTTTCCGTATATTAAACCATCCCTGCATGCCTGGGATGAAGCCTACTTGATCATGGTGGATGATTGTTTTGATGTGCTCTTGAATTCGGTTTGCCAGAATTTTATTGAGTATTTTTGCGTCGATATTCATAAGGGAAATTGGTCTGAAGTTCTCTTTCTTTGTTGTGTCTTTGTGTGGTTTAGGTATAAGAGTAATTGTGGCTTCATAGAAGGAATTCGGTAGGGCTCCATCTGTTTCAATTTTGTGGAATAGTTTGGATAATATTGGTATGAGGTCTTCTATGAAGGTTTGATAGAATTCTGCACTAAACCCGTCTGGACCTGGGCTCTTTTTGGTTGGGAGACCTTTAATGACTGCTTCTATTTCCTTAGGAGTTATGGGGTTGTTTAACTGGTTTATCTGTTCCTGATTTAACTTCGATACCTGGTATCTGTCTAGGAAATTGTCCATTTCCTGAAGATTTTCAAATTTTGTTGAATATAGGTTTTTATAGTAAGATCTGATGATTTTTTGAATTTCCTCCGAATCTGTAGTTATGTCTCCCTTTTCATTTCTGATTTTGTTAATTTGGATGCACTCTCTGTGTCCTCTCGTTAGTCTGGCTAAGGGTTTATCTATCTTGTTGATTTTCTCAAAGAACCAACTTTTGGTTCTGTTGATTCTTTCTATGGTCCTTTTTGTTTCTACTTGGTTGATTTCAGCTCTGAGTTTGATTATTTCCTGCCTTCTACTCCTCCTGGGTGTATTTGCTTCTTTTTGTTCTAGAGCTTTTAGGTGTGCTGTCAAGCTGCTGACATATGCTCTTTCCTGTTTCTTTCTGCAGGCACTCAGCGCTATGAGTTTTCCTCTTAGCACAGCTTTCATTGTGTCCCATAAGTTTGAGTATGTTGTATCTTCATTTTCATTAAATTCTAAAAAGTTTTTAATTTCTTTCTTTATTTCTTCCTTGACCAGGTTATCATTGAGTAGAGCATTGTTCAATTTCCACGTATATGTGGGCATTCTTCCCTTATTGTTATTGAAGACCAGTTTTAGGCCGTGGTGGTCCGATAGCACGCATGGGATTATTTCTATCTTTCTGTACCTGTTGAGGCCCGTTTTTTGACCAATTATATGGTCAATTTTGGAGAAAGTACCATGAGGAGCTGAGAAGAAGGTATATCCTTTTGCTTTAGGATAGAATGTTCTATAAATATCCGTTAAGTCCATTTGGCTCATGACTTCTCTTAGTCTGTCTACATCACTGTTTAATTTCTGTTTCCATGATCTGTCCATTGATGAGAGTGGGGTGTTGAAATCTCCCACTATTATTGTGTGAGGTGCAATGTGTGTTTTGAGCTTTAGTAAGGTTTCTTTTACATATGTAGGTGCCCTTGTATTTGGGGCATAGATATTTAGGATTGAGAGTTCATCTTGGTTGATTTTTCCTTTGATGAATATGAAGTGTCCTTCCTTATCTTTTTTGATGACTTTTAGTTGGAAATTGATTTTATTTGATATTAGAATGGCTAATCCAGCTTGCTTCTTCTGACCATTTGCTTGGAAAGTTGTTTTCCAGCCTTTCACTCTGAGGTAGTGTCTGTCTTTGTCTCTGAGGTGTGTTTCCTGTAGGCAGCAGAATGCAGGGTCCTCGTTGCATATCCAGTTTGTTAATCTATGTCTTTTTATTGGGGAGTTGAGGCCATTGATATTGAGAGATATTAAGGAATAGTGATTATTGCTTCCCGTTATATTCATATTTGATGTGAGGTTATGTTTGTGTGCTTTCATTCTCTTTGTTTTGTTGCCAAGACGATTAGTTTCTTGCTTCTTCTAGGGTATAGCTTGCCTCCTTATGTTGGGCTTTACCATTTATTATCCTTTGTAGTGCTGGATTTGTAGAAAGATATTGTGTAAATTTGGTTTTGTCATGGAATATCTTGGTTTCTCCATCAATGTTAATTGAGAGTTTTGCTGGATACAGTAATCTGGGCTGGCATTTGTGTTCTCTTAGGGTCTGTATAACATCAGTCCAGGATCTTCTGGCCTTCATAGTTTCTGGCGAGAAGTCTGGTGTGATTCTGATAGGTCTCCCTTTATATGTTACTTGACCTTTTTCCCTTACTGCTTTTAATATTCTTTCTTTATTTTGTGCGTTTGGTGTTTTGACAATTATGTGACGGGAGGTGTTTTTTTCTGGTCCAATCTATTTGGAGTTCTGTAGGCTTCCTGTATGTCTATGGGTATCTCTTTTTTTAGGTTAGGGAAGTTTTCTTCTATGATTTTGTTGAAGATATTTACTGGTCCTTTGAGGTGGGAGTCTTCACTCTCTTCTATACCTATTATCCTTAGGTTTGATCTTCTCATTGAGTCCTGGATTTCCTGTATGTTTTGGACCAGTAGCTTTTTCCGCTTTACATTATCTTTGACAGTTGAGTCAATGATTTCTATGGAATCTTCTGCTCCTGAGATTCTCTCTTCCATCTCTTGTATTCTGTTGGTGAAGCTTGTATCTACAGCTCCTTGTCTCTTCTTTTGGTTTTCTATATCCAGGGTTGTTTCCATGTGTTCTTTCTTGATTGCTTCTATTTCCATTTTTAATTCCTTCAACTGTTTGATTGTGTTTTCCTGGAATTCTTTCAGGGATTTTTGCGATTCCTCTCTGTAGGCTTTTACTTGTTTATTAATGTTTTCCTGTGCTTCCCTAAGTGTGTTCAGGTCTTTCCTGAAGTCCTCCAGCATCATGATCAAATATGATTTTGAAACTAGATCTTGTTTTTCTGGTGTGTTTGGATATTCCATGTTTGTTTTGGTGGGAGAATTGGGCTCCGATGATGGCATGTAGTCTTGGTTTCTGTTGCTTGGGTTCCTGCGCTTGCCTCTCGCCATCAGATTATCACTAGTGTTACTTTGTTCTGCTATTTCTGACAGTGGCTAGACTGTCCTATAAGCCTGTGTGTCAGGAGTGCTGTAGACCTGTTTTCCTCTCTTTCAGTCAGTTATGGGGACAGAGTGTTCTGCTTTCGGGCGTGTAGTTTTTCGTCTCTACAGGTCTTCAGCTGTTCCTGTGGGCCTGTGTCTTGAGTTCACCAGGCAGCTTTCTTGCAGCAGAAAATTTGGTCTTACCTGTGGTCCCGAGGCTCAGGTTTGCTCGTGGGGTGCTGTCCAGGGGCTCTCTGCAGAGGCAGCAACCAGGAAGACCTGTGCCGCCCCTTCCGGGAGCTTCAGTGCACCAGGGTTCCAGATGGTCTTTGGCTTTTTCCTCTGGCGTCCGAGATGTGTGTGCAGGGAGCAGTCTCTTCTGGTTTCCCAGGCCTGTCTGCCTCTCTGAAGGTTTAGCTCTCCCTCCCACGGGATTTGGGTGCAGAGAACTGTTTATCCGGTCTGTTTCCTTCAGGGTCCGGAGGTGTCTTCGGCAGGGGTCCTGCCGCTCCTGGGCCCTCCCCCACGGGAGCCCAGAGGCCTTATACAGTTTCCTCTTGGGCCAGGGATGTGGGCAGGGGTGAGCAGTGTTGGTGGTCTCTTCCGCTCTGCAGCCTCAGGAGTGCCCACCTGACCAGGCGGTTGGGTCTCTCTCTCACCGGGTCTGGGAGCAGAGAGCTGCTGCGGGCCGGGATCCGCGGGTGTGGGACTTCCGGTAAACACAGAACGTGCCCGGTTCTAGAGAAATTCTGCTTCCGTGTGTCCCAAGCTCACCAGGCAGCTTTCTTGCAGCAGAAAATTTGGTCTTACCTGTGGTCCCGAGGCTCAAGTTCGCTCGTGGGGTGCTGCCCAGGGGCTCTCTGCAGCGGCAGCAACCAGGAAGACCTGTGCCGCCCCTTCCGGGAGCTTCAGTGCACCAGGGTTCCAGATGGTCTTTGGCTTTTTCCTCTGGCGTCCGAGATGTGTGTGCAGGGAGCAGTCTCTTCTGGTTTCCCAGGCCTGTCTGCCTCTCTGAAGGTTTAGCTCTCCCTCCCACGGGATTTGGGTGCAGAGAACTGTTTATCCGGTCTGTTTCCTTCAGGGTCCGGCGGTGTCTGTGGCAGGGGTCCTGCCGCTCCTTGGCCCTCCCCCACGGGAGCCCAGAGGCCTTATACAGTTTCCTCTTGGGCCAGGGATGTGGGCAGGGGTGAGCAGTGTTGGTGGTCTCTTCTGCTCTGCAGCCTCAGGAGTGCCCACCTGACCAGGCGGTTGGGTCTCTCTCTCACCGGGTCTGGGAGCAGAGAGCTGCTGTGGGCTGGGATCCGCGGGTGTGGGACTTCCCGTCACCTGAGTTCTTGATCTTAGCCACACTGACCGGTGTCAGGTGGAATCTCAGGTTTGTTTTGATTTGCATTTCCCTGATGACTAAGGATAGTGAATATTTCTATAGGTACTTCTGAGCCATTCGATATTCCTCAGCTGAGAATTCTTTGTTTAGCTCTGTACCCCATTTTTAATAGGGTTATTTGACTCTCTGGAGTCCAATTTCTTGAATTCTTTGTATATATTGGATATTAGCCCTCTATCAGATGTAGTATTGGTAAAGATAATTTTCCAAATTTGTTGGTTGCGATTTTGTCCTAATGAGAGTGTCCTTTGCCTTACAGAAGTTTTGCAGTTTTATGAGGTCCCATTTGTCAATTCTTGACCTTAGAGCATAAGCCATTGGTGTTCTGTTCAAGAAAATTTCCCCTGTGCCCATGTGTTGGAGGCTCTTTCCCACTTTCTCTTTGATTAGTTTGAGTGTATCTGGTTTTATGTGGAGGTCCTTGATCCACTTGGACTTGAGCTTTGTACAGAATGATAAGAATGGATCGATTTGCATTCCTCTATGCGCTGACCTCCAACTTAATGAGCATCATTTGTTGAAAATGCTATATTTTTTCACTGGATAGTTTTAGATTCTTTGTCAAAGATCAAATGACCATAGGTGTGTGGATTCCTTTCTGGGCTGTCAATTCTATTCCATTGATCTACCTGCCTGTCTCAGTACCATACCATACAATTTTTATCCTGGGGTTTTGGTATTCCCAGTGAATTTTCAAATTGCTCTTTGTAACTCTATGAAGAATTAAGTTGGAATTTTGATGGGGAATCTGTAGATTGCTCTTGACAAGATAGCCATTTTTACAATATTAATCCTGCTAATACAGCTGTCTTCTGACACCTTCTTCAATTTCTTTCTTCAGAGACTTGAAGTTCTTGTTATACAGATCTTTCACTTCCTTGGTTAGAGTCACACAGTAGGATTTTATGTTATTTGTGACTATTATGAAGGGTGTAATTTCCCTAATTTCTTTCTCAGTCTGTTTATCCTTTGAGTAGAAGAAATCTACTGATTTATTTGAGTTAATTTTATACCCAGCCACTTTGCTGAAGTTGTTTATCAGACTTAGTAGTTCTCTGCTGGAACCCTTGGGATAACTTAAGTATACTATCATATCATCTGCAAATAGTGATATTTTGACTTCCTTTTTTTTCCAATTTGTATCCCTTTGGCCTCCTTTTATTGCCTGATTTCTCTGTCTAGGACTTTGAATACAATGTTAAATGGGTAGAAAGAGAGTTGGTAGCCTTGTCTAGTCCCTGATTTTAGTGGTATTGCTTCACATTTATCTACATTTAATTTGATATTAGCTACTTATTTGTGGTATATTGCTTTTACTATGTTTAGGTATGGACCTTGAATTCCTGATGTTTCCAAGACGTTGAATTTTGTCAAATGCTTTCTCTGCATCTAATGAAATGTTCATATGTCTTTTATTTCTTTGTGTTTTATATATAGTGGATTACATTAATGGATTTCCATATATTGAACTATCCCGACATCCCTGGGATGAAGCCTACTTGATTATGTTGGATGATTGTTTAGATGTGTTGTTGAATTCAGTTTGTGAGAGTTTTATTGAGTAATTTTGCATCGTTATTCATAATGGAAATTGTTCTGACATTCTCTTTCCTTATTGGGTTTTTGTGTACTCTAGGTATAAGTCTAACTGTGGCTTCATGGAAAGAATTTGGTAGTGTTGCTTCCATTTCTATTTTGTAGAATAATTTGGACAGTATTGGTCTTTGGTCTTTTATGAAGGTCTGATAGAATTCTGGACTAAAACCATCTGGTCTTGGGCATTTTTTGGCTGGGAGACTTTTAATGACTTCTATTTCTTTTGTGGTTATGAGACTGTTTTTATCATTTATCTGATCCTAATTTAACTTTGGTACCTGGTAGCTGTCTAGAAAATTGTCCATTTCATTCATATTTTCCAGGATTGTTGAGTTTAGGCTTTTGTAGTAGGTTCTGATGATTTTGTGAATTTCCTCAGTTTCTGTTGCTATGTCTCCCTTTTTGTTTCTGATTTTGTTAATTTGGATACTGTCTCTGTGCCCTCTGACTAGTCTGGTTGAAGGTTTATCTATCTTGTGGATTTTCTCAAAGAACCAGCTCCTGGTTTTGTTGATTCTTTGTATAATCCTTCTAATTTCTACTTGGTTGATTTTTGGCCCTGAGTTTGATTATTTCCTGCCATTTACTCCTCTTGGATGTATTTGCTTCTTTTTGTTCTGCTGCTTTTAGGTGTGCTGTCAAGCAGAGGCAGACTCTCACAGCCAACCATTGAACTGAGAACAGGGTCTCCATTGGAGGATTTAGAGAAAGGATTGAAGGAGCCGAAGGGGTTTTTAATCCCATAATAACAACAATACCAACCAACCAGAGCTCCCAGGGACTAAGCCACTACCCAAAGAGTAAACATGGACTGACCCATGGCTTCAGCTGCATATGTAGCAGAAGATGGCCTTGGGCACCAATGGAAGGAGAAGCCCTTGGTTATGCCAAGGATGTACCTCCAGTGTAGGGGAAGTACATCCAGTGTAGGGCAGGGAGATGAGAAGGGGTGGGTGTATGGGCGGGAGAATACCCTCATAAAAGAAGGGGAAGGGGGAGGAGGTAGGATGGTTTATGGACAGGAAACCAGGAAAGGGGATCACATTTGAAATGTAAATAAATAAAAAATATGCAATGAAATAAGTAAGTTTTTTAAAAAAGAAAGAGATCTGAAAAGTACTCTGCTGGTCCTTACCACCAATGAAATCCAAATGCATGCTCAGATGAGAGGTAGGTCTGAGGATTACTGTGCTGGTCTCTACTACACCAAGGAGTCAATATTATGACAGATTAACATGAAAGGAAAAAAATCCATCAAGGTGACATTTAAATTCTTAACATCTGTGCTGTAAGCACCATGGCCCCCAAGTTTATTAAAGAAACACACTGTAACTTAAATGACATATTGTCCCTCCTAACGTGATAGAGAAGATTCTAATACAAAAAATAGACAGGTTATCCAGACAAAAAGTAAACAGAAATACTGGAGCCAACAGATGTGATAAAGACAATGGACCTAACAGATATGTATAGAACATTTCACCCAAACACATACACATACACACGTACAAATATACCTTCTTCTCAGCACCTCATAGCACATTTTGTAAAATTGGTCTCATACTCTGCCACAAAGCAAGTCTCAAAAAATAGAAAAAACAAAATGAAATAACTTCTTGCAGTCTATCAGACCACCATAGATTAAGCCTGAATATCATCAACAACAGAAACAATAGAAAGCTTGCAAACTCATAAAACTGAACAATTCTACTAAACTAAAAATGGGTCCAGGAAGAGTTAAAGAAAGACTTCCCAGAATTCAATGAAAATGAATACATAACATGCCTCAATTTATGGTACCCAATGAAATCAGTGCTAAGAGAAAAGTTTATAACAGTAAGTGCCCCCATAAAAAACTGAAGCAATCTTATAAATACTAGTTAATAACACGCCTGGAATCTCAAAAGAAAGAATGAAGAGAAGAAATTACACTCAAGAGGAGTAGATGTCAAGAAATAATTAAACTCAGGGCTGAAATCGTTAAAATAAAACCAAAGATAACAATGCAAAGAATCAATGAAACAAAAAGTAGGGTTTTTTTTTGGAAAAAAAATCAACAAGATAGACAAACCATCTAAATTGACTAGAAGGCAGAGAGAGAGAATATCCAACAAAATCAGAATCAAAACAGGGTGATAGTAAGAGACAGGAATGAAATCCAGAGAATTGTGAAGACATTCTTGAAAACCCCGTATTCCACAAAACTGGTTAATCTAAGCGTAATGAATAACTTTTTTGATATAGGTCACTTACCAATGTTAAATCAAAATCAGGCAAGTAATTAAATAGACCTATAGTAGAAAGTTGTCTTGGTTAGGCTTTTATTGCTGCGAACAGACACCATGATGAATGCAAGTTTATAAAGGACAACATTTAATTGGGGCTGGCCTACAGGTTCAGAGGTTCAGTCCATTATCATCAAGGTGGGAACATGGAAGCATCCAGGCAGCCATGGTGCAGGAGGAGCTGAGTTCTACATCTTCACCTGAAGGAAGCCAGTAACAGTCTGAGCATCCTCAGGAAGCTAGGAGGAGGGTCTCCAAGCCTACCCTCACAGTGACACACTTCTTCCAATAAAGCCACACCTTCTAAGTCATTTAAAGTCCCTCAATCTAAAACAGGCAATGGCCAGCTCATTTTATCATAGAATTCTACCAGACTCTTAAAGAAGAGTCACTCCTCAAATTCATCCATAAAATAGAAACAGAAAGAACATTGCTGAACTTATTTTATGAGACTCCAGTTACTCTGTTAAACAAACCACATAAAGATTCAAAAAAGAAAATTATAGACCAATTTCCCTTATGAAGATAGGTGCAAAAATACTCAATAAAATACTTTCAAAGTGAATCCAAAATGTTTATCCACCATGGTCAAGTAGACTTTACTCCAGAGATGCAGGGAAAGTACAATACACAAATATTACCAAATGTATCCATCACATAAACAAACTAAAAGAAAGACCCTAAATCATCTCATTAGATGTAGAAAAGACTTTTGTCAATTCCAACACACTTTCATGATAAAAGTCCCGAAAAGATTATAGATACAAAGAACATACCTAAATATAATAAGGGTAATTTCCAGCTAGCCTATAGGCCACATCAAATAAAATGGAGAGACACTACCCTGCTGACCATTTCTGCATAGAATCAGCCATCATAGTGCCACCCAGTACAGTGGTGTGGAGTCATCCTGGATGTCTTCTTCCTGCCTGGTGCTGCGATGGTGGATCTATTTTCAATAAAAGAAGAAAGAAAGGCACCAAAGAGTGTTCCCCTGCCTTCATTGCACTGTGTGAGGAAAAGCAAGATGGCAACCATAAGCACATGGACACTCCTCACACAGATAATTGACCTATGATTTAGTCTTGTATTCTGAAGCAGTGAAAAATATATTTCTTTTATTTATAATCCAGCAAGTCTGTGGAATTTCATTATAGCTCGCTGGTTACACTAAGACACAATATATTTAAGGACCTTGGCTTGCTATGATAAATCCAGTTCCTACAAACTGAAAGTCTCACTGTAGCGCTGACTCGTAATCTTTTAAAATTGTAAGGACTAAATTTTTTGCATTTCTAATATTACCATTTCAGTTGTACTCATTTGTGTTGTATTTGTCTACACAAATGATAAGTGTTCAGGGAAAGTGACTAAAGACATTGATGGCTGTGGGTGACATTGTGGCCTTTATGAAACAGGCCTAGACACTGTCTCATTCTTAGGATGAAGAAGCCATCACCTCTGAACAAAATACATCAGGTCCTCAGAAGATAAGCAGTTTCCCAGTGCCTTTCATTCAAAGCACAAAGTAAACTACCTTGAGAACTGTCCAAAGCCAGCTTAGAATAATCAAATGCTCTCATAGAGGAAGTGAGTGGGAAATTTCAGAATTATCAGAACCATAGTGTAACAACATGGGTTGTAGGTATAGAACCCTTAGAGGGTAAGTGATAAACTACTGTCCATTTGATGAGTCTCTAGTAAGAACAGATTATCTTTTTGGAGCAACTGCAACTATGCAATTACTTAAAAGTACAGTGTCACACTACTAAAGCTCCAAACGTCAGAGTATCTTTTAAGTATGTGTACAGGGATGATTTTGCCATTTAAAAAATCAGCATGTAAATTAACATCAATGACCTATCTTATTTCTTTTAATTATTGAAATAAAAAGAAATGATGTTGCACTGCTTTTTGGTTCTACGGTCCTGTTGACTGTTATTAATAAAATATTAGTGAGTATAATCCATAAAGAAATTCCACCAACAAAATATTAAGTACCTAAGAGTAAAGCTGTGTGATTTTTATTTGGTGCCAAAGTTTATTGGTGCCAATTGGTGCCGCCAATTGACAGACACCATACAAAATATGCATATCTGCTCCGTAGGGAAAATATAAGTTATTAAAATCCTTGGTAGCTAGCCTTTTAGAGCAAAGAAAATGTTAGAAACTAACTTCATTTAGTTTTGTTCTTAAAAAACACATAGAAAGAAAAAAATTTCCTTTTATAGCATTTAAAAGATAGTTTTATGTATATAATATACAATATATGATATATGATTATATGACACATGATATATAATATGTAATAGTATATGCTTCATATTTACTGATAGAGTCTCTCAAGTGGTTGTACTCTTGATCTTTCTGCCTTAGTCTCTTAGTTGTTGAGATTACTAATGTGTACATGTGTCTAAGAAGTGTTTTGGGGGTTGAACGTTTTGTGGGTGGGTTGGTTTTTCTGGAGAGGAAGCAGAGACTGAAGGATTGGCTGACCACTAATTGGCCCAATTTGAGACCCATCCTATGGGCAAACACCAGTTTTTAACACTATTATTATACTCTGTTATGCTTGCAGACAGAAGCATGTAGTCTTCTGAGAGGTTCCGCCCAGAGGGTGATTCAGACAGATACAGACATCCACATCCAAACAGTGGATAGAGCCTGGGGACACTTATGGAAGAATAGGAGGAAGGTTCTCTGGCCCCAAGGGAGATAGGAACTCCACAGTAAGACCCTTGGGGCTCTCAGAGACTGAACCACCAACCAAAGAACATATACAGGATGGACTTAGGGCTCCCCACTCATGTGTAGCAGATGTTCAGCTTGGTCTTCATATAGTTCTGCACAACTGGAACAGGGGATATTCTTAAAGCTGTTGTCTGTCTGTGGGATATGTTCTACCAGCTGGGCTGCCTTGTCTGGCTTCAGTGAAGAGGAAGCACCTAACTCCACAAAGACTTGAAGTGCCTGGGTGGGGGACTATACTCAGGGAAGACCCCATGAGCTCAAAGGAGAAGGGGAGAGGAATGGGGGAAGAATTGTGGGAGTGGGCGGGATGCAGGGCAATGAGCAGGATGTAAAGTGAATAAGGTAAAAAAAATAAATTAATAAAAGAATTTTCTTTTTAAAAAGAATTTTTTCCTCATTAGTAAGTTTTAATTCTCTATACACATGAATTCTTTACAGAGTTGTTTCAAATGTTTTGGGAGCATTGCTTATATATTTCAGTTATAAGCCATAAAGAATAGTTATAATAAAATGATGGTGTCAAAGTAGATTAGCACTAGTGAAGGACTCACTGCCAAATTTTCTAAACTTTCATTAAATGCTCATATGCACCTAAAAATCTATTGGTGTTCTAAGGTGTGTTAAAATGAACAGTGCACTTAGATGACTTCTTGCTACTGTAGCCTTTTGAAAAAAATAATTCTCAGCTGAGGAATATCAAATGACTGAGAAACACCTAAAGAAATGATCAACATCCTTAGTCATCAGGGAAATGCAAATCAAAACAACCCTGAGATTCCACCTCACACCAGTGAGAATGGCTAAGATCAAAAAATGAGTTTACAGAAGATGCTGGCAAGGATGTGGAGAAAGAGCAACACTCCTCCATTGTTGCTGGGATTGCAAGCTTGTACAACCACTCTGGAAATCAGTCTGGAGGTTCCTCAGAAAATTGGACATTGAACTGCCTGAGGACCAGCTATACCACTTCTGGGCATATACCCAAAAGATGCTACAACATATAACAAGGACACATGCTCCATTATCTTCATAGCAGCCTTATTTATAACAGACAGAAGCTGGAAAGAACCCAGATGCCCTTCAACAGAGGAATGGATACAGAAAATGTGATACATTTACACAATGGAGTACTATTCAGCTATAAAAAAACAATGACTTCATGAAATTTATAGGCAAATGGATGGAGCTAGAAAATATCATCCTTAGTGAGATAATCTTATCACAAAAGAACACATACGGTATACACTCACTGATAAGTGGATATTAGCCCAAAAGCTTGGAATACCCAAGATACAATGTTTAGACCATAAAGCTCAAGAAGAAGGAAAAACAAAATGTGGATGCTTCCGTCCTTCTTAGATGGGGGAATGAAATACTCACAGAAGGAAATATGATGTCAAAGTGTGGAACAGAGACTGAAGGAAAGGCCACCCAGAGATTGCCACACTTGGGGATCCATACCATATACAGACACCAAACCCAGACACTATTGTGAATGCCAAGAAGTGTATGCTGACAGGAGCCTGATATAGCTGTCTGCTGAGAGGCTCTGCCAAAGCCTGACAAATACAGAGGCAGATGCTTGCAGTCAACCATTGAACTGAGAAAGGGGTCCCAGTGGAGGAGTTAGAGAAAGGACTGAAGTAGCTGAAGGAGTTTGCAACCTCATAGGTAGAATAACCAACAATAAACCAAAACCAACCAAAACCCCTAGAGCTCCCAGGGACTAAACCACCATTTCAAGAGTACACAGGGATGGACCTCTGGCTCAGGCTACATATGTAGCAGACGATATCCTTGTCAGGCATCAATGGGAGGAGAGGCTCTTGGTCCTGTCAAGGCTTGCTGCCCCAGTGTAGGGGAATGTCAGGGTGGGGAGGCAGGAGGGAGGGGTGGGGGGGTGGAAGAGCACCCTCACAGAAGCAGGGGGAGATGGTGGCTCCTGGAGGGGAAACTGGGAAAGGGGATACCATTCGAAATGTAAATCTACCAAAACAAAGATAAAATAACCCTGCTTGTCCAGCCTTTCCAGAAACAAGTTGGGCCTCTTAGAGCCTGAACCAGCTACATCTGAGAGGATAAGGCAGAGAATCAGCAGATCTCCAAGCAGGACTCTGAGTAAAATATTTTCAGATGCTCACTCTTCCTGGCATAGTACATATGCCAATTTTCCACACTGATTTAAAGGTTTTGTTTGATATAAATGTCATAAAACCAACAGAAATTGTGACTTGGAGTCCACAAATAGCTCAGATGGTATGTTTCACATGATTAGAATGTGTTCTTAGTGGGCATCCAAGTCCCAGCAGCTAGGTACTTTCCGATTCCACTGTTATCTGAAGGATATTGCACTCTACACAAAACATATCCTGTAGCTTCTGACTTCTTAAGGTTGTTTTGCTTTATTTTGTGTTTGAGTTTTGCCAGTTGAGGTAGGTTCTCACTATAGATAGACTCCTACGCTGCTTTAAACTTTTGTGTATATCAGCCTGTCCTTGGACTTACAACAATGTAACAGTCTCTGCTTCCTATGTGCTAGAATTACAAATCTCCATGCTAATACGTTTTAAAAAGAAAATTATACTCAACTGTCCTGTTTACAGAAAAAGTGTTAGTTAACTTGATATATGTATATATTTGGTAACCAGTTGCTAATATCTCTTTTAACAAGAGAATAGGAGTTCTAGGGGGAGGCTGGTTGAGTTGGGTACCATCTAACAAGAAAGAGAAAGAAAGGAAGAAAGGAAGAAAGGAAGAGGAAAGAAAGAAAGAAAGAAAGAAAGAAAGAAAGGAAGAAAGAAGGGAAGAAAGAAAGAAAGAAAGAAAGAAGGGAAGAAAGAAAGAAAGGAGGAGGCAGGGAGGGAGGAAGGAAGGAAGGAAGAAAGAAAGGAAGAAAAAAAGAAAACATCTGAACAATCTCAAATAATATTGTAGATATTTGTGATGACAGCTCTTGAATCTAAAAATCCAAGGTGTTTCTTACATTCGTTTACTCAAAGGATGGTGTATTAGTAGCACTTTGTATCATGAAAACCTAAAATACAGACCTTAAGAAAGGTTAATCTAAATTCACAGATGACAGGAAGTGTCGCAAAGTCTCCAATACATCTGTAATCTTTTGAATTTCACATGACTTGCCCCTTTATGCTCCTAGAATAGACAGAATATTGGATGGACCATTGCTCAGACCCACTGAACTAATTCTTCTGCTTTTAACTAAAGTCTCCTATTTCTTTGAAAAGACCTCGTTTAAATTGCAGATGAATCTGGTCTGGGGAAAGGTGTCCCTAAAGAGAAAGTAAGTAAGTGCCCACGTTAGTGTTATCTTACTGTGTGCACCGGATAAATCTAGGGGAGATTGAACTAATCTAAAGTTCAACATCTGTTTCATTCGAAGTGGAACATTTGAAATTCAATGCAAAGAAGGACTTTCTGGCCCGGCTTTCATTCTGAACGACTAATTGCAGCAGTCAGCTTTCAATTTTTGAGTCCATAAAGCCCTAGAGTGAGCCCCAATAACAGTCCCATAAAGTAGCATTACAAGTCGATGGGTGTATTATAGGTTCCTTGCTGTTTTCAGTAGGAACCATATTCCATAATTTTATAAATTTTTGAATTTAGTAACATTGGGCATCGATAGTATCACAGTGACAATACCATTTGGGACTGGAACAGATTTAAGGTGGAATTTCTCACCTTTCTCCTGAATGGTTTTGAGGAAGCTACAGATTTTTTATCTCTTTAATGTGGGGGTGTAAATAACAGCAGTTACACTGAGAACGCTAATGAACGAATGTGTCAGGAGCATTAAGAAAATAGTATGTGTGAGCTCTTAGTCCAATAGCTGGTAAAGAGTGAGGAGTCGAAGCATGCTAACTATAATTAAGCATCATCATAACATTTTTACTCAGAACCGACCTTTAGATTTAGTAGTTTGATTTATAGAACACATACATCAGGTGATGCTGTGTATTTCTTGAACGTTATCTCTGAGGAGCATGCACAAGGTCCCCTAAATCCACTCTTTTTGCTTCCACAGTGTTTGGATGAAACATATCCCAGGACTCTCTCCTTTTAAACGTTAAACCTCCTTCCAGTCTGTCCTGTCATGGCCTCCAAGACTATCTCCTTGTAGTCTCAGACTTCAGGACCTGCCAGTCTCATTTTGCCCTTAGCCTCATAATGCTAACCTGCTGTGGCTTCCTAGATTTCTCAGAGTACTCCCTCCAACTGGGTCAGGGCTGCTGCCAACTTCCTAGGCAGCATGCACCTATGGACCTCCTATGTTTACCATTTTCCTGAGCCACGGGGCTCTGCTGTGGGCTACTTGTTTCCTGAGCTGGCTAAAGAGAAGCATGTCGGTGTCTACTGAAGATACAAAAATAGCCCCATGCCTGTACTGTTCAGACTCGCAGATGCTTTTTCAGGATGGCAGTGGTAAAATTTAGGGTGCTATGGAAACCATGCCGGCCCTGGAGAAGGAGGAGAACCAGGCCCTTCTGGATTTTGATGAACTGGGCCCCACCCTAATGAATTCTTGGAGCACCACTTCTCTAAAGAGGAGGTGAAACTCACCAAGCAGATGCATGACACCTGTCCAACCTCTGCAGAGTGGCAGGCCTAAGCCTTAGATGAGCCTGTGCCTTTTCTTTTCTTTTTCTTGTCTCAAGTTTATTTGTAAAAACATCAAAGGACACTGGTCATCTGCAAATAGTGTGTAGGTGGGCGTGTCATAGCAGTCCATCTGTCTTCACACTGGCAGGAGCCTTTTCTATGGGGCCTTCACAGGGGCCTGGGCACCTTTGGGAGCCTGGGCTGGAGCTGAAGCCTGGGCCTTAGCTGGAGCTTTGGCCTCTGCCTTGGTCTGAACCTTCGGCTTTGGTTGGCAGAGCCTACAACCCTTGGCCATGTGGCTTCGAATCTTCTTCCCAAGCTTGGGGTGAGCGATGAAAGCCAGACATCTGAGTTTGGGGATGGAACCCCTTGGCATCTTGGACTTGATGGCTTGAGGCTTCACAAGGGCCTTGATAGCCTCTTCTTGAGCACTTGCAGCCTTTGTATTCTTGGCCTGCATCTTCTTCAGGCCTTTCTTGTGCTTCTTGGCAAAGCCCATGTTCCTTGGGAATTTGGGGTCAACGCCCTTAAGAGATTCATATCTTTGTGACTGGAGTTTCTTGGTGCCATTACTCTGCCATAGCCCAGGTCTTTTCAAACTGCTAGCCTTCAAGTATCTGGGACATGCATGGTTTTCCAGATACTCTTCCGCTTTGCCCCAGCAAGTCTCAGACTTCTGCCTGAGCATCTCTAGCCACTAAGTAGCATTGAAATTGCCCCTGTAACCTCTCCTAAACTGTGAGGTAAATGAAAATAAACAGAACATATATGCCTTTGACATTTTCTGATATGCAAATGTTTGGCACAATGAAATAAGAACATTTTCCTCTTGGCCTTGAAGTGTTAATATTTCAACATTGTTACCGCTGTTGTTCACACAAGTTCAACCAGTCACAGTTTATGCTTAGCTTTCCATGTTTGTTTCCTTATGTTATACAGACCTTGAAAGAGGAGGGCTCAGCATTTGTGTCTGCTATGTTTCTTAGGCCTGCCACCAACCAGGGACAAGGCATCCAAATACACGAGTCTGCAGGAGTCATTCCTTCTTTAAATGACCACAAACTGTTTGAAAATGTTCAAGAAAGCATGGTAGGGTGGTGTGCACTTGTTATCCAGCTGTTTGTGGGACTGAGGCAGGAGAGTTATGAATTTGAGGGTCATCTTGAGCAAAAGAGCAAAGTCTCTCTCTGTGTGTGTGTGTGTGTGTGTGTGTGTGTGTGTGTGTGTATGTGTGTGTCTTTCTTCTTTATCTCTCCCTCAAAAAAATAAAGGTAATCATGAGAGCCTCTTGTACAATATAAATTAAATTCTATTCAATTCCCATGAATGCTTCATTAAGGGTTAAGGGCTTCAGGAATTCTTTGTCTGCTTTGTTATCACAAAAGCATTATGCTTTTTGTGAAGTTTATTCTATTGCTTTTATGGTTTTTAAATCAAGATATAAGAAACCTACACTAAGCACTACAGTCTATAGAAGATGTGGATATCTTATGGCTAGCGTGGCAAGAAGGGGAAGTCAAAATTCTATCTTTTTAGATATTAAGGTTGAACCAATGAGTCACGAAGATCATCATGGCTGGTTTGGAAGCCAAGGTATGAGAACAAGGCAGGGGCTCTGTCACAGTAGAGAAACTAAACTGTATGGGAGTAGCAGCAAGACCATTGCCATGGGCTAGTGCTCCAGGGTGCCACGGGCTGGCTGCAGCCTCCCCTTCTCTTCAGGTGCAGAGCTGGGAACTACCAGGGAAGGCTCGGAGCTGGTTCTTGTGAAATGACCTTCAGCATTTGGGAGATAATGGACCATATGTTAAACTGCATGTCAGTCTGGATTCTAGGAACTTGCAGTGTTTGATGAAATTAATTAAACTTAATAGGATGTGTTTCATTAAATTTAAGGTATTTGAATTTGAAGAAATTTACCAATACTTTCTCTGCTGGTGACTGAGTTTCTAAGAAACACCTGAAGTCTCTCTATTTATGGAATTTATTTTGTGACTACACTGAAAACAAATTCCTTAACAAGTTCTAGCCTTCCTGTGTGCAGCCTATGTGCTGTATAATTCAGAAGAAGAAATAGCGAGGAAACGATGCTCTTAAAAATAAGATTTTCCTGTTCTTCAAAACCAAAGCCTAAAGGCGGTTAGGGAGACACTAAGTAATCAGACTGGACCTGGATGTCATTCAAAATGAAAAATTAAAGAATCTCTTGTCCAAAATAAAGGTACAACCGACGATAATGTTGGCAGTATATTTCTCTCTCAGAACCTTGGTGTACATGATCTGGTTCAGAGGTGTGGAGGAAGAAAGTGTCCCTGTGTGTACAAGGAAGACAAGCCATGTTGGGATGATTCTTGCCAGATAGAGCAGGTGCTGGGGAAGAGAACAGTACAGAGAGTGTTCCTGGACCACCCTCACCATTTGTATGAGAAGCTGTTTATTTTGTTGTCAAGGAGAGAAACTGTTTTTCATTATTATCCAGGGTGGCTTTGTGACAAATCATGTTGGCTCTAGTGAACTACATTTTCTAAAATTCCCTTTCATGTGTGTTTCTGGTGAAGGCAAGCTTCAAATGATGGCCCCCAGTTGGAGTGCAGGTGTGGGCAGCTGCAGTTTGTCATCTGTGCTTGCTTTTACTCAGGAACTCACGGGAGCAACAGTGTATGTGGCTCTGAAGGGGCAATGTCCCAAATAGGTTGGTTTTTTTAGTTAACCAAAAGGAAGACCAAGCTCACTGGTTCTGATTTAAGTGGGGGTCTTCTTAGAAGAAATGTCATGCTAGAGGAGATGAGACTACAGAGAACAAAGGGAAGAGAGTGGGGACATGGAAGAGTCCACCTCCTGAAGCCAGGCAGGACCGCAGTGGAGGGATAAGGACACCAACCCACTCACAAAACTTTCAACCCAAAATTTGTCCTGCCTAAAAGAAATGCAGGGACAAAGATAAATCAGAGACTGATGGACTGGTCAACCAATGTCTGGCCCAACTGAGACCCATCCCATAAGCAAGCACCAATCCCTGACAATATTAAAGATACTCTGTTATGCTCTCTCACAGACAAGCCTAGCATGGCTTTCCTCTGAAAGGTTCTACTCATCAGCTGACTGAAACAGACACAGATACCCACAGCCAAAGATTGAATGGAGATCAATGACTCTTATGGAAGAGTTGTGGGAATAATTGAAAGCTCTGAGGGGGATAGGAACCCCACAAGACCAACAGAGTCAATTAGCCTGGACCCTTGGGAGCTCCCAGAGACTGAGCTACAAACCAAAGAGCATACATGGGCTAGACCTAAGTCCCTGGCACATATGTAGCAGATATACAGTTCATTCTCTATATGGGTCCTCCAACAACTGGAGCAGGGGCTGACCCTAAATCTATTGCCTGTCCGTGGAAGCTATTTTCCTTATCTGGCCTCAGTGGGAGAGGATGTGCCTAACCTTGCAGAAACTTGATGACAAAGGGTAAGGGATACCTGTGTGTGTGTGTAGCGGGGGGGGGGGCACCCTCTCAGAGCAGAAGGGGAAGGGGAGTTGAGGGATGGACTCTGTGAGTGGGGATCAGAATGAGGGCAATGAATGTAAAATATGTAAATCAGTTGTTTACCTTGGTCTGAAGCCAGAGCTGGGCCCACAACTGTTCTCCCTTCCTCTTGATTTTGCATCAGTTTCTATGGTTCCAATATCAAGTGTGATACTTAGCAACAGCAAAGTTACTCCAGAGTCTACAGAATCCCGTTGTTATCAAATGTTCTGGCTAATTTTGTGTCAATTTGACACAGTGTAGTCATCATCTGTTTGTAGGGAACTTTAGTTCGGAAAATTCTTCCATAAGATTCAGCTTTAGGCAGACCTGTGGGGCATTTTCTTAATTAGTGATTGATGTGGGAGGGCTCAGCCCATCACGGTGCCATCCCTGGACTGATGGTCCTGGGTTCCATAAGAAAGGAGGTCAAGGAAGCCGGTGAGGAGCCAGGCAGTAAACAGCACTCCATGGCCTCAGCATCAGCTCCTGCCTCCAGGTTCCTGACCTGTTTATGTTCCTGTCCTGATCTTTTTGATGATGAACTGCGATCTGGAAGTGAAAGTAAAATAACCTGCTTCCTCTCCACATTGCTTTTAGACATTGTGGGAATAGAAACCCTAGCTATGACATCAAGGTTGAAAGCTGCAAAAATGGAAATATATTTTGTTCTGTACTTGTGGACTTCTGGCTTGTCCTTGCTGGGTTCCTGTGCCAAGTACTCTGGATTTTAAGACTTGGTGTAGAGATAGCCTTGTAAAGCTAAGAACAAGTCCTCTGTGATTCTCTAATTTTTGTTTATATGGGTAAATACATATGCACACACACTTATTTACACTTGCACAATTATACATACACACATTTGAAATGTGCATACTGGTTCTGCTTTTTTACTTGAGTCATATATTTTCCATATTTTTGCATACTATTTCATATTTTGCTAAGTGTCACTCATGTGGTATAACAGCATATCATAGATGAAGGCAGTGGCAGCCCCCAAACTTTGAATGACCTAATATAGTCTATAAGGATCTTAATGAAGACTTGAAGTAAAACCTCACATACCCTAATCTAATAATGCTGTCTGTAATGGCCATGAGTTTGTAATGTTGTACAGAGAAAAACAAGAATCATGGACAAGGACGTATAAGTGTGAAGCAAGCTCAAGGAGGTATCGGATTTAATGTCATTCAGAGAATAAAACAATGGCCATATGCAACAGCCGCGCTGTGCTCGCCTGGTGCTGCTTAGGTGGAACAGTTCATGGTTAATTGGTAGCAAGCATAATGGCCTTGACACCATTTAGAGACATTTAATGTCTTCATTGGCCAACATCAGCATTGAACGTTTTTGTATATGTGCCTGTAAATGAAAGTCAGACATATAATTTCTCCCTGTGAACGATCAACCTGAAATACCAGAATATAGAATACTTTAGGAAATAACCATACTTTTTAAGTTGAAGAGGAGGTGAGAGATGTGTAGCATTCTGACTGTTCAGGGAGTTGCTTGGTTTTTGTCCTTTCATCCTTTGCACAAACTGAGAAAGTCATAGCCCACTGAAGGATAGAAGTACTCTCATTTATACATTATATTTTCTGGATTCAAAGACTCCTTCTTTTGCTGAAGATCTGTGATTTCATTCTAGTAACCCTTAGTGAGTACCAGTAATTACAGCACAATTTCCTGGGCTATCTTTGGTCATGTGACCAAAAGAGTCCACATGGAGTGTTTGCTTATGATGGGACAAGGAGAACTATTTGTCTTATGTATAGGCTAAAGGCTAACTTTTTACTGTGAGGAAGCCACAGAAAAGGAGTTGGTAACAGTCCATAGCGCATCTAACCTTCCAGGAGTAAATAAAGCTGAACTGTACAGAGCTGGGAGCAGGATTAGCAAGAGGAAGCTTGAGATGCTAGTGAGTACTTCCAGCTGCCCTGAGGGCTCTTCCTTTTCAGAGGAAAAGTTAACCTTTAGTTCACTGTCCATTCCATTTGTCCATCCAAAGATTCTTCGATACTATGGGGAGGTGACAAACTCTAGCATTGACATTACACATCATGTACAAAAGATGCAACACTATGTCAGAGTAGTATCTGCTTAGCAATCCAGCCAGAGTCTGAGAAGTTTGGGCTCAGATTAGGCATCTGTGGCTTCAGAGACTTCCATGGAATGGGGTCATTCTCAAGGTTAACCTTGATAAGATGAATGGGACTACGGAATTTGGAAAGAAATAACAGTATCTGTTTAAGGTTTCAACACATGTCTTCTTTAAAAAGAAAAGCAATAACTAGGGCGTGGGAGTTTGGAGCATGAAAATAGAAAGTCTTAAAAGACCTTGGGGTGGTCCCTTCTGTTTTGTAATGGGGGAAATTTCCTCCTATTTGAATCACTATGCTCCCAGAGAGTGCACACAGAACTGACCCAAACATAGTAACTTTGCAGCAGACACCAACTTTTGCACAAAGACAGAAGGATGCACTGCAGATACAATGCAGACCTCTATAGAGTAACTGAGCCATGGCTTTTGTGTGGTTTCCACCTCTGGTTCATCTCTATCTGGAGCCTGTATACCGAGTTTGTCCATGGATAGAACAGGACAAAATTACAGCATCTAGGTTTAGATTACTGCATCTAAAATTAGATCCACAAAAACCTATGCATAGTGCTGTACAGCATAATCGAATTACGATAAAACAACTTTTATTTCTCTGTGGCTGTATAACATTGTTCACTTCTTTAGCAGTCTATTTAGAAGTAGGGAGCTTCAGTACCTTATTATCTCTATTAAAGCGCCAACTGAGTTTTGGCCAAATTGACCACCACCTTGAGTGCTGAGTAGAAATGCTTACTTCAAACGTGGGAGCGGTTTGATAAATTCTAATTTGTTTTCTTTCCTTGCTGTCCCTTCCCTCCAGCCTTTAATATAAACGGGCCACTGCTCATGATTTCTTCCTGCTCGTCCTTATCGCTTATTGTGCTTACACGATCCTCCGAAAGCAGTTCCGTTCATTTGATGTGACCAGATAAAGTCAACAGCCTCCTGCCTTTCTAGCCCTGGAGAATCCTTAGCTGTTTGCTCCTGAACTCTGATCAGGGAAAACCACACAAGCTGTGTCATCAGATAAGTTATCCCTGCAAGGATGTAAATATGAGAAACGAGGGGAAAATGAAAGGCAAGGAAAGAAATTTGACAGTGGACGACAGGAGGGAAAAAAGTAGAAGACTGAATGAAAAGAAAAAATCAACAGAAAGAAGAAAACAAGAAAAATATCAGAGGGGAATGTCTGGGAGAGAAAAGAAAGCGGGAGGAAGGGTGAGAGAGCCAACTGAGGATAGCTCCCATCATGGTGTGGGTGGGCACAGACTCCTGCTGTCTGGGTCCTCTGAAATGCTCTCCACTGCTCTGCCCAGTACAACCCCCACCCCACCCCCAATATCACCATTAATGATGAAGGAAGCCCTAGCTGCAGAGATGGCATTTTCTCCTAATTTAATTTTCAGTTACTGAACTCAGTTACTGCCTCTTTAGAGCCTGAGGGAGGATGAGCCTTTGTTAAAGCCCTGGCTGTTAACTTTCTCTCTTTTCAACCTCATTATATTTCCTGAGGTTTAGTTCTAGACCTAAAGCGCTGCACTGCGGCTAAACTCTGTAAAATAACGTTTTTTGGTGAAAAGTAACACTTGGAAAAAATGTCACACAAATTTTGACTTCAGTTGTATCCAGTGATGTCACCAAATGTATTTCTAGCTCAGATGACTGCAGTAATAGGGTATTAAATTGGTCACGGGTTTAGTGGAAGCCCTAGCTTGTGATTTCCCCTTCATGGCATCCTGCAGTGCAGTGATGAACCAGAAAAACTTCTTGTCTGGTGGGACCTTTATATGCATATTCAATGAATAGCACACCCACTCCGGCAGAAGCCGTACTACAGCAGGATTTGACAGGAGGCCACTTACCTGGCTGAGTCCAAACAGGACATAAACAATTCTTAATTAATTGTCATAGCATTTAAATGACATTATCTGTGAGTCTAGATCTTTCCTTCATCTAAAGGAGATTGTTTAAAAAAAAACGGAGAGCATTAAAAAAAATAATGTTTTAAAATGTACTCAAGATAACTAAAGATTACAATGACAACTGTTGACTCTGGTCAATTGTGCATAAAAACCTACAAAACTTATAAGCAATGCCCTGTAACTGGTCTCTACTACAACATCCTCAATTGGTTCACCACGCTGACTCATCTGGAACCTGGCTTGAGAATCACATCCCAGGTCATCACACACAACTAGAAAGGTTTGTTGACTTAAGGGCACCTTACCCCTTGATGCCTCTTGTCTCTGTTCTGCTGGCATTTGTGACAAGCCGTTTTGTCTACGAGGGTATTGTGTTCTGTCTTTTGTGTGATGACGAAAGGCACTTAAAAGTCATCTAAGTGGAACAAGTTGTTTCTGTGTAGAATGAGTCTAATTGGACATTACCTCACTGAACCATTTGCATTGCTCATGCAACATCATTAAACTTCCTCTAAGCAACAGTATTACACAGTTCTCAGAAACCATTTCTTGATTGACTTTATAAGATATAGTTTATGAAAGGACTTTTGTTTTATTGGGATAGAGTCATGTGAAGGACACACTGGCCACAGACTTGCTACATATCAAAGTCTCAACGTATGATACCCCCACTCTGTTTTCTGAAAGCTGGGACTATAGGTATACATCACCATATGGTACTGGGCAATGAACCCAGCCTGGGGTCTTACACACTCTCCAAGAACTTTCCACACTGAGCTACATTCCTGTCTTCCTGTCTATCAAAAGCCATTCTTAAGGATTATATGGATGCACAGATAACTAAAAGCTTTACAGTTTATGATTCTTAAAAAATGTAAAAACCAATTTTATTTGGTAGAAATGTATGCTAAATTTTATTTGAGTTCTTTCTAAGAGAGGCTTTTTACCAAATTAAAAAATGTATGTACAGTAAGAAATGCATTTTTAAATTGGATATGGTGATGATTTTAAGTTTAAGGCAGGGTAATCTTGAGTTTTAGGCCAGCCTGGGCTACATAATGATGTCTTTTTCTAAAAAACAAAAACAAAAACAAAAAAACCCAAAGAAAACAAAAACAAAAAACAAAAAACAAAAGATATGCATTTACACCATGAATAGTTTATTGCAACATGCATCGCTTTTAGAAAGAAACCATTTGATCTCTCCTGTTTTGGAATTGTTGTTTATGCTTATTTTATTAAAAATATTGGTTATCACCTAGTCCACAAACTTCATTGCCCCCCAACAGATAAGCACATTACTTGAAAACTGATTCTCTAAATTATTGAGAAAAATCAGCACAATAGATGAAAAAAATCAGATTTAATGGAAAGTAAGACATAAACATATTAATAATCTGCACTGTAAACACACAGAAGGTATTTGTTATATACTGCATTATTTATTATTTATTTTTATCAGTAATCAGTAATGAATCCAAGAGCATTTGAGGCAAGTTTTATACCACAGAATATGTGCTTAGCCCTTCTTAAAAGTATTATTTTGAGTTATGACATAATTGTGATCCCCAGACTAGCCTCCAACTTCCAATCCTCTTATCTGAACTTCCCTATTAACAGGATGCCAGTGGTATGCCACTGTACCTTAAGCATCAAAATTAATTGTTGATCATATTTTGAAGAGTTTGACAAAAGCAGCCTCTTTACACTTTATTTTTGAGTAAGTACATGGCTAATGCCTTTTGAAAAATTAGTTAATATGCTATTTAACCTTCAAAATTAAACTGTGAAAATGTTTATTATCTGAGGAAAGTGATATTATACATAGACAATTTGCTTTAGGTTATGATAAGCTGGTAGGTAATGATCTGGGTTCTACAAATGACTCTCCGCCCACTTCAGCAAGGTGAAGCCAAATCACAATCACCTGGGAGCTCTTTTCCCACTACACGGTCTCCCTCCTCAACCACGTCTTCCAAGCCTTATACTGCTAACTACCACTTAAACTGAAGGGAAAGGAAAAGGATGAGAGGGAGAATGCAGGAGACAGAGGTCAGGGAGGACCAAATCCAAGCAATGTCACATGTCAAAGCTACAGCACTTATAAAAGCATAGCAGCTGTGAGTGTCTGCATGAGATCTGCTTAAGATCAAGACAGTCAACATTCTAACATGGAGTAGGAAAGAGGTCATGAGCCCCGGCCCTAACAGAACAACCATGGACATTTTGTCTTCTGGTTGAGGGAAGAGATAGTTTTCTTTAAGGTTTACAATGGTAGGTTGGCTATGGCTCTAGTGGATGGAAGTGCATACAGCAGTATATGGATAGCATAAACTGGAGTTGATGGGCTATTGAATTTTTTTTAAAAAAGAGGAAGACACAAAGTTGGGGTAACTGGTAGGAGTAAATTTGAAAGGGGTTAAAGGGAAGATTTAGGGTAAGAGTAGTCAAAGTATGTGCTATAAAATTTGCAGAAATCCAATTAAAATATTTTCAAAGAAAGGCTAGCCACGTTGGTGAACTCTTGATTTGATTGAGAGACCCTGACTCAAAATATGTGAAAGAGCAAGTGAGGAAAATTCCAGATGTCACCGTCAGGCCTCCAAACATGCTCTTCCGCAGTCAAATGTGCTTACACAAATGATCACATACTTACAGCATATGCATATGAAAAAATACATGTTTGCTTTCTATGTATGTGGATCTTAGTACTTTTGATCTCCAGAACCTAGAGGGGAAAAATGTTGATGTTGCAGTTCAAGTTTATAATTCCAGAATCCAGAGATGGGTGGGTCTCAGAGGCACTGGCTAGCCTGCAGCATAGTTTAATCAGCAAGTTCTAGACAAGTGAGAAACCCTGTCTTCAAAACCAAGGTGTATAGCTTGATTATGTAGCACATACCTTTAATTCTGTAGGTGGGAAGTAGGGTCTGTAGTATTAGGGGTTCAAGGGTAACTTCATTGACATAAGGCATTTAAGGTCAGCCTGAATTACAGAAGGCACTGTCTCAAGAGACAAAGAAACACTTAAAGGCAGGGCCCATGACCAGGAATAAATGACAAATAGAAAATGAACTCAGTAGTATTTTTGAGGTTTTTTTTTTATCTCATTTTCATTTTGCTTTGTTTTGGCAATCATGACCTTATTGACCTTTTGCTTGCACATTATGTTTTCTGATTTTGTTTTTATAACCTCTCTCTCTCTCTCTCTCTCTCTCTCTCTCTCTCTCTCTCTCTCTCTCTCTCTGTGTGTGTGTGTGTATGCATGTTTTCTCATGATTTTCTTTTTCTTTTTTGTTGTGTTTTACTGTTTTTTTTTAATTTTGCTTGTTTATTTTCTAGAGAGAGAAAGAAGTCAAATGAGTCTGGAGATGGGAGGATCTGGGAGGAGATGGGGGAAATAGAAAACAAAAAACCCTAAAATTGACAATTGCCACCATACGCAGACATGTGTGTGAACAACCTACCCCCAACGATTGAATAAAAGAAGGAATTTAATAATTAATTTTGGGAAATTATAATATAATTATATCAGTTTGCCCTTTCCTTTCTTCCCTCAAAATCCTCACATATTACTTTCCTTGTTCTCTTTCAAATTGATGCTCTCCTTTTTGGTTAATTGTTGTTGTTGTTGGCAGTGGTGGTACTGATGGTAGTGATGGTGTGTGTGTGTGTGTGTGTGTGTGTGTGTGTGTGTGTGTATACATTAGTACAGCCTTCTCAGTATGCATTAGACATATATATATATATACATATATATATATAGTTAGTTAGTTAGTTAATTAGTTAGTTTCAGGGTCAACCATTTGGTATTGGATAACTAACAGATATATGATTTTTCCTGGGAAAGACTGTTTCTCCTGCTCTCACCATTTCTTAGTTGCCTGCAGGTCTTTGTCTAGGGTCAAAGCCTGATGAACTTTCCCCCTTCCATGCTAGCATGTCTGTCTGCTGGTATCCTCTGGCAACCCACAGCTCTCTAATTAGACTTAGAACTGCTCAACAAGAAGGAGACATTGTCTGGTACTGGAAACCTAGCCAAATATCCAGGGGTGCTGAAGTTAATGATCCTGAATAGGAACATGTAACTTAAACTTTACTAAACCAGCACAATCTCTAACTGCATTTTATATGTTTATCTTTATATCCACAGGTTAGTGTAGTCTTCACCTCTCATCAAGGAAACATGTCCATACAGTGGGTAGAAACTGCTGTTATAGAAAACCACAAGATCAGAATGAAGAGTTCTGGAGGCCCAACTGATACGTTACCAACACAACTCCCGCCCCCAAAGCTCTGGGATTCATGGTGGAAGAGAAGGCAAAAGGACAAAAAGGCAGAAGACCTGGAGTTTTCTATGAGACTATGTCTCCTAGGAATGTCAAAAGCTACACCCATAAAGGCTCACCAGCATGACTGTCTAAAGGAAGGAATTTAGAAATGTGATATAGGTCTAATTCTTTAAAATTTAGAATAAGTGAATACGTGTAAAGTAGCCAATACTTTCATTGTTACTAACAAGAACTTTTCCTCAGGAATGAATTCACTGTTGGACTTCTACACTGTTTTTCCATCATAAGCAAGTCATGTTTTATCTGTGGTTTTTTTTTTTTTTTTATTAACTTGAGTATTTCTTATATACATTTCGAGTGTTATTCCCTTTCCCGGTTTCCGGGCAAACATCCCCCTCCCCCCTCCCCTTCCTTATCCGTGTTTCCCTCCCAACCCTCCCCCCATTGCCGCCCTCCCCCCCATAGTCTAGTTCACTGGGGGTTCAGTCTTAGCAGGACCCAGAGCTTCCCCTTCCACTGGTGCTCTTACTAGGATATTCATTGCTACCTATGAGGCCAGAGTCCAGGGTCAGCCCATGTATAATCTTTAGGTAGTGGCTTAGTCCCTGGAAGCTCTGGTTGCTTGACATTGTTGTACATATGGGGTCTCGAGCCCCTTCAAGCTCTTCCAGTTCTTTCTCTGATTCCTTCAACGGGGGACCTATTCTCAGTTCAGTGGTTTGCTGCTGGCATTCGCCTCTGTATTTGCTGTATTCTGGCTGTGTCTCTCAGGAGCGATCTACATCCGGCTCCTGTCAGCCTGCACTTCTTTGCTTCATCCATCTTGTCTAATTGGGTGGCTGTATATGTATGGGCCACATGTGGGGCAGGCTCTGAATGGGTGTTCCTTCAGTCTCTGTTTTAATCTTTGCCTCTCCCTTCCCTACCAAGGGTATTCTTTTTCCTCATTTAAAGAAGGAGTGAAGCATTCACATTTTGATCATCCTTCTTGAGTTTCGTTTATTCTAGGGATCTAGGGTAATTCAAGCATTTCGGCTAATAGCCACTTATCAATGAGTGCATACCATGTATGTCTTTCTGTGATTGGGTTAGCTCACTCAGGATGATATTTTCCAGTTCCAACCCTTTGCCTACGAATTTCATAAACTCGTTGTTTTTGATAGCTGAGTAATATTCCATTGTGTAGATGTACCACATTTTCTGTATCCATTCCTCTGTTGAAGGGCATCTGGGTTCTTTCCAGTTTCTGGCTATTTTAAATAAGGCTGCGATGAACATAGTGGAGCACGTGTCTCTTTTATATGTTGAGGCATCTTTTGGGTATATGCCCAAGTGAGGTATAGCTGGATCCTCAGGCAGTTCAATGTCCAATTTTCTGAGGAACCTCCAGACTGATTTCCAGAATGATTTTACCAATCTGCAATCCCACCAACAATGGAGGAGTGTTACTCTTTCTCCACATCCTCGCCAGCATCTGCTGTCACCTGAGTTTTTGATCTTAGCCATTCTCACTGGTGTGAGGTGAAATCTCAGGGTTGTTTTGATTTGCATTTCCCTTATGACTAAAGATGTTGAACATTTCTTTAGGTGTTTCTCAGCCATTCGGCATTCCTCAGCTGTGAATTCTTTGTTTAGCTCTGAACCCCATTTTTAATAGGGTTATTTGTTTCTCTGTGGTCTAACTTCTTGAGTTCTTTGTATATTTTGGATATAAGGCCTCTATCTGTTGTAGGATTGGTAAAGATCTTTTCCCAATCTGTTGGTTGCCGTTTTGTCCTAACCACAGTGTCCTTTGCCTTACAGAAGCTTTGCAGTTTTATGAGATACCATTTGTCGATTCTTGATCTTAGAGCGTAAGCCATTGGTGTTTTGTTCAGGAAATTTTTTCCAGTGCCCATGTGTTCCAGATGCTTCCCTAGTTTTTCTTCTATTAGTTTGAGTGTGTCTGGTTTGATGTGGAGGTCCTTGATCCACTTGGACTTAAGCTTTGTACAGGGTGATAAGCATGGATCGATCTGCATTCTTCTACATGTTGACATCCAGATGAACCAGCACCATTTGCTGAAAATGCTATCTTTTTTCCATTGGATGGTTTTGGCTCCTTTGTCAAAAATCAAGTGACCATAGGTGTGTGGGTTCATTTCTGGGTCTTCAATTCTATTCCATTGGTCTATCTGTCTGTCTTTGTACCAAAACCATGCAGTTTTTATCACTATTGCTCTGTAATACTGCTTGAGTTCAGGGATAGTGATTCCCCCTGAAGTCCTCTTATTGTTGAGGATAGCTTTAGCTATCCTGGGTTTTTTGTTATTCCAGATGAATTTGCAAATTGTTCTGTCTAACTCTTTGAAGAATTGGATTGGTATTTTGATGGGGATTGCATTGAATCTGTAGATTGCTTTTGGTAAAATGGCCATTTTTACTATATTAATCCTGCCAATCCATGATCATGGGAGATCTTTCCATCTTCTGAGGTCTTCTTCAATTTCTTTCCTCAGTGTCTTGAAGTTCTTATTGTACAGATCTTTTACTTGCTTGGTTAAAGTCACACCGAGGTACTTTATATTTTTTGGGTCTATTATGAAGGGTGTCGTTTCCCTAATTTCTTTCTCGGCTTGTTTCTCTTTTGTATAGAGGAAGGCAACTGATTTATTTGAGTTAATTTTATACCCAGCCACTTTGCTGAAGTTGTTTATCAGCTTTAGTAGTTTTCTGGTGGAACTTTTGGGATCACTTAAATATACTATCATATCATCTGCAAATAGTGATATTTTGACCTCTTCTTTTCTGATCTGTATCCCCTTGATCTCCTTTTGTTGTCTGATTGCTCTGGCTAGAACTTCAGGAACTATATTGAATAAGTAGGGAGAGAGTGGGCAGCCTTGTCTAGTCCCTGATTTTAGTGGGATTGCTTCAAGTTTCTCTCCATTTAGTTTAATGTTAGCAACTGGTTTGCTGTATATGGCTTTTGCTATGTTTAGGTATGGGCCTTGAATTCCTATTCTTTCCAGGACTTTTATCATGAAGGGGTGTTGAATTTTGTCAAATGCTTTCTCAGCATCTAATGAAATGATCATGTGGTTCAGTTTTTTCAGTTTGTTTATATAATGGATCACGTTGATGGTTTTCCGTATATTAAACCATCCCTGCATGCCTGGGATGAAGCCTACTTGATCATGGTGGTTGATTGTTTTGATGTGCTCTTGAATTCGGTTTGCCAGAATTTTATTGAGTATTTTTGCGTCGATATTCATAAGGGAAATTGGTCTGAAGTTCTCTTTCTTTGTTGTGTCTTTGTGTGGTTTAGGTATAAGAGTAATTGTGGCTTCATAGAAGGTATTCGGTAGTGATCCATCTGTTTCAATTTTGTGGAATAGTTTGGATAATATTGGTATGAGGTCTTCTATGAAGGTTTGATAGAATTCTGCACTAAACCCGTCTGGACCTGGGCTCTTTTTGGTTGGGAGACCTTTAATGACTGCTTCTAATTCCTTAGGAGTTATGGGGTTGTTTAACTGGTTTATCTGTTCCTGATTTAACTTCGGTACCTGGTATCTGTCTAGGAAATTGTCCATTTCCTGCAGATTTTCAAGTTTTGTTGAATATAGGCTTTTATAGTAAGATCTGATGATTTTTTGAATTTCCTCTGAATCTGTAGTTATGTCTCCCTTTTCATTTCTGATTTTGTTAATTTGGATGCACTCTCTGTGTCCTCTCGTTAGTCTGGCTAAGGGTTTATCTATCTTGTTGATTTTCTCAAAGAACCAACTTTTGGTTCTGTTGATTCTTTCTATGGTCCTTTTTGTTTCTACTTGGTTGATTTCAGCTCTGAGTTTGATTATTTCCTGCCTTCTACTCCTCCTGGGTGTATTTGCTTCTTTTTGTTCTAGAGCTTTTAGGTGTGCTGTCAAGCTGCTGATATATGCTCTTTCCTGTTTCTTTCTGCAGGCACTCAGCGCTATGAGTTTTCCTCTTAGCACAGCTTTCATTGTGTCCCATAAGTTTGGGTATGTTGTACCTTCATTTTCATTAAATTCTAAAAAGTTTTTAATTTCTTTCTTTATTTCTTCCTTGACCAGGTTATCATTGAGTAGAGCATTGTTCAATTTCCACGTATATGTGGGCATTCCTCCCTTATTGTTATTGAAGACCAGTTTTAGGCCATGGTGGTCCGATAGCACGCATGGGATTATTTCTATCTTTCTGTACCTCTTGAGGCCCGTTTTTTGACCAATTATATGGTCAATTTTGGAGAAAGTACCATGAGGAGCTGAGAAGAAGGTATATCCTTTTGCTTTAGGATAGAATGTTCTATAAATATCCGTTAAGTCCATTTGGCTCATGACTTCTCTTGGTTTGTCGACATCACTGTTTAATTTCTGTTTCCATGATCTGTCCATTGATGAAAGTGGGGTGTTGAAATCTCCCACTATTATTGTGTGAGGTGCAATGTGTGTTTTGAGCTTTAGTAAGGTTTCTTTTACGTATGTAGGTGCCCTTGTATTTGGGGCATAGATATTTAGGATTGAGAGTTCATCTTGGTGGATTTTTCCTTTGATGAATATGAAGTGTCCTTCCTTATCTTTTTTGATGACTTTTAGTTGGAAATTGATTTTATTTGATTTTAGAATGGCTACTCCAGCTTGCTTCTTCTGACCATTTGCTTGGAAAGTTGTTTTCCAGCCTTTCACTCTGAGGTAGTGTCTGTCTTTGTCTCCGAGGTGTGTTTCCTGTAGGCAGCAGAATGCAGTGTTCTCGTTGCATATCCAGTTTGTTAATCTATTTCTTTTTATTGGGGAGTTGAGGCCATTGATGTTGAGAGATATTAAGGAATAGTGATTATTGCTTCCCGTTATATTCATATTTGGATGTGAGGTTATGTTTGTGTGCTTTCATTCTCTTTGTTTTGTTGCCAAGACGATTAGTTTCTTGCTTCTTCTAGGGTATAGCTTGCCTCCTTATGTTGGGCTTTACCATTTATTATCCTTTGTAGTGCTGGATTTGTAGAAAGATATTGTGTAAATTTGGTTTTGTCCTGGAATATTTTGGTTTCTCCATCTATGTTAATTGAGAGTTTTGCAGGATACAGTAACCTGGGCTGGCATTTGTGTTCTCTTAGGGTCTGTATGACATCAGTCCAGGATCTTCTGGCCTTCATAGTTTCTGGCGAGAAGTCTGGTGTGATTCTGATAGGTCTGCCTTTATATGTTACTTGACCTTTTTCCCTTACTGCTTTTAATATTCTTTCTTTATTTTGTGCGTTTGGTGTTTTGACAATTATGTGACGGGAGGTGTTTCTTTTCTGGTCCAATCTATTTGGAGTTCTGTAGGCTTCTTGTATGTCTATGGGTATCTCTTTTTTTAGGTTAGGGAAGTTTTCTTCTATGATTTTGTTGAAGATATTTACTGGTCCTTTGAGCTGGGAGTCTTCACTCTCTTCTATACCTATTATCCTTAGGTTTGATCTTCTCATTGAGTCCTGGATTTCCTGTATGTTTTGGACCAGTAGCTTTTTCCGCTTTACATTATCTTTGACAGTTGAGTCAATGATTTCTATGGAATCTTCTGCTCCTGAGATTCTCTCTTCCATCTCTTGTATTCTGTTGGTGAAGCTTGTATCTACAGCTCCTTGTCTCTTCTTTTGGTTTTCTATATCCAGGGTTGTTTCCATGTGTTCTTTCTTGGTTGCTTCTATTTCCATTTTTAATTCCTTCAACTGTTTGATTGTGTTTTCCTGGAATTCTTTCAGGGATTTTTTCGATTCTTTCAGGGATTTTTGCGATTCCTCTCTGTAGGCTTCTACTTGTTTGTTAATGTTTTCCTGTGTTTCCCTAAGGGAGTTCTTCACGTCTTTCTTGAAGTCCTCCAGCATCATGATCAAATATGATTTTGAAACTAGATCTTGCTTTTCTGGTGTGTTTGGATATTCCATGTTTGTTTTGGTGGGAGAATTGGGCTCCGATGATGCCATGTAGTCTTGGTTTCTGTTGCTTGGGTTCCTGCGCTTGCCTCTCGCCATCAGATTATCACTAGTGTTACTTTGTTCTGCTATTTCTGACAGTGGCTAGACTGTCCTATAAGCCTGTGTGTCAGGAGTGCTGTAGACCTGTTTTCCTCTCTTTCAGTCAGTTATGGGGACAGAGTGTTCTGCTTTCGGGCGTGTAGTTTTTCCTCTCTACAGGTCTTCAGCTGTTCCTGTGGGCCTGTGTCTTGAGTTCACCAGGCAGGTCACTTGCAGCAGAGAAGTTGGTCTTACCTGTGGTCCCGAGGCTCAAGTTCGCTCGTGGGGTGCTGCCCACGGGCTCTCTGCAGCGGCAGCAACCAGGAATATATGCGCCGCCCCTTCCGGGAGCTTCAGTGCACCAGGGTTCCAGATGGCCCTTGGTGTTTTCCTCTGGTGTCCGAGATGTGTGTGCAGAGAGCAGTCTCTTCTGGTTTCCCAGGCTTGTCTGCCTCTCTGAAGGTTTAGCTCTCCCTCCCACGGGATTTGGGTGCAGAGAACTGTTTATCTGGTCTGTTTCCTTCAGGTTCTGGCGGTGTCTCAGGCAGGGGTCCTGCTGCTCCTGGTCCCTCCCCCACAGGAGCCCAGAGGCCTTATACAGTTTCCTCTTGGGCCAGGGATGTGGGCAGGGGTGGGCAGTGTTGGTGGTCTCTTCTGCTCTGCAGCCTCAGGAGTTCCCACCTGACCAGGCGGTTGGGTCTCTCTCTCACGGGGTCTGGGAGCAGAGGGCTGCTGCTTATCTGCGGTTTTTAATGAGAGTAAGAAGCACTGAGTCAGTGCTTTTCCAGAGGACCTGGGTTCAATCCTCAGTACCTAGTGGGTCACAACTGTCTGTAACTATAATCCCAATGGGTCTGGCGCCTCTTCTGGCCTTCCATGAGTGTTGCATGCATATGTTGCACAGTCAAACATGCATGCAAACACTCATACACATAAGCTCATAAATCTTTTTTTAATTGAGGTCAAGTATGAACGCAAAAATATAGATACAAGCAACAACAGCAGATTTTTCTGGATCCTCAACATTCCCTCTAGGAAATATTTTACAATTGTCCTTCTTCAAGCATGCATCAAGCAACACTTTCCAAAGAATCTTACTGATATTTTCTTCTACAAATTCTTTCCACCTCATATTTTACTAGCTTATGCAGTGTGTAATTAAATTCTATTAATGAATGGCAGAATTCCTCTTTCAGAATGAATGTAACTTTGATGTGGTAAGTCTGGGCAATCAGTCTAGGGACTGACAGTCTTTGAGCTATTTACGTGGGGTCTGAGACAATTAGGATAATGTACACAAATCCTATGAATCTTCTCAGATTTCCTGGATGCTGTTTCTCCTCCTCTCTCTTGGGTGATATCTGTGTATACTAGGTCACCTTCTCACAGTGGGTTTTAAGGAAGCATCCTACTTTAGGCATGGGATACAGCTTCCAGAATGGGTCCCAAAGGAACAGGTGAGGCCATTAAAAGTGCTGGAAAGAAAACCTTATCTCATGAATCCCAGGAATGAGAAATGGGAGGAATCTGACATGACTCCCTTCTTTCTTCCCTCCATGGACAACAAGGTAAGCTTCTTTTTCAACCTTTTAGGAGGAAGTCCTTTGTGCTGAGTAAACATGTCTGCCCAGGGGATTGTTCTTGGCTCTCTTGAACTCTGTGAAGGGGTGGTCATCGCCATAATGACTCTGTGTCTTTTATTGCCCACCTTCTCCCTCTGCCTGCATCTTCATTACCCTGGGCTTACGTGTCCCTAGTGTCAGCACTTTAATCTCTGCCCGAGGCTCTGCCTTCCAGAGGAATGATACAAAGACCGTCAGTTAATTTGATGTCAGTTAAGCAGAGGTTTAAACAGCTTCCACGGCATAGGTTAGTAGTTGGAGCAGGAGAGATGAACACAGAGGAGAGTGAGGTATCTGGAGTAATTTACAGTCTACGGGGCTTACAAAAGCAATGCAACGTATATTGAGATATCTAAAATTAAAATGAGCCTTGAGGAATAAAAATCAGAACAATAAACATCAGTGAAAACAAGCCTTACAGCCAGATAGAGCAGAAACATAATGAGAGAAATACTAACAATATTAATACAATAGGGAACACTTACAAGTTATAGGTTATATCATTATGTTAACCACATTACAAGACATGAGCTCTTGAATGAGACATTGCTAATTTACTAATTTGTGGAGGAAGGAATGGAGTCTTAGGAAAGTTAAGGATTGCCTATAGTCACCTGAATAAGAGATGGTGGACTTCTAAGATCTAAGCCCAGGTTGTTTGAATAAGAAGATTCAGGAAAATATTTAAATTGAGCCTGAGGCATTTGTTACAACCAGAGCACTATCCATAGACCTGAGAACAATATCTCAGATCCCAAATAGGAAACTATTTAATAAAGAAGGCCAGCTGAGGTGTGACTACTCATGTGAGGTCAGGGGCCTCTTACTATGCAGGGTAAGGCTGCCTCCGTGGAAAGGAAGTCAGAACTATCTGGAATAAGCTTGCTCTCTGGAAGAGACTGCTTCTTTTCTCTCCTTAAATTGTAATTGCTAAAGATAGCTAGAACTGACCAACTTTATTTTATTGATGTTATTATTCAGCAAATGTTAAATAAACTTTGCTTAGAAGCATGGAAAATTGTACCTGGGTATATGTAGATACATAAAGCACAGTTTAAATTTTTTTTAAAGAACAAGCTTGTTTTGTAGTAGAGAAAAAAAGTCAAGTATTCCGGAATTTATAAGAGGATATGAGGAGGCACAGTACATGGGAAGAACAGAGGAGCATGTGTAGTCCCCACCAGGGCTACAGAAATAGGGACACTTTCCTGAGAGCTGAACCTCGCTCCCTGGAGACAAGGGAAGCAAGGACATTCCATACAGAGGGAAGCAACTAAGGAAACAAACGGAATGGGAAGAATTATGACGACCTCTCAACAGCTTCAAACACAGAGAACTCAGAGTGCTGAGTTACTACACACAGCCCGAGAAGCCTTCAAAAGCGAAATGATGCTCCAGACCAATCCAGGTATTTGTATTTACACATTTAAAGGACACAGGCTGGAACAGATTTGAGAATCACTTGGAATTGTATTTGAAAATAACTTACATATCAAAGGCAGAGGAACTGTGTCATCAACTAAGCACCTGATTTTATGTCCATTTTCTCTTTTAATCAGAAACATCAATAATTCCTTGGGGCTTTGTATGATAACCGAGATGGGCATAATGGCGTCCTGTAATAGGTGTTCAATAAAAATGGCTTCTCTGACTCCTTTTAAGAGTAACACAAAAATGGGGCTCCAGGGTAGGTTAACACAAGTATGGGATTGCCATGGATTTTGTACTTGAAGCTTAGCAGTATGAATTTTACCCAGAGAAAAAATAATTAAGCAGAGAAACCTCCCAATTTCATTTGCTCTCCAGCAGAGACTGAAGTTGCCTAGTAGGACAACTAGATGCATCTAGAAGTCCTGGTACCCTGTGGCATCATATAGCATTGTGATATTTCTGTAGTGCTAATTAAAAATTAGTAAACTCTGGGGCTAAACGATGGCTCAGTAGGTAAGAGTATTTGCTCCACAACTACGAGGCCATGAGATCAAATACCAGCACCTATGTGATAAAAAAATTAGGCAAGGCTGTGCTTGTAGGCCTATATGCCTGACTGCTACTATATTCAGGTTCAGTGAGGGAATCAGTCTCAAGAAGATAAGGCAGAGTGATAGGAAATAGTGCCTGGCATCCTCCACTGGCCTCCCTGAGTGGGCACAGGCATGAGCAACCACACACATGAGCATACAACACTCATGCATATATACTGACACTGTATATTGCTTGAGCTCACCCACAAGTAGGCCCCAGATTCATGTTTAAATAGTATATTTGGTGGCCACTGAGAAAAACTTCCTATGGAAGTGGAAATATGGAACAGGGTTAGTGAGGTATTGAATGGGGGCCATAAGTTACTGGCTTTCTCCACCAGGTAGCTCTGTTCATGCTGTTTAATTCAGCCTTGGAAAAAATATGTATAAAAGAAAAACAGAAACAAAACAAAAAGTCACACAAAAGCCCCGAGTCTGCTGAGTGTACAGGGACACCAAAGGTTGGAGGGCACAGGGCAGCAGAGATCTGCTATTAATGGGAAAGCAGTCCCTGGGCAAACAGTGAAAGGAGTAAACCAACTAAGTGCCACAAACCATTCAGAAAGTCAATCACAGATCATGAAAAATGGCCAATTTGATATAAATAAAATTCTCAATTAATTGGGAAGATTTTACTTATGGCCTTGTGGCTGCTGAAACATTAAAAGAAAATACTGTATTTGCCAACTTTAATTATGTAATTACTGTTTAAACTATGTAAGCCTTTTCAAGTCATGCTATTTCCCCAGTATCTAAGAATTGAAACCCCAAAACAAAACAGCAACAACGAAGAAAATCAAATGTCACTGTGATGCCACTGAGAGGAGCTGTCAGAGACAGATGTCAGTAAATGAGATGTAGAAAGAACTCGGGAGAATTTTTCTTGCTCCAAACTCTTCTCCCCTTTAACTGCTTGAGTCTGTCTAACTTGTCTAGACACTAAAATAAACTGAGTCATTATGTGATACAGGCTCCTTCTAAAGGAACCTGATGAGATCCTAATTACAAGATTTCATAGTGGACTTGGGGGATTCTACTTTCTCTCCATGTACATGAAGGTCCACAGAGAGATGACTTGGACGCAAGGCATTCTGCCTTCCTTCAGGCTCAGAGGGATAAGCTAGTCCACCCTTGGCTGAAACTTCTGAAACCATGGACAGAATAAATATTTCTATATTTAAATTATATTTTAGGTATTTTGTCACAGTAACAGAAAAAAAATAATACAGCATGTGTTACAATTTTCTAGTAAGTACACACATTTCCAATGGGCTCTTGTCACTGAGATTACTATAATAGCTTAAATTTTACTGGAGATAGAGGCACTTAAACATAATTCTATCTTGTATTTAAAACTATTCTCCAAGGAAGTTGGTTCCTATAAAAAAAACTGTTTCTTCTCTCTATGTGCTGCTTCTGACTCTAACCAAAGATGCCAAAGATGACCTGGCCTTCATAGGAAGTCCACTGTAACTTTTGATGATAACCTAACTGAAGTATATATTTTCAAGGTTAGGCGGCAGGACAGCAGAAAATGGTTTCAGAATATCTGGTTGTTCTTGGAATAGTCAGGGGAAAGAGAGAATACAATTATCTCTTCAGCGATATAGTATTAATGAGAAATCATTTGTATAAGTTCACAATTTAGTATCATGGAAGATTTATGTGTGAAAAATACAGTGTCACACAAAAATTTAAGGTGCAATATGAAATGGATGTGAAATGTATGTTTTCCTTTGAACATGATTATAATTAGATTTGTCTTAATTATTTATTCAGATTTTTTGATAATTTTGTGGTTGTATTTATGTACAGAAAACTTAAGTGTACAGTTAACCCAGTTTAGTGGCGAGTTCTTTAGCCTTTGCCTTTTCCAGCTTGGCAATGCGAGTCACAGACTTAGGACCCGGACGTTGCCTCCCCAGTGGCGGCGGATCTCGTCACATCTGTCATTATAATTGGTCCTAATAGCTTCCCCCAGCTTAGCCAGAGCACCCTTGTCTTCTGAGTTAACCTGTGTGAAAGCAACAGTGGTGCATGTCTTCCTATGGACCAGGCGCCCCAGCCTGGCCTTTCCCTTGATGATGCAGTAGGGCACCCCCATCTTTCGACAAAGGGCAGTCAGGAAAACCACCAGCTCAATGGGGTCTACATCATGGGCAATCACCACCAGCTGAGCCTTCTTGTTCTCCACCAAGGTGTTGACTGTATTGACCCCTGCTCGGAGGACAGGTGGTCTCTTAGTTGGGACGTCCCCTTTGCCAGCAGCTTTCTTCTCAGCACTGGACAGCAGCCTTTGCTTCTTCTGCTTTGTCTCTGGCCTGTACTTGTGGGCAAGCTTAAGCAGCTGAGTCGCTGTTTGCCTGTCCAGGGCCTGGGTGAACTGGTTGATGGCAGGAGGTACCTTGAGCCACTTATAGAGGATGGTTCTTTGCCGCTACAGCCTGTAATGGGGACATTTGACAAAGTGTGTTAGATCTCTTTTGGGCTGGATGTCCTGCCAAATGCCAAAGTTCTTAGGCCTTTTCTCAAACAAAGGATTGACCACCTTTTTGGCCTCCTGTTTTTTGACCACGGCGGGGCCCGGGGCCACCTTCTTCCCCTTGGCCTTCTTTCCTTTGGGCATCTTGCTTGGCTGGAGGAGAGAACTCAAATTTTTTAAAATTATTTTTTATCATTTTTAATTTTGCCTCAGCCCAGAGATCCATGGATGAAAAACACAAACACATACATTGCTCAATTCCAGTTTGCCTTATTGGCAATAGCTGGACATTATTAAATTCCCACTGCTAGTGTGGCCTCCCTAATACTCAGCACTCTAAATCTGTCCTCAACCTTAGTTGCTCAGTAACCTTTAGTTCCAGTTCAACAGCCCCAATCACCTGCCTGTAGAAGTAGCCTGTGGATGCTCTGCCCGATATGGCTGATTGGCTTTTCCCCCTCCAAAGCATGGCAAAAACTCCTTCCTCTCCTCCTTGCCTATGGAGACCTAGAAGTTCCACCTATTCCTTCTGCCCAGCCATTGGCTCATGGTTTCTTTACTAATAGATTAAGAACCAATAGGGGAACAGGACTTTAGCATCAGAACCACCCCTACAGCTCACCTTTTCTGGCCAATAAAAAAAATAATAACAAAAACTTTTCTGCCAGACATAATTTGAACAAAACCATAGCAACCACATAAACTACAAAGTATGATATACAATTAACATCTAGGTCATCATATTTGATAAAGTACTTTGATAAAGTACCCTACTATCATTTCTAACTTAAAAAATTATGATTATATCCATGAATTGTGATTAGATTTTAGCCAGGAACACCATCTGAAAACCATGTCTTCACTCTATAAGCTATCTCTCAATGTTAAACAACTTTGAGTATGATTATAAAATTATAACTAGTCTTTAACCCCATCAGATATCCAAGAATGACTGAGTATTTAGGGAGCACCAAACACAGTTTCTCAAACTTAAACAATTGAAGAGACAGGTGACTACCTGGACAGTCCCCTAATTTCTTATAATGTTGGAGCATCTGGCTTCAGCCTTCTGGTCTAGGATTATCTGACGGATCTTTGCAAAGCAGGATTATGAAGCACTATTTACCATGTCTTGGCAGAGATATCAGTTGACTATTTTGCAGTATTGTGTCTGTAGATGAAATAGGCAATTTCTGCCCCTTGGATACCTTGGTACAATAAGCAACCTTGACTGGAGGTAAAGATGCTCAATTTCTTCTTTGAACCAAGAAGGGGATGCTGTCAGGAATAGGCATGTCTATAGTTTAAAGATTAAATAACATTAGATGTCACATTCTGTGTATTTCTGATGTTTTTGAAGACAAAGTAAAGTATCTTGAATTGCTAAACCTTGACTACTCTTAGTTATTTCTAATTAAATAATTTTGAAAACTCCTTCTTACAATTATATCATAATCTAACATAACCATGAGTTTGCTATCTGGCTCTTAACTTGTGCTGCTTAATCATCTTAAGCAGTTTTTAAAGCAGTTATTAGAAGGACTATGTCTATGCTTTATTCTTAAATTAGTTGCATATTTTGTATCAATATAAGAAATTCACACAAATGAAAACCTTAATTCTATATCAATATGTAAACCTGTACCAATGTAAGAGATTATAACTTCAATTTTGCATACATTATAAAGATTTCTACCAATTAAGATTGTGGCTACACAATGCTTTGTTCAAGTATGAAATATAGTAATCCATCCCATCTATTTCCTTCCTGTTCAAAATTATGACCATTTCCAAATTATCCTTTAAAATAACAACTTATCTCTAATTTGTAAAATAACCAGTACCAGATACCCAAACCCAGGAAATTGGGCTGACAAGTCTCCATTACTTTTTCCTGGTGAATAGGAACAAGGAAAAATTCTTTAAAGGGGTGGGGAGGGATTGGATAGACTTAAGAAAGCCAGCTTTAGCATCTGTTACCAGTCTCTGCATATTTGGAAGGTTCAAAACTTGACTGAAATTCTGACCAGATCCATCTGAAAGGTTGGATGAGGCAAGATGGCCTAGAATCTGTGGCAATTTCCAAAGGTGCTTTGAGCAGCAACCAGAAGCAGGGGACCAAGCGGTAAGTTCAGCATCTCTAAGAATGAATCCTGCCAAAGTTGTACATTGTGCAATATATGAATCTCACAACCAAAATTTTAGTACCATAAAGATATTTGTATGGATTGTACAAGGTGCACAAATCAGTGAAGGATGAAATTAAGCTACTTGTTTGAGTGGCTGAAAGAGAGCTGACATTTTATGAGGCAATTTTATTAATAAACAATTGTAATAAGTCTTCATTCATGCCATGTGAAGGATAGTATGAAAACTCTTTACCCTGATCTGTTCGATTCTCTTGAAATTTTTCTAGTTCTTCAGGGGGGGGGGTCTCTCCCTGTCATTTCTGATCCTTCTGTCTGGAAGGGGTCCAGAGCCTATTTTCCTTTTCTGACAACATAAATGAAGAAACTTCCTTCCAAAATAATAAGTCTTTGGTTTAATAACCAGAAACTATTCAGCATGCAGCTTGACCTCTCTCCCAGAGGAATTTTAATATAACCACCAAACTCAATATCACACTCATTTTGATAAATAAAACAAATAAAAGCAAATAAAGCACTCTAAACAAATATTAATTGATGAGGCATTCTGTTGTCTCCTGCCCTGACCTTCATGAAATCAAGGCCTAAATTACTTAATATCTCTGTCTCCTTACTGTATGGGCCTATTCCAAGACTCTTTGTATAAAATTCTCAAGGCCTAAATTTCTACTGTCTGAGATAGGCTAGGTGACCTACCCCCTGCCTTTGATCTAATTTTTTAAAGATTGAATACCTTAATGTTTTATTACCTATGTCTATTTAGTGTCTAAATCTATTCCCAGGCTCTATCTTTGTCCTACCAGGCAAGGAAATCCAAGAAATCCCATAAGTAGACCATCTTTAAAGATCTTGAGAAATTGTCCTGACAAGACTTTTTCAAATCTTCTCTAATACATTTTTTTCATTCATTCTCCCTAACTTCTGTGTAGTTTAATATTTGCTGCATCTACCATCTGGCTCTCTGCCTCTCATCTTAAACTCTTTGTATCAATTCTGAACAACAGAAAGAAATCCCATGGGGCTTAGGCAAAATCTGTATTTTCCTCTTTCCTTAAAAATTATTAAATCAAATTTTAAAAATCTATCCTTTGATTACCTGTTTGTAGGAAGCAGGCAGGTTTTACCATCTGGCTCTTGGCTCAGTGCAGTCATACTGTCTCTTTGCACAGCAGGGGATCCCATTGTCTTTGAGCTGAGGCTCTCTCTGTGTTCCCTTTGTTCAAGTTTCCTGAGGGATGGAGCCACATGTCTTGCAGGGCTCTGCTTCCTGAGAAAACAATTCTCCCTTTTTCCTAGACTTGTGTGTGCCTGTATGTGTGATCCATCAGAGAATTCCTAAATTAATACTGGATTTTCATCTTACATTGGATGCCATGGAGCGGACAGAGACCGCTTCTACAGATGAGTGGTTAGGGCTGTTGAGCTGGTACTAAAGGTAACTGAGCAACTAAAGTTGAGGACAGATTTAGGGTGCTGAGCTAAGAGTATTGGGGAGGGCACACCAGGGCCAGGAGTTTGATAATGCTCAGCAATTGAGCAATGTGTGTGTCTGTGTTTTTCATCTTGCAGATCCAGTATTCTCTAGGCCCGGCTGGTAGCATGGCCTATTTCTGGAATTAAAGGAGGGTAGCAAAAGCTACATGCAACAGGTGTCCACAGAAGTCATAGATGTAGGATCCCCCTGGAGTGGAGGTACAAATGGTTGTGAGCCACCTGATGTGGGTACTAGAAATTGAACTTGGTTCCTCTAGAAGATTAGTAAGCACTCTTAACTGCTAAGTCATTTTAAATCCCCCCCTTTCTTTACATTCTTCAAGACTTTGTCTCAATTCCTGTCTCCCACTTTTTGTTGAGTGATTGGACAATTTATTCAATTGTCCTTTGTCTTGTCATTTGTTAAGTATTTGAGACTTTTATTGGTATTTGCTAGTGCTGTTCCATGAGTTAAGTACAATTAATGAGTTTTACTACCCATAAAATTATCTTAAAATATTTTCTTTAAAATAAATGGCAAAGGTTGAATAGAAAATAGACACTCAATAAAAGCAAATATTATTCTGATCACAGTCAGTGCTATTTGCACTGCATCATAACACATGTCGGAAGGAGCATAGAAAGACTGAAGAGTTTGGGGTTAGACCCACTTATTTCTTCAATGTGCTTCTTGTTAATGTAGTGATTGTGCACATGGCTTTCCACTTTCGTAGTCATTGCATTTTACTTAAATGTAAAAAATACACACAACTCTGCTCCAGTACCAAGAATAAGTGCGCTGTGCAGGCTTTCTCAGGTTTAGAGTATTTTTAAAATGATTATTTCTAAAACAAAAATTTAATACATTAGATATCTCTTTTTTATAATCTAGAACATTAAGATTAAATACTCTCTGAAAATGGTTTTTCAAGGAAATAGATTCCTCTTATTAGAAAACTGACATTCTCAATAAGAAAACATGAAGTTATAACAGAAGAAAATAAAACAACAACAACAGAAAGGATGAACTAAAACCCAAGCTGAGATTTATGGGTGAGTCAGGGACAACAAAAAAAAGTTAGACAAGAATAATAGTAAATCAAAGATAAACTAAATAAAATTTCTTACTTACTAATTATCCAGGAAAATAAAAGCACTACGGAGAGGATTTCTTGTAGTCATATCTATTACTCCCCCACATCTGAAACAGATATTGTCTTTCCTTTTATTTCTGAAAATGGACTATCTGTGCTCCTAAAAGCAGGATATTTTCCTGATAGGTAACATATCATCCAGCTTCTGCTTTATATCTCTTCTTATTTTCATATATTAACATAATTTTGTGTTTCCTATTTTTATACCATCTAAGTGTAAAAATGATTTTTTGTTAAATACTATATACATACTCCCCACTAAACTATGTAACATTTGTGTGTTTGAGAGAGATTTGTCAAAATGCAATAAAATATATTAACTTCCTAACTAAAATTGATATTCAAAAATAAAGTATATATAATACTTCTGGTAATGCCAACTATTGCTTATCCCTTTTCTTCTTTTTATTTATTCTTCTCATGTATTATATCCCAAATGTACTTTTCTCTCTCTTCTATCCCTAGTATCTCCCCACCTTTCTTTTCCCCCAGACCCACCCCCGGCCATCTTCCCTCAGAAAAGAGCAGGCCTATAAGACAAATACATCAACACAGCATAACAAGCTACAATAAAACCAGGCACTCACTACCACATCAAGGCTGGACAAGGCAACCCAATAGGAGAAAACGTGTCCCACAAGTAGGTAAAAGAGTCAGGGACAGCCCTAACTCTGACATAAGAACACCAAGCTACATAACCATAACATATATTCAGAGGACTTCGGCCACAGACACACAGGCTCCCTGATCTTGGTGACCTTACTTGAGTTCCAGACAGTTGATTTTGTGGGTCATATTTTTTGTGGTAGCCTTGATGCCTCCTCCCCTCTCCTTTCCCCTCCTCTTCCCCTCCTTCTCCCGCTCCACATCCTCCTCCTTCTCCTCCTCAGATCAGCCTAATATTTGGCTATGAGACTCTCTATCTGTTCCCATTAGTTACTGGATGCGTCAGTCCCAGCACACTGCGCAGGCAGCACAAACTGTAGCCTGTTGATTTTGTGGCTGGGTTGGTGTCCCAATTCCTCCACTTGAGGCCTTGCCTGGTTACAGAGGATGGTTGTGTTCACCATTACTAGGAGACTTCTCTAGTGTTCCTCCTAGATTGAGGAAGTTTCCATTGCACTAGACTTTTACCTTGCTCTGGAAATGCTGCCCAATTCCAATGGTTTCTGTCAGTATTCTCTCCAGTCTCCTCCACCACCTGATCCCTCCTGCTTTCATCTGCACTTTCCCTTGAATTCCCCTGATATAATATCTTTTTTATTTTCCCTTCCCGGGGAGATTTTTGTGTCCATCCCCTTAAGTCCTCCTGGTTACTCAGCCTCTCTGGGTCTGTAAGTTATATAGCATGGCTATCCTTTACTTTATGCTAACATACACTTATTAGTGAGGAGATACCATGTTTGTCTTTCTGGGTCTGGGTTACCTCACTCAGCATGATTCTTTCTAATCAAAAGAGTTCATGATGCCATTTTTTAACAGTAGTACTTCATGTGTAGATGTGCCACATATTTAAAAATTCATTTTTTAGTTGGGGGATAACTAGGTTATTTCCACTTTGTGGCTATTATGAATAAAGCTGTTATGAACATAGTATAGTGAGTGTCCTTGTGGTAGGATTGAGTGTCCTGTACATATATGTTCAGAATATCACTGCGGAGCTCCTGGTGTGGCTGGATCTTTAGGTAGATCAATTCTTGATCTTATGAGGAAACACCATATTCATTTCCACAGTTGCTGTACATGTTTGCATTCCCACCAGCAATGGAGAAGTGTTCCTCTTGCTCCATATCCTCACCAGCGTGAGCCATCTCTTGTGTTCTTAACCACTCTGATGGGTATAAGATGAAATCTCAAAATTGTTTTGATTTGCATTTCCCTGGTTACTGAAGATGTTGAAATTTTCTTTAAGAGTTTCCCAGCCATTTAAGATTTCTCCCTTGAAAATTCTCTGTTGAAACTTCTGCCTCATATTTAAATTGGGTTATTAAATGTGTTGATATTTACTTTCTTGAGATCTTTATATATTTTGAATATTAGCCCTCTGTCTCATGTGTCAAATGCTGCCATTTTGTTGAATTGACAGTGTCCTTTGCCTTACACTAGATTTTCAGTTTCATAAAGTCTCATTTAATAATTGTTTGTGGCTGAGCTTTTGGTGTCCTGTTCAGAAAGTCACCTACAGTGCCAATGTGTTCAAGGACACCCCTCACTTTCTCTTCTATCAGGTCCAGTTTTTGATGCACTTGAACTTGAGCCTCATGAGGGGAAATAAATATTGATCTATTTTGCATTCTTCTTTTTTATATATTTATCATAAGCTGCTATGAAAATATTCATTTCAGTCAATATGTAGATATGTATTTACTTCTTTGGCCAAATAATTCTAATAGTAAACAATAATATAATGTAAGCTAGGTTCGTACCGAATTTTTCCCTTGGATATTAGACAATTTTATTTACATTTCAAATGTATCCCTTTCCCGGTTTCTCATCAATTACCCCTATCCTATCTACTCTTCCCCTTCTTCTATGAGGGTGCTTCCCACCAATCCACCCACCACTTCCCACTTCTACACCCTGGCATTCCCCTACACTGGGGGTCAAGCCTTGGCAGGACAAAGGGCTTCTCCCATTGGTGCCCAACAAGGTCATCCTCTGCTACATATGCAGCTGGAGCCATGGTCTGTTCATGTGTACTCTTAGGATGGTGGTTTAGTCCCTGAGAGCTCAGGTTGGTTGGTATTGTTGTTCTTATGAAGTTGTAAACCCCTTCATCTCCTTCAATCCTTTCTCTAACTTATCCAATGGGGACCTAGTTCTCAATTTAATGGTTGACTGTGAGCATTTTCCTCTGTATTGTCATGCTTTGGGCAGAGATTCTTAGGAGACAGCTGTATCAGGATCCTTTCAGTATGCACTTCTTGGTATCAGAAATATGGTCTGGGTTTGGTGGTTGTGTATATATATATATATATATACACATGTATATATGGATCTCCAAGTGGGTCAGCCACTGGATGGCTGTTCTTTCAGTTCATGCTACAAACTTTGTCTCATTTATTCCTGTGAATATTTTTGAACCCTTTCTAAGAAGGACTGAAGAATCCCTAATTTGGTCATCCTTCTTCTTGAGCTTCCTGAGGTCTGTGGATTGTATCTTGGGTAATCCGAGCTTTTGGGGTAATATCCACTTATCAGTGAGTGCATACTATGAATTTTTTTGTGATTGGGTTACCTCACTCAGGATGATATTTTCTAGTTAGATCCATTTGTCTGTGAATTTCAAGAAGTCATTGTTTTTAATAGCTGAGTAGTACTCCATTGTGTAGATGTACCACATTTTCTATAACCATTCCTCTGTTAAAGGTCATCTGGTTTCTTTCCAGCTTCTAGCTATAATAAATAAGGCTGCTGTGAACATAATGGAACATGTGTCCTTGTTACTTGTTGGAGCATCTTTTAGGTATATGCCCAGGAGTGGTATAGCTGGGTCCTCAGGTAATACCATGTCCAATTTTCTGGGGAACTATAACACTGATTTCCACAGTGGTTGTACCAGCTTGCAATGCCACCAAAAGTGTACCAGTGTTCCTCTTTTTCCACATCCTTGTAGGCATGTGCTGTCATCTGAGTTTTTGATTTTAGCCATACTGACTGGTGTGAAATGGAATCTCAGGGTTGTTTTTCTTTGCATTTCCCTGATGACTAAGGATGTTGAACAGTTCTTTAGGTACTTCTCAGCATTCAATATTCCCCAATGCCCATGTGTTTGAGGCTCTTCCCCACCTTCTCTTCTATTAGTTTGAGTGTATCTGGTTTTTGATGGAGGTCCTTGATCCAGTTGGATTTGAGCTATGTACAGGACAGTAAGAATGGATCGATTTGCATTCTTCTACATGTTGACCTCCAGTTGAACCAGCACCATTTGTTCTCTTTTTCCCACTGAATGGTTTCAGCTTCTTTGTCAAAGATCAAGTGAACATAGGTGTGTGGGTTCATTTCTGGGTCTTAAATTCTATTTCACTGATCTACGTGCCAGTCTCTGAACATGTACTTTTTTTTATCACTATTGCTCTGTAATATAGCTTGAGGTCAGGGATGGTGATGCCCCAGAAGTGCTTTTATTGTTGAGAATAGTTTTCAATATCTTGGATTTTGTTATTTCAAATAAATTTGCTGGTCTTTCTAACTCTATGAAGAATTGAGTTGGATTTTTGATGGGAATTTCATTGAATCTGTAGACTGCTTTTGGCAAAATACCCCTTTGTACTATATTAATCCTGTCGACCCATGAGCATGGGAGATCTTTCCACCTTCTGAGACCTTCTTCAATTTCTTTCTTTACAGAGTTGAAGTTCTTGTAATACAGATATTTCACTTGCTTGGTTAGAGTTACATCAAGGTATGTTATATTATTTGGGACTCTTGTGAAGGATGCCAGTTCCCTAATTTCTTTCTCAGTCTGTTTAATCCTTTGAGTAGAGGAAGGCTACTGATTTATTTGAGTTAATTTTATATCTAGCCACTTTGCTGAAGTTGTTTATCATGTTTAGGAGTTCTCTGGTGGAATTTTTGGGGTCACTTAAGTATATTATCATATCACCTGGAAGTAGTGATATTTTGACTTCTTCCTTTCCAATTGGTATCCCTTTGACCTCTTTTTGTTGTCCGATTGTTCTGGATAGAACTTTGAGTACTATATTGAATAAATAGGAAGAGAGTGGGCAGCCTTGTCTAGACCCTGATTTTAGTGGGATTGCTTCAAGTTTCTCTCCATTTAGTTTGATGTTAGCTACTGGTTTACTGTATATTGGTTTTACTATGTAAAGTATGGGCCTTGAATTATCAACCTTTCCAAGACTTTTAATATGAAGACGTATTGAATTTTGTCAAACACTTTCTCAGCATCTAATGAGATAATTGTGCTTTTTTGAGTTTTTTATATATTGGATTACATTGATGGATTTCCGTATATTTAACCTTCCATGCATCACTGGGATGAAGCCTCCAGTTTCTTTTTGGTGGCACTGAGATCTGTGAGTTTTCCTCTTAGTGTTGCTTTCATTGTGTCCCATAAGTTTGGATATGCTGTGCCTTCATTTTCATTAAATTCTAAAAAGTCTTTAATTTCTTTCTTTATTTCTTCCTTGACCAAGTTATCATTTAGTAGAGCATTGGCTTTCTAACATTTTTCTTGTTATCGAAGACCTTAATTTGTGGGATACAGGGGTTATTTAAACCTTGTATTGGTTGAGGTCTGTTTTGTGAATGATAATATGGTCAATTTTGGAGAAGGTAACATGAGGTCCTGAGAATAAGGTTTATTCTTTTGTTTTAGGATGAAATGTTCTATAGATATCTGTTAAATGCCTTTGGTTCATAACTTCTGTTAGATTCTCCACGTCTTTGTTTAGTTTATGTTTCCATTGCTGAAAGTGGAGTGTTTAAGTCTTCCACAATTATGTGTGAAGTGCAATTTATGCTTTGAACTTCAGTAAGGTTTCTCTTATGAATATAGGTTCCCGTGCATTTGGAGCATAGATATTCAGGATTGAGAGTTCATCTTGGTGGATTTTTTCTTTGATGAATATGAAGTGTGTTTCCATAATTTTTTGATAACTTTTGGTTGAATGTTAATTTTATTATATATGGGAATGGCTACTCTCAGTTGTTTTTTTGAAACATTTGCTTGGAAAATTGTTTTCCAGGCTTTTACTCTGAGGGAGTGTCTGTCTTTGTCACTGAAGTGTGTTTCCTATACGCAGGGTCCTCTTTACAAATTCAGTCTGTTAGTCTATGTCTTTTTATTGGAGAATTGAGTCCATTGATGTTTAGAAATATTAGGAACCAATCATTATTGTTTCTTGTTATTTTCATTGTTAGAGGTGGAATTATGTTTGTGTGACTATCTTCTTTTGGGTTAGTTGAACTTCGATTACTTTCTTGCTTTTCCTAGGGTGTAGTTTCCCTCCTTGGGTTGGAGTTTTCCATCTATTATCTTTTGTAGGGCTGAATTTGTGGAAAGATATTGTGTAAATTTGGTTTTGTCATGGAATATCTTGGTTTCTCCATCTATGTTAATTGAGATTTTTGCCAGATATAGTAGCCTGGACTGGTATTTTTGTTCTATTAGGGTCTTTATGACATTTCTCCATGATCATAGTTTCTGTTGAGAAGTCTGATGTAACTCTGGTAGGTCTGCTTTTATATGTTATTTGACCTTTTTTTCTCCTTACTGCTTTTAATATTCTTTCTACGTTTTGTATGTTTGTTGTTTTGACCATTATGTGACAGGAGGAATTTCTTTTCTAGTCTAATCTATTTGGAGTTCTGTAGGCTTATTGTATGTTTATGGGCATCTCTTTCTTTAGGTTAGGGAAGTTTTCTTCTATAATTTCATTGAAGATATTTACTTGCCCTTTAGGTTGGAATTCTTCACTCTATAATATAGTTATTACCCTTAGGTCTGATCTTCTCATTTTGTTCTGGATTTCCTGGATGTTTTGGGATAAGAGCTTTTTGTATTTTCCATTTTCTTTGATGGTTGTGTGAATATTTTCTGTGTTTTCTTCTGCCAGTGACATTCTCTCTTCAATCTCTTGCATTCTGTTGATGATGCTTTCATCTATGACTCCTGATCTCTTTCCTAGGTTTTCTATCTTCAAGATTGTCTCCCTTTGTGATTTCTTTTTTGTTTCTATATTCACTTTTAAATCTTGGATGGTTTTGTTTAATTCTTTCACCTGTTTGGTTGTATTTTCCTGTAATCCTTTAAGGGATTTTTGTGTTTCCTTTGTAAGGGCCTTTACTTGTATACCTGTGTTGTCCTGTATTTCTTCAAAGGATTTATACCCTTTTAAAAGTCCTCTATCATCATCATGAGATTTGATTTTAAATCAAAATCTTGCTTTTGTCATGTTTTGGGCTATCCAGGGCTTGCTCTGGTCAGAGAACTGGGTTCTGATGATGCCAAATAGCCTTGGTTTCTGTTGTTTAATTTCTTGCCCTTGCTTCTCACCATCTACTTATCTCTGGTGTTAGGTGGTCTTGCTGTTTCTGAACATGGCTTGACCCTACTGTAAGCCATTGTGTCAGCACTCCTGGAGACCAGTTTTCTCCCAGTGTGATCACAAAGGGTCAGCTCTGGGCACAGGCAGATCCTGTCCTAGACTGCTCCTTGGTTCCTCTGTCCAGAGTGCTCTAGGTGGGTTCTTCTTGGCCAGGAATGTGAGCAGAAATGGTGGTCTCACCTATGCTCTCAGGGTTTTCTGAGAATTGAGCTCCCTCCCCTTGAGAATTGGTTTCACAGAGCTCTGGTACAGGGCCAGCTCTGGGTGCAGGCAGAAACCAGAAGGATCTTGGCCTAGACTGCTTCTCATTTTCTGTGTCCTGAGGGCTCCAGGAGGATCCCTCAGAGCAGAGTGGTGGTCTTATCTGTGCTCTTAGGTGTGTCAGCACTCCTGAAGACTGGCTCTCTCTTGGTGGGATGTGGGTACAAAGAGCTGTGGCCTATTTGCATTATTCTACATACTAACGTCCTGTTGAGCAGCACCATTTGCATATCTTAAATCACTGTGATAAAATCTTATTTTGAGAATGTATTTCAAAGTAGCTTTTTTCTTTTGGTTATTTAAAGGTAGGGTTGCTCGGGTGTAGCTCTGGCTGTCCTGAAACTTTCTCTGTAGACCAGGCTGGCTTCACACTCAGAGATCCACCTGCCTCTTCTTCCCAATTAAAGATCTGTGCTACCACACCCAAGCTAAAGTAGCTTTCAACAGAGGAATGGATACAGAAAATGTGGTACATCTACACAATGGAATATTACTCAGCTATCAAAAACAACGGCTTTATGAAATTCGTAGGCAAATGGTTGGAACTGGAAAATATCATCCTGAGTGAGCTAACCCAATCACAGAAAGACATACATGGTATGCACTCACTGATAAGTGGCTTTTAGCCCAAATGCTTGAATTACCCTTGATGCCTAGAACAAATGAAACTCAAGATGGATGATCAAAATGTGAATGCTTCACTCCTTCTCTAAAAGGGGAACAAGAATACCCTTGGCAGGGAAGAGAGAGGCAAAGATTAAAACAGAGACTGAAGGAACGCCCATTCAGAGCCTGCCCCACATGTTGCCCATACATATACAGCCACCCAATTAGACAAGATGGATGAAGCAAAGAAGTGCAGACCGACAGGAGCCGGATGTAGATCGCTCCTGAGAGACACAGCCAGAATACAGCAAATACAGAGGCGAATGCCAGCAGCAAACCACTGAACTGAGAATAGGACCTCCGTTGAAGGAATCAGAGAAAGAACTGGAAGAGCTTGAAGGGGCTCGAGACCCCATATGTACAACAATGCCAAGCAACCAGAGCTTCCAGGGACTAACCCTGGACTCTGACCTCATAGGTAGCAATGAATATCCTAGTAAGAGCACCAGTGGAAGGGGAAGCTCTGGGTCCTGCTAAGACTGAACCCCCAGTGAACTAGACTGTTGGGGGGAGGGCGGCAATGGGGGGAGGGTTGGGAGGGGAACACCCATAAGGAAGGGGAAGGGGGAGGGGGATGTTTGCCCGGAAACCAAAGAATTATTATTAAGTATTAAATAAATTAAAAAAAAAATCTGCTAGGGGAACTTACAAGATGGCTCAGTGATAACAGTGAATGGTTGCCATTGCAAAGGATTTATGTTTGATTCCCAGCATCAATTTGATGACTCACAACTGTCTGTCACTCTAGTATCAAGAGTTCAAAGGCTCTTTTCTGGACTTTATGGGAGCCAGGCACATGCATGGGACACAGACAATCATGCAGGCAAATGCCCATACACCTAAAATAATATTAAGAAAAAGCATACTAAAGCTGGAAATAGTGAAGCACATATTTAAATCCAAACTTAGGAGGCAGAGGCAGCCAGATATCTGTGAGCTGAAGCAAAGCTTGTACATAGACTGAATTCCAGGCCAGTCTGCCTACTTAGTAGGACCCTGTCACAGCACACACACACACACACACACACACACACACACACACAAACCAACAAAAAATGCTGAACAATTATTTAGGAAAGCTATTAACATTGCTATTTGCTACCTTTCACTAGAACTTTAGAGTAAAATCTCATTTTTTAAAACACCACATACTCAAGTCACAGAACATGTAGAAATCAAGCATATATCAACCTGAAAGCTTCATTCATATTGGCTAATTTCTGTGGAGCTTGAAGGTGTTTTGTAGCATGTGGAAGTAGGAAAATAATATTCAATACCTAGTTGTGAGCCCTACAGGATACAACAATTACTTTCCTGGTAAACCATGACTAATTAATATTGGCATGGATGTTGTAAGAATCATTATCCACTTTCTAATTGAATTTAAGATTCATACCATGTGATGGAATCTATACCTAGGACTATTTTCATGGCTAAGAACCTGTGGCTAGACAGGTCATAGGTCCTAGGGGAGAACTAATTATTACTTTGCTAAATGGATACATAATTAAACAGACTTCAAATGATTTATCCTTATAAATTAGTAGATCCTTATAGATTAGTGCATCTCTCAAACCTCATCAGAGAAGCTGCTCTTTGAATTAAATGTTGGTTAACAGAAACACGTCATTGGTCAATGTGTGGAGAAATCGAGAATGTAGAGTGCTTAGCCCTAAATGGGACATTTATATAATATACTTCCTCTGAAGGTTTGGGAATCCCAACAGGAAAAAATGAAGAAAGAGGTGGTAGATGACTACATCCAAATCTGTTTCCAAGACACAAGAAGACAATTACACCTAAAAACTCACAGTTGTGACACTATACAAGCTTAGGTCAGACCAAAATGCACTCGTGGAAAAGGGTAAAGTTCTGGTCCATGCTGAGTGGCTATTGGCTATTGATGGCTTCTGGAGGAGGGAGAGTCAGACTCTGTCAGGCTGTACACTACGGTAGACCAACCACACCCTAGTGGATGGCTGTGTACTCATTAGTGTATGGGCAGCACAAATTGGAGTCAGTGAGTCATTCTTTTTACAAAAAAAGGCATGGAGTGGGGGGCATGAAGGAATTTGAAGGTGGATCTAGAAAGAATTAGGAGAATTACAGGGGTGAATGTAACAAAAATATACTGTATGAAATTCTAAACATTAATAAAAGCATGAACACACACACATACACATACATGCACACACATACATACACTCACACATAAACACTACACATGTACAAGCAAACACACAAGGTACACATACACACACACACATAAACAACAAAAAAAGTTGTTAAATATTTGCTTAGCTCTGAAACTTAATCAAATCACAAAATAATTGGTCATCAAAAATTATGATTTGTTTTTAAAACATAATGTCAATATTTAAATTCTTTTCAAAACAAGTATATTTGTATTGATTATTAATATTACAACTTAAAAGGATTTTTGACATGGTGTGTTTTTCTAAAACACTGGCTGACCGTCTATTCATTATATAGGCCAGGTTGATTTTAAACTCAGGTGATCCTCCTGCCACAGCTTCCATTACATCCTGACATCTGGAAATTATATAAGAAATTTTCTATGAGATTTCTTTAATCAGTAATAATCATGCTATGACAGGTAAACTAGTTAATTAGCAAATTTCCTGAATTTAACTTTTATTAAGGATACTTTTTATTAAGGATATTCAAATCTTATTCCCTTTCCCAGTTTTCTAACCATAAGCCTCCTATCCCATTCTCCTCCCACTTCTTCTATAAGGGTGTTCCTCCTCCCCAACAACCCTGTTCCCAATTCCCCAGCCTGACATTCCCCTACACAGGGGGTCCAGCCTTGGCAGGACCATCCTGCATCCATCAGCACCCAACAAGGTCATCCTCTGCAACAGATGCAGGGAGAGCCATGGGTCTGTCCATGTGTACTCTTTGGGTAGTGGTTTAGTCCCTGGAGGCTCTGGTTGGTTGGTATTGTAGTTCTTATGGGGTCGCAAGCCCCTTCAGCTCCTTCAACCTGTCTCTAACTCTTCCAATGGGGACCCCATTCTCAGTTTGATGGTTTGCTGCTAGTATTCACCTCTGTGTTTGTCACGTTCTGGCTGAGACTCTCAGAAGATGGCAATGTCAGGCTCCTGTCAGCATGCACTTCTTGACTTCATCAACATTGTCTAGTTTTGGGAGCTGTATATATATAGACTGGATCAGTAGGTAGGGCAGTCTCAGAATGGCCATTCCTTCAGTCTCTGCTCAAAATGTTATCTCCATATCTTTTCCTATGTATATTTTTGTTCCCCCTTTTAAGAGGGACTGAAGCATATGCACTTTGGTCATCCTTCTTCTTGAGTTTCATGTGGTCTATGAATTGAATCTTGGGTAATTTGAGTTTTTTGGCTAATATCCACTTGTAAGTAAGTGCATACCATGTGTGGTATTTTGTGATTGGGTTGTCTCACTCAGGATGATATTGTTCTATGAAAATCATGAAGTCACTCTTTTGATAGCTGAGTAATATTCCATTGTGTAGATGTACCAAATTTTCTGTATCCATTTCTCTGTTGAAGGGCATCTGGGTTCTTTCAAGCTTCTAGCTATTATAAATAAGGCTGCTGTGAACATAGTAGAGCATGTGTCTTTGTTATATGTTGGAGCATCATTTGGGTATATACCCAGGAGTGGTATAGCTGGGTCCTCAGGTAATACTATGTCCAATTTTCTGAGGAACCTCCAGGCTGATTTCCAGAATGGTTGTACAAGCTTATATCTGTTGTCACCTGAGTTTTTGATCTTAGTCACCCTGACTGGTGTGAAGTGGAATCTCAGGGTTGTTTTGTTTTGCATTTCCCTGATGACTAAGGATATTAAACATTTCTTTAGGTACTTCTCAGTTATTCAGTATTTCTCACTGAGAATTCTTTAGATCTGTACCCCATTTTTAATAGGGTTGTTTGGCTCTCTGGAGTCTAACTTCTTGAGTTCTTTGTATATTTTGGATATTAGTCCTATATTGGATATAGGACTGGTAAAGATCTTTTCCCAATCTGTTGGTTGCTATTTTGTCAAATGAGAGTTTCTTTTGCCTTACAGATGCTTTGTAGTTTTATCAGGTCCTATTTTTTGATTCTTGATCTTAGAGTATAAGCCATTGGTGTTTACTTCAGGAAAATTTTTCCCCAGTGTCCATGTGTTCGAGATTCTTCCCCACTCTTTCTTCTATTAGTTTGAATGCATCTGGTTTGATGTGGAGTTCCTTGATTCACCTGGACTTAAGCATTGTGCAAGGGCAATAAGAATGGGTCAACTTCATTCTTCTATGTGCTGACCTCCAGTTGAACCAGCACCATTTGTTGAAAATGATATCTTTTTTCTACTGGACAGTTTTAGATCCTCTGTCAAAGACCAAGCTACCATAGGGGTATGGGTTCATTTCTGGGTCTTCAATTCTATTCTATTGATCGACCTTCCTGCCTCTGAACCAATACCATACATATTTTATCATTATTGCTCTGTAATACAGCTTGAGCTTGTGAGGGTGATTCCCCCAGAAGTTCTTTTATTGTTGAGGATAGTTTTCAATATCGTGGGTTTTTTGTTATTTCAAATGAATTTGCAAATTGCTCTTCATAACTCTCTGAAGAATTGAGTTGGAGTTTTGATGGAGATTGCATCGAATCTGTAGATTGCTTTTGGCAAAATGGCCCTTTTTACTATATTAGTCCTGCCAATCCATGAGCATGAGAGGTCTTCCCATCTTCTGAGATATTTTTAAGTTTCATTTGTCAGAGACATGAAGTTCTTGTCATACAGATCTTTCACTTCCTTGGTTAGAATCACACAGAGGGATTTTATGTTACTTATGACTATTATGAAGGGTGTCATTTTCCTAATTCCTTTCTCAGTTTATTTGTCCTTGAGTAGAGGAATGCAACTGATTTGTTTTAGTTAATTTTATACCCAGTCACTTTGCTGAAGTTGTTTGTCAGGCTAAGTAGTTCTCTGGTGGTACTTTTGGGGTCATTTAAGTATACTATCATATCATCTGCAAATAGTGATATTTTGACTTTTTCGATCTTTTGTTGTCTGATTGCTCAGGCCAGGACTTTGAGTACTATATTAAATAGGTAGAAAGAGAGTGGGCAGCCTTGTCTAGTCCCTGATTTTAGTGGGATTGCTTCAAGTTTCTCTCCATTTAGTTTGATGTTGGCTACTGTTTTGCTGTATATGGCTTTTACTATGTTAAGTATGGGCCTTGAAATCATGATCTTTCCAAGCCTTTTAACAAGAAGGGGTATTGAATTTTGTCAAATGCTTTCTCAGCATCTAATGAGATAATCATTTTTTCCCGTTGAGTCTGTTTACATAGTGGATTACGTTGATGGCTTTCTGTATATTGAAGCATCCCTGAGTCCCTGGAATGAAACCTACTTGATCATGAAGGATGATCATTTTGATGTGTTCTTGGATTTTGGTTTGCCACAATTTTATTGAGTATTTTTGTTGCAATATTCTTAAGGGAGATTGTTCTGAAGTTCTCTTTTTTTGTTGGATTTTTGTGTAATTTAGATGTAAGCATAATTCTGGCTTCATAGAAGGAATTGGGTAGTGCTACTGTGCTACTTCTGTTTGTATTTGGTAGAATAGTTTGGACAATATTGTGGTATTTGGTCTTCTATGAAATACTTAAAGAATTGTGCAACACATCTGGTACTGGGCTTTTTTTTTTTTTTGGTTAGGAGAATTTTAGTAACTGCTTCTATTTTTTTAGGAGGTATGGACTGTTTTGATGATTTATCTGACCCTGGTATCTGTCTAGAAAATTGTCCATTTTATCCAGATTTTCCAGTTTTGTTGAATATAGGCTTTCGTAGTAGGATCTGATGACTTTTTGGAATTCCTCAGATTCTGTTGTTATGTTTCCCTTTTCATCTTTGATTTTGTTAATTTGGATACACTCTCTGTGCCCTCTGGTTAGTCTGGCTTATCTATTTTGTTGATTTCCTCAAAGAAGCAGCTCCTGGTTTTGTTGATTTTTTTTGTATAGTTCTTTTTGTTTGTACTTGGTTGATTCAGCTCTGACTTTGACTATTTCCTGCTGTCTTCTTTTTTGTTCTAGAGCTTTTAGGTGTGCTGTCAAATTGCTAGTGTATGCTCTCTCCAGTTTCTTTTTAGAGGCACTCAGAGCTATGATTTTTACTCTTAGCATTGCTTTCCTTGTGTCCCATAAGTGTGGGCATAATGTTGTGCCTTCATTTTCATTAAATTCTAAAACGTCTTTAATTTCTTTCTTTATTTCTTCATTGACCAAGTTGTCATTGAATAGAGCATTGTTCAACTTCCATGTATATGTGGGCTTTCTGTCATTATTGAAGACCAGCCTTAATCCGTTGTGATCTGATAGGATGCATGGGATAGTTTCAATTTTCTTGTATCTGTTGAGGTCTGTTTTTTGACGGATTATATGGTCAATTTTAGAGAAGGTACCATGAGGTGCTGAGAAGAAGGATTATTCTTTTGTTTTAGGATGAAATGTTACATAAATATTTGTTAAATACATTTGTTTCATAACTTCTGTTAGTTTCTCTATATCTCTGTTAACTTTCTGTTTCCATGTTCTGTCCATTGATGAGAGTGGGGTGTTAAAGTTTCCTACTTTTGTTGTGTATGATGCAATGTATGCTTTGAACTTTAGTAAGGCTTCTTTTTATGAATATGGGTGCCCTCTTTATGAATATGGGCATAGATGTTCATAACTGAGAGTTCATCTTGGAAGAATTTTTCCTTTCATGAGTATGAAGGGTCCTTCCTTATCTTTTTTTGATAACTTTCAGTGGAAAGTTGATTTATTTGATATTAGAATGGCTACTCCCACTTGTTTTTGGGAGCATTTGCTTGGAAAATTATTTTCCAGCCTTTTACCTGAGGTATTTTGTCACAGAGGTTTGTCTTCTGTATGCAGCAAAATGCTATGTCCTCTCTATGAATCCACTCTGTTAGTTTTTTTTATTGGGGAATTAAGTCCCTTGATATTTAGAGATATTAGGGACCAATGATAGTTGTTTCCTGTTATTTTTTTTGTTAGAGGTGGAATTATGTTTGTGTGATTATCTTCTTTTGGGCTAGTTGAAATTAGATTCCTTTCTTGCTTTTCCTAGGGTATAGTTTCTCTCCTTTGGTTGGAGTTTTCCATCTGTTATCCTTTGTAGGGCTGAATTTGTAGAAAGATACTGTGTAAATTTAGTTTTGTCATGGAATATCTTGGTTTCTCCATCTATGTTAATTGAGAGTTTTGCTGGATATAGTAGCCTTGGCTGGCATTTGTGTTCTCTTAGGGCTTGTATGACATCTGTCCAGCATATTTTACCTTTATAGTTCTGTTGAGAAGTGTGATGTAATTCTGATACGTTTGCCTTTTTCTGTTACTTGACCTTTTTTTTTTCCCTTACCACTTTTAATAGTCTTTCTATGTTTTGTTTGCTTGGTGTTTTGACCATTATGTGACAGGAGGAATTTCTTTTCTAGTCCAATCTAATTGGAGTTCTATAGCTTATTGTATGTTTATGGGCATCTCTTTCTTTAGGTTAGAGAAGTTTTCTTCTATAATTTTGTTGAAGATATTTACTGACCCTGGAAGTTAGGTCTCCACTCTCTTCTATACTTATTTTTGTTAGGTTATATCTCTCATTGTGTCCTGGATTTCCTGTTTTCATTAGATGTTTACACTTGTGTCTTACATTATATTTGATGACTGTGTCAATGTTTTCTATGGTATCTTCTGCCCGTGAGATTCTCTCTTCTATCTCTTGAATTGTGTTGGTGATGCTTTCATCTATGACTCCTGATCTCTTTCCTAGGTTTTCTATCTTCAAGATTGTCTCCCTTTGTGATTTCTTTTTTGTTTCTATTTCCAATTTTAAAGAATAGTTTTGTTTGATACCTTCATCTGTTTGGTTGTGTTTTCCTGTAATTCTTTAAGGGATTTTTGTGTTTCCTCTTTAAGTGCTTCTACTTGTTTACCTGTGTTGTCCTGTATTTCATGATGGAATTTATTTATGTCCTTCTTAAAGTCCTCTATTATCATTATGAGATGTGAATTTAAATTCAAATCTTGCTTTTCCAGTGTGATTGCATATCCAGTATTTGCTTTGGTTGGACAAATGGGCTCTGATGATACCACCTAGTCTTGGTTTCTGTTGCTTTGGTTCCTGTGCTTGCCTCTGGCCATCAGGTTGTCTCAGATCTTAACTTGTTTTTCTGTTTCTGACAGTGGCTTGACCCTCCTGTAGGGCTGTGTGTCAGCACTGCTGTAGATCTGTTTTCTTTCAGCAGGATCTGGGAACAGAGCCCTGTGGGACCGGGGGTATGCCTGGTGTATGCAGAAAGCAGAAGGGATCCTGACCCATATTATTCCTAGGTTTCTGTGTCCTAAAGTCTCCAGGCTGGTAGCTTGGAGCAGAAAATTTGATCTTACCTGGGCTTTCAGGTGTGTCAGTGCTCCTGGTGACTGGCTTTTAGCTCTGGGTACAGGCAGAAATCGGAAGTGTCCTGCCCCTGACTACTGGTAGGTTTCTGTGCCCAGAGGGCAGAGTGGGCACTAGGTGGCTTCGTCTTGGGTCAGGAGTATAAGCAGAAATATTTATCTCCTCTGAGCTCTCAGTATTGTTCGTACTTCTCAGAGTCCAGCTCTCTCCCACATGGGATTTGGGTACAGAGAGCTGTGGGACTGGTTCAGCTCCAGGTGCAGGCAGAAACAGGAAAATTCCTGCCCCTGACTGCTCCTAGGTTCCTGTATCCAGAGGGCACAGGGCAGGTTCCTCTTGGGTCAGGAAATGTGCAGAAGTGGTGATCTTTCCTGAACTCTCAGGTTTGCTCGCACTTCTGAGATTCCAACTCTCTGTCCCAAGGGATTTGGGTAAAGATAACTTTGGGACTGGTTTAATTCTGGGTGCAGTCAGAAACCGGAAGTGTCCTACCCCAGACAGCTCCTACCTTTGTGTGTCCTGAGGCCACCGGGCAGGTTGCTCAGAGCAGAAGAGTCGGTCTTACCTCTGCTCTCAGCTGTGTAGGCACTGTGGACAACTGGCTTTCAACTCTATTTTTTTCTTTACTTTTTAAAAATAATGTAAACTGGCTTTGAGTAACTTGAATAGTCAGGTTGATAATAGTGACTAATCCTGTATGTGACATCCCTGGGGGGAGATATTCTCAGTTGCACGCTTACTTCTCTGACAAGGTTTGGGTATGAAGTAAAATGGAAAATTAGCAAGAATGAATTGGAACCTGATACTCAGAGAGATTAGAGGACAAAGAGAAAGAGAAAGAAGAGAGCTGTGCCCTATGGAGAGGAAACCGGGAATGACCAGCTGTTTTCAGAGGAAGATAGACACGTATAGTCAGGCATTGATGCTGAAAAGAAGTGGGGTGTCAACTGCCCGCTGTCCTCACTTTAGGTTGTGCAGTGACAGGGAAGTGTTTTTGCAAGGGAGGCACCAATTTAGTAAGTCGTGGGAAATCAGCTGATCACTGATTCTGAGAGTTGAATGAGGTTTAAAGAGACAAAGTTCTCAGGTGGGTATCAGCAGTTGTATGTAGCTGTAATCTAAACCGTATAACTGCTATCCTGGGTGGAAGCCTGTGCAGGGAGACACTGGAAGAAAGCAAAAGCTAATTGTGCTTGTCAGCACATCAACTGGTATGAAAGGATGTCAGAAAGAAAAGGGGAATTTGCTTTTCATTTTTGGAGAGTGAATGAAGTATGTTAACTTAGATGTAAAAATATTGTGTTAACTGAGGGAATATGGGCTTGTGTTGCTAGCACTGGAGTAGAGTCTGCATGCCTTTATCCCTACCGTATTTCTATCATACTTTGATTTAAAGAATTAGGTAAGCTTTCCACTTACAAAGGTTGTTTCAGTCTTCACACTGTCAACCATCACACATAGATCTTGTTAAGCTGAACACAAGAAGTACAGATTTCACATTTACTGGACTGAAATGTTCTTTGCATAGCTCTAGCTATGGCCACTTAAATGTCAACATTGTTAACAATGCTGTCTCTAAATGAGAAACCTCCTGGAAATCTCTTTTACTTAGAGGGCCTTGCGTGTTAGAATGTTTCGTATATGTGAATATATTATTAATAAAAAGTCACGTTCAAAGTATTTGTGCTCCAAGTTTCAGAGAGACATTTTTGTCATTCTCATCAGTTGGGTTTTAATAGTTTTTAAAATTTTATGAGTAGATAGAAAATCACCCCAAATATGAACACATCCAAAAATAATTGAGCATTAGGCAATTAAAATATTTTTCTGACACTAAAACTAATTTTAGACAAGTAGACCTTGAGATAGCCATTCATGTAAGAGCATTTGTGTATTCTGAGTCGCTTTGAATGTTTCAAGGGTTAGGATTGTTCCTTGTTTACCCAAAGTGACTCTGGATTTATGTCTGTCCTTCTGTTCTGGAGATCTTACTTATCTGGCCCTGGATCATGTCTACTCTACAAGTCTATGAACGGAGATATAGTGCAGCTTGTTAGAGCAACTAATAGCTCCTCTCTCCTTGCTTCGCTGCTCAGACCCCTCATTTATCTAGCTCATATGGTCATCTCTAGCAGCTTTCCTTATTCTTAATACCTCCTTAAGTGTAATTTTAGGGTCAGTGAGAAATTTACCTTTTTTTGAGTCAGAGTGTTTCTCTTTCAGATGTCTATAAAGTAATTTATTGTCCATAATGTAATGTTTTGGCCACCAAACTATGAAAACGTTCCAGGTACACTTATTTGTATTCTCTCAAATCTGTTATTCCTTTAAGAGAATAAGCCTTTAGAAAGGTAAGTGAATGCTTCCCCTACATGTGTTCATGTGCCCCACGTGCACTCAGTGCCTTGGAGGCCAGAGAAGATGTTGGGATTCCTTGAATGGAGGTTTAGAACTGCCAAGCAGATGCAGCCAACCAATCCCAGACCCTCTGGAAGAGCAGGAAATGCTCTTAACTGCTCAGCCACCACTCCAGCCTCAAAATGTATGCTTTCAAATTCACAAGCCTCACTGGACATGGCAGGCACACTTGTCATGGCAGCACTTGGGAACTGAGGGAGGATCACAGAGCTGACAGTCTCATAGACAAACAAGACATTACAAAGTCATCAGCTCCCTGATAGAGGTATTAGTCACAGGAGGTTTTCTCAGCAATACTCCCACAAACATGTGGACCATGTAACAACAAATACAAATTTTATGAACTATGTAGGTATTTATTTTGTAATAGAAATAGCTAATATTTGCTGATGTTCATTCTCCTTATGTTGCCGGCTATCCTCATTTTAAAAAGCCTCTAAAATATAGAGCTAAAGCAGAATATTCAGTAATTTAAAGTTCACATTAAAAAGTACAAACTGAAATTATATTAAGTACAACATACAACACAAAACACACATACTTAAGCATACATTAAAGATGTATATACCCCCCACACCCGCGGATCCCGGCCCGCAGCAGCTCTCTGCTCCCAGACCCGGTGAGAGAGAGACCCAACCGCCTGGTCAGGTGGGCACTCCTGAGGCTGCAGAGCGGAAGAGACCACCAACACTGCTCACCCCTGCCCACATCCCTGGCCCAAGAGGAAACTGTATAAGGCCTCTGGGCTCCCGTGGGGGAGGGCCCAAAGCGGCAGGACTTCTGCGCCTGAGACACCGCCGCGGGAACCTGAAAGAAACAGACCGGATAAACAGTTCTCTGCACCCAAATCCCGTGGGAGGGAGAGCTAAACCTTCAGAGAGGCGGACAAGCCTGGGAAACCAGAAGAGACTGCTCCCTGCACACACATCTCGGACGCCAGAGGAAAAAGCCAAAGACCATCTGGAACCCTGGTGCACTGAAGCTACCGGAAGGGGTGGCACAGGTCTTCCTGGTTGCTGCCGCTGCAGAGAGCCCCTGGGCAGCACCCCACGAGCGAACCTGAGCCTCGGGACCACAGGTAAGACCAAATTTTCTGCTGCAAGAAAGCTGCCTGGTGAACTCAAGACACAGGCCCACAAGAACAGCTGAAGACCTGTAGAGAGGAAAAACTACACGCCGGAAAGCAGAACACACTGTCCCCATAACTGACTGAAAGAGAGGAAAACAGGTCTACAGCACTCCTGACACACAGGCTTATAGGTCAGTCTAGCCACTGTCAGAAATAGCAGAACAAAGTAACACTAGAGATAATCTGATGGCGAGAGGCAAGCGCAGGAACCCAAGCAACAGAAACCAAGACTGCATGCCATCATCGGAGCCCAATTCTCCCGCCAAAACAAACATGGAATATCCAAACACACCAGAAAAGCAAGATCTAGTTTCAAAATCATATTTGATCATGATGCTGGAGGACTTCAAGAAAGACATGAACACACTTAGGGAAACACAGGAAATCATTAATAAACAAGTAGAGGCCTACAGAGAGGAATGGCAAAAATCCCTGAAAGAATTCCAGGAAAACACAATCAAACAGATGAAGGAATTAAAAATGGAAATAGAAGCAATCAAGAAAGAACACATGGAAACAACCCTGGATATAGAAAACCAAAAGAAGAGACAAGGAGCTGTAGATACAAGCTTCACCAACAGAATACAAGAGATGGAAGAGAGAATCTCAGGAGCGGAAGATTCCATAGAAATCATTGACTCAACTGTCAAAGATAATGTAAAGCGGAAAAAGCTACTGGTCCAAAACATACAGGAAATCCAGGACTCAATGAGAAGATCAAACCTAAGGATAATAGGTATAGAAGAGAGTGAAGACTCCCAGCTCAAAGGACCAGTAAATATCTTCAACAAAATCATAGAAGAAAACTTCCCTAACCTAAAAAAAGAGATACCCATAGGCATACAAGAAGCCTACAGAACTCCAAATAGATTGGACCAGAAAAGAAACACCTCCCGTCACATAATTGTCAAAACACCAAACGCACAAAATAAAGAAAGAATATTAAAAGCAGTAAGGGAAAAAGGTCAAGTAACATATAAAGGGAGACCTATCAGAATCACACCAGACTTCTCGCCAGAAACTATGAAGGCCAGAAGATCCTGGACTGATGTCATACAGACCCTAAGAGAACACAAATGCCAGCCCAGGTTACTGTATCCAGCAAAACTCTCAATTAACATTGATGGAGAAACCAAGATATTCCATGACAAAACCAAATTTACACAATATCTTTCTACAAATCCAGCACTACAAAGGATAATAAATGGTAAAGCCCAACATAAGGAGGCAAGCTATACCCTAGAAGAAGCAAGAAACTAATCGTCTTGGCAACAAAACAAAGAGAATGAAAGCACACAAACATAACCTCACATCCAAATATGAATATAAAGGGAAACAATAATCACTATTCCTTAATATCTCTCAATATCAATGGCCTCAACTCCCCAATAAAAAGACATAGATTAACAAACTGGATACGCAACGAGGACCCTGCATTCTGCTGCCTACAGGAAACACACCTCAGAGACAAAGACAGACACTACCTCAGAGTGAAAGGCTGGAAAACAACTTTCCAAGCAAATGGTCAGAAGAAGCAAGCTGGAGTAGCCATTCTAATATCAAATAAAATCAATTTCCAACTAAAAGTCATCAAAAAAGATAAGGAAGGACACTTCATATTCATCAAAGGAAAAATCCACCAAGATGAACTCTCAATCCTAAATATCTATGCCCCAAATACAAGGGCACCTACATACGTAAAAGAAACCTTACTAAAGCTCAAAACACACATTGCACCTCACACAATAATAGTGGGAGATTTCAACACCCCACTCTCATCAATGGACAGATCATGGAAACAGAAATTAAACAGTGATGTCGACAGACTAAGAGAAGTCATGAGCCAAATGGACTTAACGGATATTTATAGAACATTCTATCCTAAAGCAAAAGGATATACCTTCTTCTCAGCTCCTCATGGTACTTTCTCCAAAATTGACCATATAATTGGTCAAAAAACGGGCCTCAACAGGTACAGAAAGATAGAAATAATCCCATGCGTGCTATCGGACCACCACGGCCTAAAACTGGTCTTCAATAACAATAAGGGAAGAATGCCCACATATACGTGGAAATTGAACAATGCTCTACTCAATGATAACCTGGTCAAAGAAGAAATAAAGAAAGAAATTAAAAACTTCTTAGAATTTAATGAAAATGAAGATACAACATACTCAAACTTATGGGACACAATGAAAGCTGTGCTAAGAGGAAAACTCATAGCGCTGAGTGCCTGCAGAAAGAAACAGGAAAGAGCATATGTCAGCAGCTTTACAGCACACCTAAACGCTCTAGAACAAAAAGAAGCAAATACACCCAGGAGGAGTAGAAGGCAGGAAATAATCAAACTCAGAGCTGAAATCAACCAAGTAGAAACAAAAAGGACCATAGAAAGAATCAACAGGACCAAAAGTTGGTTCTTTGAGAAAATCAACAAGATAGATAAACCCTTAGCCAGACTAACGAGAGGACACAGAGAGTGCATCCAAATTAACAAAATCAGAAATGAAAAGGGAGACATAACTACAGATTCAGAGGAAATTCAAAAAATCATCAGATCTTACTATAAAAACCTATATTCAACAAAATTTGAAAATCTTCAGGAAATGGACTATTTCCTAGACAGATACCAGGTATCAAAGTTAAATCAGGAACAGATAAACCAGTTAAACAACCCCATAACTCCTAAGGAAATAGAAGCAGTCATTAAAGGTCTCCCAACCAAAAAGAGCCCAGGTCCAGATGGGTTTAGTGCAGAATTCTATCAAACCTTCATAGAAGACCTCATACCAATATTATCCAAACTATTCCACAAAATTGAAACAGATGGAGCCCTACCGAATTCCTTCTACGAATCTACAATTACTCTTATACCTAAACCACACAAAGACACAACAAAGAAAGAGAACTTCAGACCAATTTCCCTTATGAATATCGACGCAAAAATACTCAATAAAATTCTGGCAAACCGAATTCAAGAGCACATCAAAACAATCATCCACCATGATCAAGTAGGCTTCATCCCAGGCATGCAGGGATGGTTTAATATACGGAAAACCATCAACGTGATCCATTATATAAACAAACTGAAAGAACAGAACCACATGATCATTTCATTAGATGCTGAGAAAGCATTTGACAAAATTCAACACCCCTTCATGATAAAAGTCCTGGAAAGAATAGGAATTCAAGGCCCATACCTAAACATAGTAAAAGCCATATACAGCAAACCAGTTGCTAACATTAAACTAAATGGAGAGAAACTTGAAGCAATCCCACTAAAATCAGGGACTAGACAAGGCTGCCCACTCTCTCCCTACTTATTCAATATAGTTCTTGAAGTTCTAGCCAGAGCAATCAGACAACAAAAGGAGATCAAAGGGATACAGATCGGAAAAGAAGAGGTCAAAATATCACTATTTGCAGATGATATGATAGTATATTTAAGTGATCCCAAAAGTTCCATCAGAGAACTACTAAAGCTGATAAACAACTTCAGCAAAGTGGCTGGGTATAAAATTAACTCAAATAAATCAGTTGCCTTCCTCTATACAAAAGAGAAACAAGCCGAGAAAGAAATTAGGGAAACGACACCCTTCATAATAGACCCAAATAATATAAAGTACCTCGGTGTGACTTTAACCAAGCAAGTAAAAGATCTGTACAATAAGAACTTCAAGTCACTGAAGAACGAAATTGAAGAAGACCTCAGAAGATGGAAAGATCTCCCATGCTCATGGATTGGCAGGATTAATATAGTAAAAATGGCCATTTTACCAAAAGCAATCTACAGATTCAATGCAATCCCCATCAAAATACCAATCCAATTCTTCAAAGAGTTAGACAGAACAATTTGCAAATTCATCTGGAATAACAAAAAACCCAGGATAGCTAAAGCTATCCTCAACAATAAAAGGACTTCAGGGGGAATCACTATCCCTGAACTCAAGCAGTATTACAGAGCAATAGTGATAAAAACTGCATGGTATTGGTACAGAGACAGACAGATAGACCAATGGAATAGAATTGAAGACCCAGAAATGAACCCACACACCTATGGTCACTTGATTTTTGACAAAGGAGCCAAAACCATCCAATGGAAAAAAGATAGCATTTTCAGCAAATGGTGCTGGTTCAACTGGAGGGCAACATGTAGAAGAATGCAGATCGATCCATGCTTATCACCCTGTACAAAGCTTAAGTCGAAGTGGATCAAGGACCTCCACATCAAACCAGACACACTCAAACTAATAGAAGAAAAACTAGGGAAGCATCTGGAACACATGGGCACTGGAAAAAATTTCCTGAACAAAACACCAATGGCTTATGCTCTAAGATCAAGAATCGACAAATGGGATCTCATAAAACTGCAAAGCTTCTGTAAGGCAAAGGACACTGTGGTTAGGACAAAACGGCAACCAACAGATTGGGAAAAGATCTTTACCAACCCTACAACAGATAGAGGCCTTATATCCAAAATATACAAAGAACTCAAGAAGTTAGACCGCAGGGAAACATATAACCCTATTAAAAAATGGGGTTCAGAGCTAAACAAAGAATTCACAGCTGAGGAATGCCGAATGGCTGAGAAACACCTAAAGAAATGTTCAACATCTTTAGTCATAAGGGAAATGCAAATCAAAACAACCCTGAGATTTCACCTCACACCAGTGCGATTGGCTAAGATCAAAAACTCAGGTGACAGCAGATGCTGGCGAGGTTGTGGAGAAAGAGGAACACTCCTCCATTGTTGGTGGGATTGCAGACTGGTAAAACCATTCTGGAAATCAGTCTGGAGGTTCCTCAGAAAATTGGACATTGAACTGCCTGAGGATCCAGCTATACCTCTCTTGGGCATATACCCAAAAGATGCCTCAACATATAAAAGAGACACGTGCTCCACTATGTTCATCGCAGCCTTATTTATAATAGCCAGAAAATGGAAAGAACCCAGATGCCCTTCAACAGAGGAATGGATACAGAAAATGTGGTACATCTACACAATGGAATACTACTCAGCTATCAAAAACAACGAGTTTATGAAATTCGTAGGCAAATGGTTGGAACTGGAAAATATCATCCTGAGTGAACTAACCCAATCACAGAAAGACATACATGGTATGCACTCATTGATAAGTGGCTATTAGCCCAAATGCTTGAATTACCCTAGATCCCTAGAACAAACGAAACTCAAGACGGATGATCAAAATGTGAATGCTTCACTCCTTCTTTAAGTGAGGAAAAAGAATACCCTTGGCAGGGAAGGGAGAGGCAAAGATTAAAACAGAGACTGAAGGAACACCCATTCAGAGCCTGTCCCACATTTGGCCCATACATATACAGCCACCCAATTAGACTAGATGGATGAAGCAAAGAAGTGCAGACCGACAGGAGCCGGATGTAGATCGCTCCTGAGAGACACAGCCAGAATACAGCAAATACAGAGGCGAATGCCAGCAGCAAACCACTGAACTGAGAATAGGTCCCCTATTGAAGGAATCAGAGAAAGAACTGGAAGAGCTTGAAGGGGCTCGAGACCCCAAAAGTACAACAATGCCAAGCAACCAGAGCTTCCAGGGACTAAGCCACTACCTAAAGACTATACATGGACTGACCCTGGACTCTGACCCCATAGGTAGCAATGAATATCCTAGTAAGAGCACCAGTGGAAGGGGAAGCCCTGGGTCCTGCTAAGACTGAACCCCCAGTGAACTAGTCTATGGGGGGAGGGCGGCAATGGTGGGAAGGTTGGGAGGGGAACACCCATAAGGAAGGGGAGGGGGGAGGGGGATGTTTGCCCGGAAACCGGGAAAGGGAATAACACTCGAAATGTATATAAGAAATACTCAAGTTAATAAAAAAAAAAAAAGAAAAAAAAAGATGTATATACCCATATATTATACATAACTGTATATGTAGATAAATGAATTAGTGAATAATATATAATTTATTTGTCTGTAATTGTCAAATACTCTATTGATATCTAGTATATATGTATTTTTCTATATGTTTCTATATGTACATATTTGTGTTTGTAACTACAACCGTATATAGGTTCATCCATATTATGTTTACTTTATTACTCCAATGTTCCCAGATGTGGTGCTGCATTCTTCCTATCCTCTTGGGGTGTCCAGATGCCTCTGGAGTCTGGTTTGAAGAGAATGCAAGCCTGTGCAGACAGTGGGAATGGGGCTCCTTCGAGGATCTTAGGGTTATGGCTCTTTTAGGCAAAGGCTGTCTCCAATGCTATTTAACCAAGCAGCTCTCTGAGATAATTCAATCTGTATTTCTTTTTAGGGGTGGGTTTGAATGCATATGCCTCAGTTGGGGTGAACCAACAGTTATATAGTTTTCAATGAAGGGTGTGAGGATGTCTGTGAGACGGAAGGTCAATGGCTGGAGGCTAAGGCTACTTAGATGCCTCATTAGCATGGAGAGGCATTCCAGGTGGTAGGTTACCAGACTGACCTTCAGTGACCACCTGGTTGGAGGTCACTTGGTTATGGACTCAGAGACCAGCACAGAAGCAGGGATGGAGGTAGCCTTTCTCTTGCTGGTCTCAGGATGAGACTTTAATCTTGGTTGTTGAGACTTCTTGTGTTTAAACATGTTCAACATTACCTGTTCCATGCCAATTTTCCCTGTGGCAGCCCATGTGCCCTACATTCAGGTAGAGTTCTAATTTAAAGATTAATTCATTTTTTCTTAATATAAAAGTGACAATTTTTACCTGGAAACAGTTAAATTGAGCATCTTCATTGATCCTTTTGTACTAATTATGATACAGTTTATGTTACAAAATAATGTATGACTATTTCACTCTGTCATTGCTTTGAGAGTAGGTATGTGCTGCGTTGGTAAGAATGTTGTTAGGTAAGCGATAACAATTAGCCAGTGGTATGACAGTTGCTGAGATCAACCGCCATTGTCTGAGAAAGTGTCTCTTCTGAAGGCAGTCAGGGAAGTGAGTCCCAGCAGTAGACTATTGGCCAAGCTACACTTTTTCTTCTGTTAAACGAACTTGAAGTTCATCAGAAAATAAGCACAACTAAGTAACTTACAGAATTATTATTAACAATAGTATCTGTTAGGTGTTTTCAATTAAAAGACAGTTTTGAAATGTGTGTCTGCATTTCTCATCTTCACCACATGTCCCTCCCTCTCATTCACTATGTTTTTCTGTAGCTTCAGCAAAAAAAAAAAAAAAAAAAAAAAAAAAAAAAAAAAAAAAAAAAAAAAAAAAAACAAGAATGGATTGGCATAGTGTTTTATACTGGGAAGCTACACCAGTCTCCATTTAAATTCTACGACTTTGAGACTTTCACTTTAGCTTGAAGATCTCTGGGGAAATCTCAGCTGGTAACCACCAAGTCTCCAGTCTTTCCTTACAATCCTCCAGTACATCTCTCTAATAATGACTATCCAAGTTACTGTAAATTGAGCACAGTATTAAACTTTCGGGAAAGCTTTCTTTGCTCATGTTCTTTTAGACATGCTGTTTTCTGCCAGGTGGACCTAACCTCAAAACTTTTTGTTTTCACACTTAAACAGCTTACCCAAAACACAAATGAATACACTTCACGTCACTGAATGTAGCCATTCACATAAGGCATGGAGAGATGTTCTGCCTCATGTATTCACACATCCATGTTCCATAACCCAAATCCTCCTGGTGACTTCCCCCCTTCAATGTGAGCAAAGTCAGTTATTGCTTAGTTAGGAGGCTGCTTCTTAGACACATGTGACTCATTTTGTCTTTTTCTCTTATCTTTTTTCTGGTTTCTTTCTTTCTCTCTTTTCTCATTATTTTGTCTCAAGGCTTCTCTTTCTTTAGATTTTATTTCTTTATATTGTAAATGGGGGAAATCTCTCCAGACTATCCCCACAGTATCCTGTGTCAATATGTTACAAAGGTGCTAACACATTAAATAGAAATGATACCCTTGGGAAACCCTGTTTCTTCTATAGTTGTCCCTGTTGCATTGAATGAAGATGTCTTTGGGATTACAATATGTTTAGCAACATCTTCACACAAGTGATTGCAGGTTGTTTCTTTCAAACTCCATAGAGAAAGCACTCTTATCCAGCATAGGCAAGAGGTTATGAATTCACTCTTGGAACAAGGAAGTTTTATTGAAAAGACTCTTTGTATTCTTCTGAGGACCCTAATGAGCTATCCAGGATGATGCACCAACATGGGAGCAATCAGAGTTTTGTGCTCTCCTTTTATTAATCATGCTTGTCTTTGTAGCTAAGCTTCTTGTTGACTCACAGCACTCATAAGCTGCATAGAAAAGGAGTATGTGACTTTAATTTATGGTCCACATCACTCAAAGGATCAACTTTTATATCACTTAATGCAATGGCAGTAGGAGCCTAGCTTCCTTCCTCCATGACTCTAAGAGACAGATTTTGCTGTTTAAAAACCAAATAAAATATAAATCTGACAGATTGAAAGAGATGTTCACTTGTTACATTTCCCAGGTTTAGTGATAATTAGACCAGTGGAAGCTCAGTTTGGATACAGTCATTCAAGATTAAATTACAAATGAACAGAACAATTGAGTGAATCCTTTATAGAGAACTTGGCTTCCACAAATATTCCATGAGTAGGAATTTGCTTTTCCCTTTATTTATATTATGGCTTAATTCTTACCATGTAAGTACCACCACCCTGGTACTGTTTTCTTACCCCACATTCAAGAAATTAAAATCATTCTGCGTTCATGTACTTGAGACATGATTTATACTTGCTCCTATAATTAAATAATATTCAGTAATATCCTGTGAGGGAAAAGTCAGGTTAAATCCATTTCTAGGTAAAGGTAAAAATAATTTCCTGTTTAAACATGCACATCACATGGTGGGCCCATCCTGAGAAGTGTAGCTTTCATCCATCATCAAGGAAACTTCGTTTTCAAAGATGGACATCATCACCAAAACCCACAACTGATCGGAATGCAGAGCACAACTGATCCCGGGATGCCCAGCCCCAGCCAACACAGCAGGACCGCCACACAGAAGGCTCTGGGCATAGCTTGGAAGAAGGGGAAAGAAAGTTTGCTGTGAGATTGTGTCTCCTAGAGATGACACGGAAGCTAAACTTAGGATTTTTTAACACTACGGTTGCCTAAAAATGACTTGAACTATGACAGTAGTGAAAGACATGCTAATGTGGGTGGGGATAGCTCCTACCCACATGCAAAGATCGGTGGGCATCTAGTGACTACCGAGAGAGGGAGAGTTAGTCTTCCCCAGGTTAAAGTAAGTACCTCCCAATTAGTTATCCAATACCAAATGACAAACCTTGAAATCTTATAAATACATACATACATACATATATGTAAGTATGTATGAATATATGTATATACATATGCATGCACATACATATGTATGTATACATGTAATATCAAATGGACTCTGCACATTACATTTATATTTATGCAAATATTATAACAACAATTATTGAAGACAAAAACGGCCAAGTATTTGAGAGGGACTGAGAAGGAATATGGAAGGTTTGGAGTGAAAAGAGTGACAGGAGAGAATGATATAATTATATTTTAATTAAACATTACAAGAGTCTTCAGAGAGGCTCCACCCAGTAGCTGACTCAGACAGATGCAGACACCCATAGCCCAACAGTGGCTAGAGCTTAGGGAAGAGCTTATTCTTATGGAAGAATTAGATGAAGAATTAAGGGCCCCGAAGGGGATAGGAACTCCATGGGAAGACCAACAGAGTCAACTAACCTGGACCCTTTGGGCTCTCAGAGACTGAATCACCAACCAAAGAACATACACAGGCTGGACCTAGGCCTCCCTGCACATATGTATCAGATGTGCAGCTTGGTCTTCATTTTGGTCTCAAACAATTGGAGCAGGCACTATCCCAAAAATTGTTGTCTACATGTGGGATATGTTCTTCTAGCTGGGCTGCCTTGTCCAGCCTCAGTGCGAGAGGATAAGCCTAGATTCACAGACTGGGTGTACTAAGGAAGTGTAGAGGAGAAGGGGAGGAATGGAATTTGGGAAGGATTGTTGGAGGCTGTAACAAGGAATGGGACAGTAAGCAGGATATGAAGTGAGTAAATCGATTAATTAGTTAATTGATTATTAATTAAAAAAAATAAAATACTCAGATAGTGAAGTATAGGTAAGTTTTCCTGAAATGATCTGTTTTGATAAATACCCCATCTCTGAAACTTTGTACATGTAGTAGCAGCCTAAGCTCACCTTTGGGACCATGATCTACAACAGTGCTACATTTGAAGATTAACCTAGTAAGGTGTTTCTTAGGCCACATGAGTACAGATAGTAGTTTTTGTAGTATATCATTTATACCAAAATGCCATCAAACACTGTAATCAAAAGTAATATACATCTCACATGCTTTCACTAGTCTGTAGTTGTGCAGATGCAGGCAACTGAAGACAGAGCACCTTGAGTTCCTGAACATCATTTTCATGATGGAACTGAGCAGTCTGGTGCAGACTTAACTGTGGCACAAAGTTTGCTCAGCCTTTCACTACAGTGTGTGTTCATTTAAATAATTGGCATAGAAAATAGATATGGACTGGAAGAGTTGATCCTCCTTATCTTGAAAACTCAAAACACATAAGTCTCATAGTTCTCATAAAGAAGGCAATTCTTTCCCTTTGCTTGTTGTATGTATGTATGTATATATATATATATATATATATATATATATATATATATATATACAGAAATATAGAATACAGCCCGCTGAGCATGTCTTTGTTGTGCATGTGCATATAAGGTGGCAGAGGTGCCCACTCTACATTGTACAACCAACAAGGTGAGTCATCTCCTTGAAAAAGGAAATTGTTTCCTCAAAATTAGCCAGTCATCATAGATTTCATATATCTTGTTCATGTTAAAAAGCAAGTCTTGCTCTTTGCTTCTTAGGTCTGTGGCATATTGGTCCTTTCTTCTGTTACTTCATCATGTTTTATGGAAACATGACTTTAAGTTATCTGTCTTTGGAACAAGTGACGCCAGTACCTTAGCAGAACCATTGGCCTGGTGTTTGTGGGTGACCAAGTACTGTGTGCAGCTGACATATTCTATACAGATCCAGCATGTCTAGTGGATACCTGTGTGTGCACTGTTTAAAAATTCAGCTCTTAAAGGGCCAGCTCACAAACCAACTGGAAATAGCAGTGATGAGGAAATGATAGAAGCGAGAGCAACACAGGCAGGGAAAGTGAAGCCCTGGGTGCATTCCCAGGCTCAGGCCCATGGTGCTGATTGCATGAAGGATGAGAATTTAACGCAAAAGAAAGATGATACAGATATGAAAAGGCCCAATTATATCTACTCAGATAAGGTGAGACTGTATAGAAAAAGGAAGAAAACAATGGATAAAACATTATCCATCTAGTCATAATGGTAAAATAAAAACACTTATTAGTAATACAATTATAGCATTGTGGAATGTGAGCATAGATTATATTTTAAATTAACTCATGAGCTCATCCCTGGTGTCCAACTTTATTTCAACCTTGATAACTTAACACACAGTCACTTTTTTGATGAGCAGCTCACGAAGTAAAATGGTTGTATTTCAGCAGCCATGAACTAGTTTTCATGTGGCCTGGAGGACATGTGTATGTAAATGGCAGGTTGAAATACATAATCACTGGTTTCATTTATTGTAGACTTAATAATGGTGTTATCTCCTTCATGGTTGGTGGGATTGCAACTACTCTGGAAATCAGTCTGGAGGTTCCTCAGAAGATTGGACATAGTACTACCTGAGGACCCAGCTATACCTCTTCTGGGCATATACCCAAAAGATGCCATATAACATATGATCCAACATATAACAAAAAACATGCTTGGTTATGTTCATAGCAGCTTTATTTATTGTAGCCAGAAGCTGGAAAGAACTTAGATGTCCTTCAACAGAGGAATGGATACAAAAATGTGGTATATTTACACAATGGAGTACTACTCAGCTATTAAAAACAATGACTTCATGAAATTCTTAGGCAAATGGATAGAACTAGAAAATATCATCCAGAATAACACAGCACAAAAGAACACACATGGTATGTACTCACTGATAAGTGGATATTAGGCAAAAAGCTTGGTAATAGAGATACACCATGATACAACTCACATATTATATGAAACTCAAGAAGGAAGTCCGAAGTGTGGATGCTTCAATACTTCTTAGAAGGGAGAACAAAATTGTCACAGGAGGTAGAGGGTGGGGGGGACTTGGGAGGAAGAAAGGTGGGGGAGAAGGAAAAGGGGGTAAGGGAGGAGATAGAGATGATATACAGAAGGTCAGGAAATTGAACAGAGGTGTGTAGCAGTGGGGATGGAGAACTGGGGGTAGCCACTAGAAAGTCCCAGATAACAGGAAATTAAGAGGCTTCCAGGACCCAAAGAGGATGAGATTAGCTGAAATGCCCAACAGAGAGGAGGGAGAATCTGTAGAGAACATAACCAGAGGTTAGGCAATGCCCCTGGTTGGAGAATGGGGGCACCCACTCATCTCCAATTTTTTAAGCCAGAATTACTCTTATCTAAAGGAACTATTGAGAAAAAATGTGGAGCAGAGACTGAAAGGAAAGGCCATGCAGAGACTGCCCCACTTGGGAATCCATCCCATCAACAGACACAAAACCCATCAAAAAGTGCTTGCTGAAAGGAGTCTGATTTAGTGCCTCCTGATCAGCAATGCCAGAGCCTGACAAATACAGAGACAGATGCTCACAGACAACCATTGGACTGAGCATGGGGACCCCAGTGCAGTAGTTAGAAAAAGGACTGAAGGAGCTGTAGGGGTTTGCAACCTCGTAGAAGGAACAACAACATCAACCAATCAGACACCCCAAACTTCCTAGGGACTAAGCCCCAAACCAAAGAGTATACATGGAGGCACACATGGCTCCAGCTGCATATGTAGCAGAGTATGGCCTTATCTGGCATCAGTGGGAGGAGAGGCCCTTGCTCCTGTGAAGGCTTGATGCCCCAGTGTAGGGAATGCAAGGGCAGTGAGGTAGGAGTAGGTGAGTAGGTAGGGAAGCACCCTCATAGAAGCAGTGTAGGGGGAATGGGATAGGGGGTTTGCAGAGGGAAAACTGGGAATGGGGATGACATTTGAAATATAAATAAATAAACTAAGAAAAAACAATCATTTTCTAAAGGAAAAAGCGGGGAATTTATTTGTAGAGCTTCTGGTGAAAAAAATATCTTGATTAACTTTAACATAAAATTAATGCTAATTTTATTGATTATTCTTTACTGATATGATGTGATAAGAATTCCCAATATTTTGGAGGTCAGAGAAATTAACCAAAGATTGTTTTTTAAAAAACAGTCTTTTTCTGGTGACACTATCTAAAAGTTTATCCTCTGTTGATTAGACAATTTGGGAGCTGTAATCTCACTGACCTGATGTTGTAGTTAACTTTGGAATCTCAAATGTCTTAAAGTAGACCTCCATATGACTGAGATTGTGTATTTTTTTTATTTTATTTTTTTTTATTATCTTGAGTATTTCTTATATACATTTCAAGTGTTATTCCCTTTCCCGGTTTCCGGACAGACATCACCCTCCCCCCTCCCCTTCCTTGTGGGTGTTCCCCTCCCAAACCTCCCCCCATTGCCACCCTCCCCGCATAGTCTAGTTCACTGGGGGTTCAGTCTTAGCAGGACCCAGGGCTTCCCCTTCCACTGGTGCTCTTACTAGGATATTCATTGCTACCTATGGGGACAGAGTCCAGGGTCAGTCCATGTATAGTCTTTAGGTAGTGGCTTAGTCCCTGGAAGCTCTGGTTGCTTGACATTGTTGTACTTTTGGGGTCTCGAGCACCTTCAAGCTCTTCCAGTTCTTTCTCTGATTCCTTCAACGGGGGACCTATTCTCAGTTCAGTGGTTTGCTGCTGGCATTCGCCTCTGTATTTGCTGTATTCTGGCTGTGTCTCTCAGGAGCGATCTACATCCGGCTCCTGTCGGTCTGCACTTCTTTGCTTCATCCATCTTGTCTAATTGGGTGGCTGTATATGTATGGGCCACATGTGGGGCAGGCTCTGAATGGGTGTTCCTTCAGTCTCTGTTTTAATCTTTGCCTCTCCCTTCCCTGCCAAGGGTATTCTTTTTCCTCATTTAAAGAAGGAGTGAAGCATTCACATTTTGATCATCCGTCTTGAGTTTCCTTTGTTCTAGGGATCTAGGGTAATTCAAGCATTTGGGCTAATAGCCACTTATCAATGAGTGCATACCATGTATGTCTTTCTGTGAGTGGGTTAGCTCACTCAGGATGATATTTTCCAGTTCCAACCATTTGCCTACGAATTTCATAAACTCGTTGTTTTTGATAGCTGAGTAATATTCCATTGTGTAGATGTACCACATTTTCTGTATCCATTCCTCTGTTGAAGGGCATCTGGGTTCTTTCCAGTTTCTGGCTATTATAAATAAGGCTGCGATGAACATAGTGGAGCACGTGTCTCTTTTATATGTTGAGGCATCTTTTGGGTATATGCCCAAGAGAGGTATGGCTGGATCCTCAGGCAGTTCAATGTCCAATTTTCTGAGGAACCTCCAGACTGATTTCCAGAATGGTTTTACCAGTCTGCAATCCCACCAACAATGGAGGAGTGTTCCTCTTTCTCCACATCCTCGCCAGCATCTGCTGTCACCTGAGTTTTTGATCTTAGCCATTCTCACTGGTGTGAGGTGAAATCTCAGGGTTGTTTTGATTTGCATTTCCCTTATGACTAAAGATGTTGAACATTTCTTTAGGTGTTTCTCAGCCATTCGGCATTCCTCAGCTGTGAATTCTTTGTTCAGCTCTGAACCCCATTTTTTAATAGGGTTATTTGTTTCCCTGCGGTCTAACTTCTTGAGTTCTTTGTATATTTTGGATATAAGGCCTCTATCTGTTATAGGATTGGTAAAGATCTTTTCCCAATCTGTTGGTTGTCATTTTGTCCTAACCACAGTGTCCTTTGCCTTACAGAAGCTTTGCAGTTTTATGAGATCCCATTTGTCGATTCTTGATCTTAGAGCATAAGCCATTGATGTTTTGTTCAGGAAATTTTTTCCAGTGCCCATGTGTTCCAGATGCTTCCCTAGTTTTTCTTCTATTAGTTTGAGGGTGTCTGGTTTGATGTGGAGGTCCTTGATCCACTTGGACTTAAGCTTTGTACAGGGTGATAAGCATGGATCGATCTGCATTCTTCTACATGTTGCCCTCCAGTTGAACCAGCACCATTTGCTGAAAATGCTATCTTTTTTCCATTGGATGGTTTTGGCTCCTTTGTCAAAAATCAAGTGACCATAGGTGTGTGGGTTCATTTCTGGGTCTTCAATTCTATTCCATTGGTCTATCTGTCTGTCTCTGTACCAATACCATGCAGTTTTTATCACTATTGCTCTGTAATACTGCTTGAGTTCAGGGATAGTGATTCCCCCTGAAGTCCTCTTATTGTTGAGGATAGCTTTAGCTATCCTGGGTTTTTTGTTATTCCAGATGAATTTGCAAATTGTTCTGTCTAACTCTTTGAAGAATTGGATTGGTATTTTGATGGGGATTGCATTGAATCTGTAGATTGCTTTTGGTAAAATGGCCATTTTTACTATATTAATCCTGCCAATCCATGAGCATGGGAGATCTTTCCATCTTCTGAGGTCTTCTTCAATTTCTTTCCTCAGTGTCTTGAAGTTCTTATTGTACAGATCTTTTACTTGCTTGGTTAAAGTCACACCGAGGTACTTTATATTATTTGGGTCTATTATGAAGGGTGTCGTTTCCCTAATTTCTTTCTCGGCTTGTTTCTCTTTTGTATAGAGGAAGGCAACTGATTTATTTGAGTTAATTTTATACCCAGCCACTTTGCTGAAGTTGTTTATCAGCTTTAGTAGTTCTCTGATGGAACTTTTGGGATCACTTAAATATACTATCATGTCGTCTGCAAATAGTAATATTTTGACTTCTTCTTTTCCGATCTGTATCCCCTTGATCTCCTTTTGTTGTCTGATTGCTCTGGCTAGAACTTCAAGAACTATATTGAATAAGTAGGGAGAGAGTGGGCAGCCTTGTCTAGTCCCTGATTTTAGTGGGATTGCTTCAAGTTTCTCTCCATTTAGTTTAATGTTAGCAACTGGTTTGCTGTATATGGCTTTTACTATGTTTAGGTATGGGCCTTGAATTCCTATTCTTTCCAGGACTTTTATCATGAAGGGGTGTTGAATTTTGTCAAATGCTTTCTCAGCATCTAATGAAATGATCATGTGGTTCTGTTCTTTCAGTTTGTTTATATGATGGATCACGTTGATGGTTTTCCTTATATTAAACCATCCCTGCATGCCTGGGATGAAGCCTACTTGATCATGGTGGATGATTGTTTTGATGTGCTCTTGAATTCGGTTTGCCAGAATTTTATTGAGTATTTTTGCGTCGATATTCATAAGGGAAATTGGTCTGAATTCTCTTTCTTTGTTGGGTCTTTGTGTGGTTTAGGTATAAGAGTAATTGTGGCTTCATAGAAGGAATTCGGTAGGGCTCCATCTGTTTCAATTTTGTGGAATAGTTTGGATAATATTGGTATAAGGTCTTCTATGAAGGTTTGATAGAATTCTGCACTAAACCCGTCTGGACCTGGGCTCTTTTTGGTTGGGAGACCTTTAATGACTGCTTCTATTTCCTTAGGAGTTATGGGGTTGTTTAACTGGTTTATCTGTTCCTGATTTAACTTCGATACCTGGTATCTGTCTAGGAAATTGTCCATTTCCTGAAGATTTTCAAGTTTTGTTGAATATAGGTTTTTATAGTAAGATCTGATGATTTTTTGAATTTCCTCTGAATCTGTAGTTATGTCTCCCTTTTCATTTCTGATTTTGTTAATTTGGACGCACTCTCTGTGTCCTCTCGTTAGTCTGGCTAAGGGTTTATCTATCTTGTTGATTTTCTCAAAGAACCAACTTTTGGTCCTGTTGATTCTTTCTATGGTCCTTTTTGTTTCTACTTGGTTGATTTCAGCTCTGAGTTTGATTATTTCCTGCCTTCTACTCCTCCTGGGTGTATTTGCTTCTTTTTGTTCTAGAGCTTTTAGGTGTGCTGTCAAGCTGCTGACATATGCTCTTTCCTGTTTCTTTCTGCAGGCACTCAGCGCTATGAGTTTTCCTCTTAGCACAGCTTTCATTGTGTCCCATAAGTTTGGGTATGTTGTACCTTCATTTTCATTAAATTCTAAAAAGTTTTTAATTTCTTTCTTTATTTCTTCCTTGACCAGGTTATCATTGAGTAGAGCATTGTTCAATTTCCACGTATATGTGGGCATTCTTCCCTTATTGTTATTGAAGACCAGTTTTAGGCCGTGGTGGTCCGATAGCACGCATGGGATTATTTCTATCTTTCTGTACCTGTTGAGGCCCGTTTTTTGACCAATTATATGGTCAATTTTGGAGAAAGTACCATGAGGAGCTGAGAAGAAGGTATATCCTTTTGCTTTAGGATAGAATGTTCTATAAATATCCGTTAAGTCCATTTGGCTCATGACTTCTCTTAGTCTGTCTACATCTCTGTTTAATTTCTGTTTCCATGATCTGTCCATTGATGAGAGTGGGGTGTTGAAATCTCCCACTATTATTGTGTGAGGTGCAATGTGTGTTTTGAGCTTTAGTAAGGTTTCTTTTACGTATGTAGGTGCCCTTGTATTTGGGGCATAGATATTTAGGATTGAGAGTTCATCTTGGTGGATTTTTCCTTTGATGAATATGAAGTGTCCTTCCTTATCTTTTTTGATGACTTTTAGTTGAAAATTGATTTTATTTGATATTAGAATGGCTACTCCAGCTTGCTTCTTCTGACCATTTGCTTGGAAAATTGTTTTCCAGCCTTTCACTCTGAGGTAATGTCTGTCTTTGTCTCTGAGGTGTGTTTCCTGTAGGCAGCAGAATGCAGGGTCCTCGTTGCGTATCCAGTTTGTTAATCTATGTCTTTTTATTGGGGAGTTGAGGCCATTGATATTGAGAGATATTAAGGAATAGTGATTATTGCTTCCCGTTATATTCATATTTGGAAGTGAGGTTATGTTTGTGTGCTTTCATTCTCTTTGTTTTGTTGCCAAGATGATTAGTTTCTTGCTTCTAGGGTATAGCTTGCCTCCTTATGTTGGGCTTTACCCTTTATTATCCTTTGTAGTGCTGGACTTGTAGAAAGATATTGTGTAAATTTGGTTTTGTCATGGAATATCTTGGTTTCTCCATCTATGTTAATTGAGAGTTTTGCAGGATACAGTAACCTGGGCTGGCATTTGTGTTCTCTTAGGGTCTGTATGACATCTGTCCAGGATCTTCTGGCCTTCATAGTTTCTGGCGAAAAGTCTGGTGTGATTCTGATAGGTCTGCCTTTATATGTTACTTGACCTTTTTCCCTTACTGCTTTTAATATTCTTTCTTTATTTTGTGCGTTTGGTGTTTTGACAATTATGTGACGGGAGGTGTTTCTTTTCTGGTCCAATCTATTTGGAGTTCTGTAGGCTTCTTGTATGCCTATGGGTATCTCTTTTTTTAGGTTAGGGAAGTTTTCTTCTATGATTTTGTTGAAGATATTTACTGGTCCTTTGAGCTGGGAGTCTTCACTCTCTTCTGTACCTATTATCCTTAGGTTTGATCTTCTCATTGAGTCCTGGATTTCCTGTATGTTTTTGGACCAGTAGCTTTTTCCGCTTTACATTATCTTTGACAGTTGAGTCAATGATTTCTATGGAATCTTCTGCTCCCGAAATTCTCTCTTCCATCTCTTGAATTCTGTTGGTGAAGCTTGTATCTACAGCTCCTTGTCTTTTCTTTTGATTTTCTATGTCCAGGGTTGTTTCCATGTGTTCTTTCTTGATTGCTTCTATTTCCATTTTTAATTCCCTCCATATGACTGAGATTGTATATTCTAAGAGTCTACCTTAATGTTACTCTTTTTACATCCTCCACTCTTTGTATTTAATTTTAAGCAATTAGAAAGAAAGTCTTTATATGGAGCTTCTGGTCTCCATCTGTGCCCAGAGCTGGGGCTGTCCCACAGCCCTCAGACCCCAAACCTGCAGGCAAAGAACTGTTCTACCTGGAGTGCTCTCCTTCCTATTCCCAAAACATACAGCCTACAGGTGGGATCCCACTTTCACTCCACTGACTGTTGAAGGAGAGACTTGCCAGGAGCACTCAACAACAAGGACGCTGGAGCCACAACAAGGACGCTTGTTGCCTGCAACAAGACCCTTCCAGTCTCTATCTGCGCCCAGAGCTAAGGCTGTCCCATAATCCTCCAGACCCCAAACCTGTCCTGACAGTGATGGTCTCTTAGGAGCACTCTCACTCCTAAGACCACAAGCTCACAGGCTCACAGGAGGGACAAGCTCCAGTCAGAAACAGCAAGACTAATATCAGAGATAACCAGATGGCAAAAGACAAGCACAAGAACATAAGCAATAGAAACCAAGACTATTTGGCATCATCAGAATCTAATTCTCCCACCACAGCAAATACTGGAAATCTCAACACACCGGAAAAGCAAGATTTGGATTTAAAATTACATCTCATGATGATGATAGAGGACTTTAAGAAGAACAAGAATAACTCCCTTAAAAAAATACAGGACAACACAGGTAAACAAGGCCTTAAAAAGGAAACACAAAAATCCCTTAAAGAGTTACAAAAAATACAATCAAACAGGTGAAGGAATTGAAGAAAATCATCCAAGATCTAAAAATGGGAAGAGAAACAATAAAGAAATCACAGAGAGACAACCGTGGAGATAGAAAACCTGGGAAAGAGATCAGGAGTCATAGACACAAGAATAACCAACAAAATACAAGAAATTAAAGAGAGAATCTTGGTAGCAGGAGATACCATAGAAAACATTGACACAATAGTTAAAGAAAATGCAAAAAGCAAAATATCCAGAAATCCAGGACACAATGAGAAAACCACACCTAAGGATAATAGGTTATAGAGGAGAACAAAGATTCCCAAATAAAAGGACTTGCATATACCTTCAACAATATTATAGAAAACTTCCCTAACCTAAAAAAAAAAAAGATGCACATGAACATACAAGAAGCCTATAAAACTCCAAATAAATTGGACCAGAAAAGAAATTTCTTCTGTCACATAATAGTCAACACATCAAATGTCCTAAAAAAAAAGAATATTAGAAGCAGTAAGGGAAAAAGTCAAGTAACATATAAAGGCAAACATATCAGAATTGCACCAGACATATTAAAAGAAACAACAAAGCTTGAAGATCCTGGATAGATGTCATACAGACACTGAGAGAAAACAAATGCCAGCCCAGGCTACTATATCCAGCAAAACTCTCAATTAACATAGATGGAGAAACAAAGATATTCCATGACAAAACCAAATTTACACAATATCTTTCCACAAATCCAGCCCTACAAAGGATAATAGATGGAAAACTCCAACTGAAGCAGGGAAACTATTCTCTAGGAAAAGCAAGAAAGTAATCTCCTTGCAAGGAACCCAAAAGAAGAAAGCCACACAAACATAATTCCACCTTTAACAACAAAAGTAATGGGAAACAACTATCATTGGTAACTAATATCTGTAAACATCAATGAACTTAATTCCCCAGTAAAAAGACATAGACTAACAGACTGGATTCGTAAAGAGTATCCAGCATTTTGCTGCATACAGGAAATGCACCTCAGTGACAAAGACAGACACTACCTGAGAGGAAAAGGCTGGAAAACAATTTTCCAAGCAAATTGCCCCCCCCCCAAAAGCAGGAGTAGTCATTCTAATATGGAATAAAATTGACTTTCAACCAAAAGTTATCAAAAAAGATAAGGATGGACAATGCATACGCATGAAAGGAAAATTTCTACCAACATGAACTCTCAATTCTGAACATCTATGCCCGAAATGAAAGGGCAGCCACATTCATAAAAGAAACTTTACTAAAGCTCAAAGTATACATTGCATTACACACAATAATAGTAGGAAACTTCAACACCCCACTCTTATCAATGGACAGAACATGGAAACAGAAACTAAACAGAGACATAGCGAAACTAACAGAAGTTAAGAACCAAATGGATTTAACAGATATCTATAGAACATTTCCTCCTAAAACAAAAGAATATAACTTCTTCTCAGCTCCTCATGGTACCTTCTCCAAAATTGACCATATCATTGGTCACAAAACAGGCCTCAATAGATGCAAAGAGATTGAAATAATCGAATGCATCCTATCCTATCACCGTGGACTAAGGCCGGTCTTCAGTAACAACAAAATTGACAGAAATCCTACAGACATGGAAGCTGGACAACATTCTACTCAATGACAAGTTCATCAAGAAAGAAAGAAATTAAAACTTTTTAAAAATTTAATGAAAATGAAAGCATGCCCAAACTTACACGACACAATGAAAGCAGTGCTAAGAGGAAAACTTATAGCTGTGAGTGCCTCCAAAAAGAAATTGGAGAGAGGATACACAAACAGCTTGACAGCACACCTAAAAGACCTAGAACAAAAAAGAAGCAAATTCACCCAAGAGGAGTAGAAGGAAGGAAATATTCAAAATCAGATCTGAAATCAACCAAATACAAACAAAAAGAACTATACAAGGAATCAACAAAAACCAGGAGCTGGTTCTTTGAGAAAATCAACAAGATAGATAAACCCTTAGCCAGACTAACCAGAGGGCACAGAGAGTGTGTCCAAAGTAACAAAATCAGAAATGAAAAGGGAGACATAAAAAGAGAAACTGAGGAAATTAAAAAAAAATCAGATTCTACTACAAAAGCCTATACTCAACAAAATTGGAAAATCTGGAGGACAATTTTTCTAGACAGACATCAGGCAACAAAGTTAAATCAGGATCCGACAAATCATTTAAACATACCCATACCCCCTAGTAAATAGTAGCAGTAATTAACAGTGTCCCAAACCAAAAAACCCAGGACCAGTTTGCTTTACAGCAGAAATCTGTCAGGCCTTCAAAGAAGACCTAATACCAATACTCTTCAAAATACTCCACAAAATAGAAACAGAAGGAATATTACCCAATTTGTTCTTTGAAGTCACAATTACACTTATACCTAAACCACAAAAAGACCCTAAAAGACAGAGAATTTCAGGCCAAATTCCCTCATGAATACTGATGCAAACCTAATCCAAGTATGCATCAAAATGATCATTCACCATGATCAAGTAGGCTTCATACCAGGGATGCAAGGATGATTCAATATATGGAAATCCATCAATATAATCCACTATATAAACAAACTCAAGGAAATATCACATGATCATCTAATTAGATGCAGAGATATATTTGACAAAATTCAGTACCCCTTCATGATTAAAGTCTTGGAAACATCAAGAATTCAAGGCCCATGCCTAAACATAGTAAAAGCCATATACAGCAAACCAGTTGCTAACATTAAAATAAATGGAGAGAAACTTGAAGCAATCCCACTAAAATCAGGGACTAGACAAGGCTGCCTACTCTCTCCCTACTTATTCAATATAGTTCTTGAAGTTCTAGCCAGAGCAATCAGACAACAAAAGGAGGTCAAGGGGATACAGATCGGAAAAGAAGAAGTCAAAATATCACTATTTGCAGATGATATGATAGTATATTTAAGTGATCCCAAAAGTTCCACCAGAAAACTACTAAAGCTGATAAACACCTACAGCAAAGTGGCTGTGTATAAAATTAACTCAAATAAATCAGTAGCCTTCCTCTACACAAAAGAGAAACAAGCTGAGAAAGAAATTAGGGAAACAACACCCTTCATAGTAGTCCCAAATAATATAAAATACCTCGGTGTGACTCTAACCAAGCAAGTGAAAGATCTGTAGGACAAGAACTTCAAATCTCTGAAGAAAGAAATTAAGAAGATCTCAGAATGTGGAAAGGTCTCCCATGCTCATGGATTGGCAGGATTAATATAGTAAAAACGGCCATCTTGCAAAAAGCAATCTACAGATTCAGTGCAATCCCCATCAAAATTCCAACTCATTTTTTTCATAGAGTTAGAAAGAACAATTTGCAAATTCATTTGGAATAACAAAAACCCAGAACAGCAAAAACTATTCTCAACAATAAAAGATCTTCTGTGGAAAATCAGCATCCCTGATCTCAAGCAGTACTACAGAGAAATTGTGATATAAATGGTATTGGTATAGAGACAGGCAGGTCGATCAATAAAATAGAATTGATGTCCCAGAAATGAACCATGGTCACTTGACTTTGACAAAGGATTTAAAACCATCCAGTGGGAAAAAAAAAGATAGCTTTTTCAACAAATGGTGCTGGCTCTACTCGAGGTCAGCATGTAGAAGACTGCAAACTGACCCATTCTTAACTCCTTGGACAAAGCTCAAGTCCAAGTGGATCAAAGAACTCCACATAAAACCAGATACACTGAAACTAATAGAAGAAAATGTGTGGTAGAGCCTAGAACACATAGGCACAGCAGGAAATTTCCTTAACTGAACACCAATGACTTATGTTCTAAGATCAAGAATCGACAAATGGGACTTCATAAAATTGCAAAGATTCTGTAAGGCAAAGGATATTCTCGATAGGACAAAAAGGCAACCAAGAGCCTGGGAAAAGATCTTTACCAATCCTACATCTGATAGAGGGCTGATACCCAATATATATACCAAGAACTCAAAAACTTAAACTCCAGAGAATCAATACCCATATTAAAAATGGGATACAGAGCTAAACAAAGAATTCTCAGCTAGGAATATTGAATGACCGAGAAACACCTAAAGAAATGTTCAACATTCTTAGTCACTAGGAAAATCCAAATCAAAATAACCCTAAGATTCTACCTCACACCAGTCAGAATGGCTGAGATCCAAAGCTTCTGTGACAGCAGATGCTTCCAAGGATGTTGAAAAAGAGGAACACTCCTCCATTATTGGTAGGATTGCAAGCTGGTACAACCACTCTGGAAATCAGTCTGGAGGTTCCTCAGAAAATTGGACATAGCAATAACTGAGGACCCAGCTATACCACTCCAGGGTATGGCTCCATGAAATTCTTACACAAATGGATGGAATTAGAAAATAATCATTCTGAGTGAGGAAACACAGTCACAAAAGAACACACATGGTATGCACTCACTGACCAGTGGATATTAGCTCAAAACATTGGAATACTTAAGAAAAATTTATAGATCATATGAAGCTCAAGAACAAAAAAGACCAAAATATGGATGCTTCATTCCTTCTTAGAAGGGAGAACAATATACTCACAGGAGGAAATACAAAGAGTGGAACAGAGACTGAAGAAAAGGTCATACAGAGACTTCCCCACCCGGGAATCCATCCCTTATGCAGCCACCAAACACAGTCTCTATTGCTGATGCCAAGAAGTTCTTGCTGACAGGAGCCAGATATGGATGTCTCCTGAGAGGCTCTGTCAGATAGATATCTATGAGAGGATGCTTACAGCTAACCATTGGACTGAACTAGGGGTCCCTAATGGAGAAGTTAGGGAAAAGACTAAAAAAGGAGGTGAGGGCCTTTCGACCCCATAGGAAGAACTACATCATCAACCAACTAGACCCCACCAGAGCTCCCAGGGACTAAACCACCAACCAATGAGTACACATGGAGGGACCCATGGCTCCTGTCGCATATGTAGCAGAGGATGGCCTTGTCCAGCGTCAATAGAGGAAAAGTCCTTGGTCCTGTGAGGGCTCATTCCCCCAAAGTAGGAGAATGTCTGGGCATTGAGGTGGGAGTGGGAGCATCCTCATAAAAGCAGGGGGAGGGGCTGGCAGAGGGGAGAAAGCAGTAACATTTGAAATGCAAATACATAAAATATTGAAGGAAAATAAAATTAAAATAGAAAATAAAAGAAAGACTTATTTGGCCCACTTTAAGAAACTGTAATCTTCAGCCTAGCAATGAGCCTAGTTACTTTTCCAGATGTTTATTTATTTAATTTTTCCTGCTTCCTCATCAAACAAGCAATTAAGCCAAGCATTGGTAACAATTACAGAGGCTCAAACATGAGTTCAAAATGGTCACATGCAAAAATCAGAGAAAAGGCAATCATAATAAAGCACATTGAAGAACTATCTGAAGAGCATGTCACCAACTTTAAGAGGTGTTTTAAATTTTAACCAGAGAAGGAACATATTATAGCCTGGGTTCATAAACAAGTTGGTGAAAAAGAAGTCAGTAGTGTTTCTTTTGACTTGGAATTTCGATGGATGTATGGTCATAAGTGTATTCTTTTAGAAATATTTGTTTAAAAGCTTGAATTATTCTCCTTATGCTGTTTCCTCTCTCCACGCCTACCCTCACCTTTGCTGTAATTTTTCTATATCAACAAGAAGTGTGTGCTTTAGTCAGATGTATTTAACAAACTCAACCCTTCAAGACATATTTATATCTGCGAAAGTGGAATTGATTCTAGTTTGTTCTGTCCCAACTTGACATTTCATTCAAGTGTCTCTTTTTAAGTGACACTATTTACTAAATGACATCTCTGCCTAAAGGAAAATATCTGTTCTTCAAATATTGTCATTGCTGAGCTTTAAAAAGATTCGATTGTATCATGTTAGGGGCAACAGTGCCAGAATCCCCATCAAACTTTCTCCCACTACAATAACGGAATACAAAAATGAACTTTGAGTGACGAAATGACTAGAAAGCACATTAATGCAAACAAGTCATTAGCAACAACTCTGTCCATATCTGTTAAATATTTTCAAACTATTCTAAAGAAACACACCCAGAAGGCAAACGAGCAGTGAATGGAAACAAGATGGTCAGCAGCATGCGTAGCTGGTGATTTGAATGGAAAGTAATTTATCGTGCCTGAAATAAAAGCTGTTTATTCTTGTGTTTCACTGTCTGTAACAATCTTTAGCATTTATCTGTGAAAAAGTGAGAAACTGTACCGTTATTAGCATATGAATACTTGACACATCAAATTGGCTGTACAATAACAGAAGGGCATTTGCTATTGGTGTATGCACACAGACAAAGCAGCCATTTTGAAAAAAAATGAAATAGTGTGGGTTGGTTAACCCTTTCCTTCTCCTTTAGCTTTCCTGATTTTGACCAGAACAGTCTGGCAGTTAAAATCAGATTTTTTTAAAAAGCAAATAAAAGTAATCAGGAGCCATTATGTATGTGGCAATTATATTGATATACTCGCTCATTCACTGTACTTGAAAAATAGAAGCAGAATGATAATAAAGGGGTTTGTGCGAGCATGTGTACACGCATGCGGAGAGTGGGGGAGTACTCGAGTCTGGCAGTGTATAGAGGGTCCAGAAATGAAACAATGCAGACATACAGTTTTATTTCATGGCAACAACATAGTGGTCCCTGGGTCAGATGTGTGAAACTATTTCTCAAAGAAGCTGCATACACAATTGAGGCCCTCTGAAGGGTTCCCTGTTGAAGCTGCCAGGCTGCATTCATTTCTGAAGCAGAGCCATTTGTTATCAAATTTAAATTAACTCTCTGTACACTGAACTCGAATTTTAGAGCCCTGCTCCCTTACAACTGTTAAAATAGTTGAGAAAGCAGGAGACGTGTGTCTGGAAAGTGGAAACAGACAGTCCCCACAGCTGCCTGTAAGGATTCCCAGGTAGGCCTGTTTCCAGCAGCTTTAGAGATTTAGCCGAGAAAACCCCACTTGTGATTGCTAGCAACCAGTTTGCATTTTGGCACCCAGTTTCTTCACAGATTCAAATTTGTTGTGACATCTTTTCGACTTGGATCTGCACTCCAAGTAAATCTTTGTGTTTGTCAGGGTTGTAACCTTAATTCTCATCTCTAATATTCCAGATTGACGGTTCTGTCCTGGAAGACCATGAAAAGTAGCACCACCTCATACTATTTTAATTTAATAGGTTGAAATTATATGCTGTTATATAATATTTTCCAAATTTATCTGAATTTATATACTATCTTAACAGAGTTTAGATCCATCAATATATTTTTGAAGGGTAAACAACCAATCAATATGTGTAAACTAAGTTGCCTTGAGACCTTCCCGTGAGTCTGTGAAGGAGAAACAACCCAAGTGAGAATGTTTGCAAGGTTTCTCATAGATGCACCACAACAAAATATCCCCCAGTGGAGATCACTGGACCTATAAAAATGTTTACTTTTGCTTTCTTACTAGGTGTTGGTCAATGCACTGGGGAACAGACTTTTAATCCTTTGACGCTTAATGCATAGAATTGCAGCCCAGTATGAAGAAGTATCTTCTGTTTGAAATGCCAAGATAAAAGTTTTAATCACTATTCCTTTGTCATCATAAGACATTGATTTGCTATTATCAAATAAACCAATTTTCACTGTAATGAAATAACTTTTTTCCAGGAATGTGTAGCAGAAATGGTTTTGAAGGCATTAAAAAGGGAGTTAGCGGGGGTGGGGCGACAAAACAAAGCAAAACAACAAGAAAAAACCAAGGCTCTAAAACAACTTAATGCCAGGACATTAAAAGTGATCTTCCAAATATCCACCAAGATATCGTTATAAAGGTCAAAGGATTCTGCCCCAGTGTCTGGAGAACCTTGTGGAGTATTACTAGCATCCCCAAAAAGGAACTAATCATCCAAACCACAGTATCTATTAACAACATCACAACTGTTACACCATAGGAAAGGAAGGAAGGTCAGAAATGATAGTTTTAAATTTCCCCAAAAGTGTTAGACACATGCAAAAGACGCCTGCATGTCTAGCTTTCTTTTCTTCTGAGAATATGAATTAGTTGAAACCCACAAACTATTTGCTTTGGTTCTCTGAAGCCATCAACACTACAGGTTAATGTGTTCTATCAAACGCTTTTATACTTCCTTACTGGTGGAAGGGATGCACCCTGCGTGTGTATCCATGACAACACTGCACCGTACCAGGGCAGTAGTAGGTCTTTCTCTTTTATTTTTGTAACTGATGTATGAGATTCAAAGGAAGAGGTTAAAATTTATTAAGTATGAGAATCTTTTCAAGGAATAAAGTGAACATCCTGCGGGAACATATGAGAGTTGCTTGGAGTGATACAGTCTACCTATTTCGAAGCTTTATCTAAATCCATAAACTGACAATAAGTACTTCTGAATATTGGAAAAGTGAGGATAAACGAAAGTTGCCAAATTCTCACACATTTTTGTAATGTAATTACTCACTAAACAGACTAGCTTCATATTAGATAATTATATCATGTTCTTTCCTTTATTTAAGGACATACCTTATTTTTCATTAATAAAGTCCTTTTTAAATTAAACATATTCCAGTTTATTAATCTTTCCATATCGATACTTAGAAGACCTCCATGACCAACAATTTGTCTTGTTGATTTTTTTCATTTAAAGATTTAATTAATGTACAGAAAAGAAACTTTTGAATAAATATCCTACGGAAATTTATTTTTGCTAAAATGTGTTTTAATTATTATAAAATTCATTTTAAAGTTTACAACTATTTAAACAGATCTAAGAACTATATACAAAGTTATGAGTTTTCTCTTCGATGGAGAGAACATTTTATTGGCTCTAGCAAGAGTATGTATGTTGCATTTGAGCTTCTATATTTATAATATTCAAAGTGTGCTAAACTTCCTAAACCTGAAATTAACATTTGAACTCAGATAGCTTGTTTCATTAGATAAACTTGTCATTTATCGTATGAACACGCTTCAAGATGATTAGAAACCCAAACATCTCAAAGACGTCGCTCAGCTAATTTGTTCTTGGATTTTCTTCATTGTAGGAAAACTACCCTAATATGACTGGAAATTTTCTCAACATTTACTGCAAAGGGAGCACGCTTGAAAAGTACAATGAAAAATAATTCTTTCCTCCTCTCTCTCTCTCTCTTAATCGCTCCCACATTTTCCTTCCTTCTCAATCTCGGATCCTGCTCGCATCTCCATTCTGCGTCGTGTGAGTTAAGCCAATCGACTCACGTGCAGTACACTGTGGAGAAACTATGGCACACATATGGTCGTGGACTGGTTTGGTAAACATATGTCTTTGCAGGCATTGGACAGCATGCCGGGAATGAGCTATTCCATTTTGGGAAAGGAAGTGGGGAGCGCTTAGCCACCTACAGATGTTTTGCAGCGACGCTGAAGAACTGCAGTCAGAGCTGCAAAATGTGTAATTTGGACTTTTTCCAGGTTTCTTTCTTCTTCTTCTTTTTTTAATAAGAAAAAAGTTAACAGCTTTCCTATTCATCTCTTTTGAGAAAATTTACAGTCGTTTCCCAATCCGGCCCCATTCTGAAGTAAGGACAAAGGACTTAACCTGAAGCTGTCCATCTGCTCTATAACAGTAATGTTCTAATGGGTGCTGCCTGTTTTATGCCATTGCTCATGTGTGCCCAGGGGACTGGACCTATTTAATTCACTGATTTCACAGCTCTGTTGTGTGTCACAAAAGGTTAAAAAAAAGTCCAACACACTTTTTAGCACCCTGTTTACAAGGAGTCCCTGTAAATCTAGCTGAAGTAACAGATTCCCACCCTGCCCCCCATTCTGGTCCCCCTAGCTAATTTGGTGCACTCAGATAACAGGTAAATAGATGGAAAGTTGCACCATTGGCTTGTCCCGTGCAAATAGTGGACATTTTAAATCTGCTGTGAATGTTACTTTCAAAGGCCATGGATTCCAGAAGTAGATTTGAAAAGAAAGATGTTTGCCTTTAAGATTTTCGGATTAGACGACTCTGTTTTCCCAGAAGTCCAAGAATTAATGCTATAGATTAGAAGAGAGTTAATGAAAGCCCATAAAGGAAGACTGACGACTTCTATTCCTCTCCACAGGGCAGGGGGCTGAGCAGTCCCCCATGCAGCTGGTGTTTTGCCAAGGCTGCTCACTCCTGGGCATTTTCCTGGACAGATATAGGTGGCCAAGAAACATGCACTTGGGAGGCTCTGAGATCTCTTCAAGGGCACTGATGTGGGGAGTGAAACCTGCACTGGTGTTTGTCTCCAAGGAGAAAATGGAATCATGAAGTCAAGGAGATGTCTCTGCTCTGCTCCCAAGGGGATCTCAATAGAAGTGTTTCAATATACGATGTCTGATACCCATGCATCACCATGGGCTTCTGTACTACTTTGGACAGCCAAATTATTAACTACCGTGGTAGAATTGCCTCTTTCACTTTCGTAATATTAATCAAATTCCATTCCAACTGGGGTAAGTGCAAAGAAACTTAACATATTTCCTTGAAAATGAGCTTTGAATGAATAGGCCTAAGGAGAGTCTCAGTTTGTTAAAAGAAGTAATAGCTGTTTTTGTTCAGAAGATATGAAGAACTGGAAGTTGTAAGAATCTTTGAAAAACATAAATTAGAGCTTAGAGAGAGCCATAATTTACATGTCAGTTAACACTTTTAGTCTTGCTCACCCCTATCTTTCCTCTAGAATCTTCTGTTGCTCTGTGCTCTGTGATGATTCTCAGCAGTGCTAAGAACAGCTCAAGACAGGTTGGTTTGCAAATTAAGGTTAGGGAAAAAACATGGATTAAATTCCCTTCTTAGATCTATTCTAAAGTTCTATGTACCAAGGAAGATCCATTCCAATATATTATTAGGTCTGAAAATTCTTTAATTCATATTTTCCACAATTGTTGGAATTCTGCTTTCTCTCAACTAGGCCTTGAATACAAATCCAATTATATCTAGAACTTGGAGTCTGAAAGTGAGGATCAGTGGCAACTGGGATGGTATGGAGACAAGGATCAGGTAGGATACTTTCTGTTGCATTCAGTTTTTTAAATAAGGTTACAAACCAAAGCAACAGCAACGGAAAAGCAAATGTAATGTCAGCCAGACAACAAATTTGTTTAAAAAATGAAATTATGGTTAAAAAATTTAAATCTTAGAATCTTGGGACTAGTAGGCAAACCCTGATTTTTTAAAATATAAACTAGTTTATCAACTGATTCAAGTGGATGGACCTGGAGGGGGAACTCATTTGCTGGGGAAAATTGTTGTGGCATTTCTGTAAGATAAAAAGGCTTTTATTCAATATTTTGACTTCTTAAAAAGGCAAAGCTAAACCATGAGTGTGGCTCATTGGTAGGGCGCTTCACTGCCACATATAAATTTGCGGGTTCATTTACTGGTGGCACAACCCATCAAATCAGACAGGCAAAATGCAGAGACGAATCATACTGTTAGAAACTGAAGCAACTGGTAAGGAATCTTGGATTGGGTGTAATGCCATCTCTTGGCGGGTGGAGACTGGGGGATTAGGAGACCATCTATTTAAAACAAGAAAGGAAGGGAGTAAGAAAAGGAAGAGAGGCAGGAAGGAAAAAGAAAGCAAGGGAGGAAGGGAAAACACTAAAGAAAGAAATAAGCTTCACACCAATCCAACTCAAATGTCTACACATAGAGTAAGCTAGCACCAACTTCTGATCTCCTATTTTTAAGATGTAAAGGTTTTGTTCTGTGACAACTCTATGATGGGATGCCTGTTGTTTTAGAATAAATACTTTTGTAGACCACATAAATTAGTGCTCAGGATAATTGACAGTTTGTTGTGTCAATTAAAATTCCGATGTTAAGCTGAAAAAAAATTTAGGCATATAGTCAACAGAATATGACAGTAGCAATAGCATTCCACAGATCTTTGTCATTTATGAAGAAAAAAAGACCCAATTGGAAAAATTTATGAATTCTCTTACCCTAATAAAAGGCCTTTTCATGTAACTATTACTATTATCTTTTCTGATATTATACTGAAAATGAAACTCATTCACCAATTCTCTGAAGGCAATTTCTCTTTACCTCAAATAAATCTTTCTTATAGGCCATATAAACAGAAATGAACTGGTTGTAATGTTTCCATTTGTTTTCCTACAGAATAAACTCATTATACTCAGCCCATTAGAAAATGATATTAAAGGATTTAATTGCCTGTGCATATTAAATATGTTTAAATTTAGGAAAATAAACATTTTGAAATTGAATAAATACTCTAAAATAATAGGAATGTGGATGTGAGCTCAATGATAATCTTTAAGGTGATGCAAGACAATGTGGCCTACAGTATAGGCCTGTCACTCTATGGGAGTCAAAACTAAATAAGGAGAGAACTGCATTTTAGGAAGCACAGTGGTATTGCTAGTGGATTTTCAATAGCAATATACTTTATTTAGACAGTTTCTTTGGATGAAGTGTTGCTTTATGGTAATGAGGATGGATTTACAATTGACATGCTTGGTGTCTTTTGGTCAGCGTTTATCCCAAGGAACAGTACATATTGACCTGATGTTCCTATGATCCAGAGTAATGTGTTTTCAAACTGCCTGATTGACTGCTGCTTGTGAAAGTTTACATGAAGTGAAGACTTTAGCACTACTTAGGAACAAATACAAAACTAATGGCCAAGAATACTTAGCTGTATCCCCCAGCTAAGTAGCTCCTGAGAAACTCATCATATCTAAACTCAGGGTCAATTTCACAAGGTTTGATTTGCTGTTTGTTTCCAAACTGAGTCGCTGCTTTGAAGAGGAAAATAAGTGATTCTTTCAATTCAAATTTTCTGTGTGTTCTGAACTTAAGGGGAAAAGTAAAAAAGAAGAAACTGAAAATGCAAGTTGCTCAGAGAAAATTAAGGAAGTCAGCCTCCTATCAAAACTAAATTACAAAAAAACCCACACTAAACCATAGAAGCATAAAACTGTAAAGTTACACCTTAAATTAATCTGTCTGGATTGTTTAAAAAAAACCAAAATCAACTTTCAACCAAAGTTATAAAAAAAAAAAAGAAAGGACACTTTATACTCATCAAAATAAAAAAAAAATCTACTGAGATGAACTCAATTCTGAACTTCTATGGTCCAAATGCAAGGGCACCCACATTCATAAAAGGAACTTCACTAAAGCTCAAAGCACACATTGCACCTCACACTCTCAGCAAGGGAAACAGAAACTAAACACAAACACAGAGAAGTTAACAGAAGTTATAAAGTAAATGGACTTAACAGCTGTCTACGGAACAATTAATCTTAAAACAAAAGAATATTCCTTCTTCTCAGCATCTCATGGTACATTCTCCAAAATTGACCATATAGCTGGTGACAAAACAGGCCTCAACAAATACAAGAAGATTGAAGTAATCCCATACATCCTATCAGATCACCAGGGACTAAGGCTGGTCTTCAATAGCAACAAAAACACAGAAAGCCCACATACACATGGAAGCTGAACAATGTTCTACTCAATGACAACTTGGTCAAGAAAGAAATAAAGAAAGAAATTAAAGACTTTTTAGAATTTAATGAAAATGAAGGCCAAATATAACAACTTGTGGAACACAATTAAAGCAATGGTAAGAGGAAAACTCATAGCTCTGAGTTCCTCCAAAAAGAAACTGAAGAGAGCATCCATTACCAACTTGACAGCACACCTGAAAGCTCTAGAACAAATAGAAGCAAATACACTTAAGAGGAGTAGATGGCAGGAAATAAAGTAACCAAGTAGAAACAAAAAGAACAATACAAAGAATCAACAAAATCAGGAACTGGTTCTCTGAGAAAAACAACAAGAAAGATAAACCCTTAGACAGACTAACCAGAGGGCACAGAGACAGTATCCAAATTAACAAAATCAGAAATGAAAAGGGAAACATAGCAATAGAATCTGACGACATTCAAAAAAATCATTAGATCCTACAGCAGAACTGGAAAATCTGGATGAATTGGACAAGTTTCTAGACAGATACCAGGTACCAAAGTTAAATCAGGATCAGAAAACCCATCTAAATAGTCCCATAACTCCTAAAGAAATAGAAGAAGTCGTAAGTCTCTCAAACAAACAACAAACAAACAAACAAACAAACAAACAAAAAAGCCCAGGACCAGATGGGTTTAGTGCAGAATTCTACCACACCTTCAAAGAAGACCTCACCAATGTTCTTCAAAGTATTCCACAAAATAGAAACAGAAGGAACACTACCCAATTCGTTCTAGGAAGTCACAAGTACACTTATATCTAAACCACACAAAGACCCTACAAAAACAGAGAAATTCAGAACAATTACTCTTTGAACATCGATGCCAAAATACTCAAAAACTGAATCAAAAAATACATTAAGTTGATCATCCATCATGTTCAAGTAGGTTTCATTCCAGGGATGCAGGAATGGTTCAATACATGGAAATTAATCAATGTAATCCACTATATAAACAAACTAAAAAAACAAAAAACATGTTCATCTTATTAGATGCTGAGAAAGCATTTGACCAAAATTCAATACCCTTTCATGATAAAAGTCTTGAAAAGATCAGAAATTTAAGGTCCATACCTAAATATAGTAAAAACAATATACAGCAAACCAGTAGCCAACATCACACTAAATGGAGAGAAACTTGAAGCAATCCCACTAAAATCAGGGACTAAACAAGGCTGCCCATTCTATCCCGACCTATTCAGTATAGTACTCAAAGTTCTAGCCAGAGCAATTAGACCACAAAAGGAGATCAAAGGGATACAAATTGGCAAAGAAGAAGTCAAAATATCACTATTTGCATGTGATATGATAGTATACTTAAGTGACACCAAAATTCTACCAGAGAACTACTAAACCTGATAAACAACTTTAGCAAAGTGGCTGGGTATGAAGTTAACTCAAACAAATCATTAGTCTTCCTCTATTCCAAGGATAAAAAGGCTGAGAAGGAAATTAGGGAAATGATACCCTTCACAATGATCACAATTAATATAAAATACCTTGGTGTGACTATAACCAAGCAAGTGAAAGAACTATTTAATAAGAATTTCTAGTTTCTGAAGAAAGAAATTGAAGATCTCAGAAAATGGAAAGTTCTCCCATGCTCATGGATTGGCAGGATTAATATAATAAAAACAGCCATTTTGCAAAAAGCAATCTACAGATTTAATGCAATCCCCATCAAAATTCCAACTCAATTCTTCATGGAGTTAGAAAGGTCAATTTGCAAATTCATTTAGAATGGCAAAAAAAAAAAAACAGGAAAGTGAAAAAAATATATATATACACACACACACAAACTTCCGGGGGAATTACCATCCCTGACCTCAAGCTGTATTACAGAGCAATCCTGATATAAACTATATGGTATTGGTACAGAGATAGGCAGGTCATTTAAAGGGATTGAATTAAAGGCCCAGAAATGAACCCACATACCTTTGGTCACTTGATCTTTGAAAGAGGATCTAAAACCATCTAGATGAAAAAAGGCAGCATTTTCAACAAATCTTCCTTGTTCAACTGGAGGTCAGCATGTAGAAGAATGCAAATCAATCCATTCTTATCTCCTTGCACAAAGCTGAAGTCCAAATGGATCAAGGGCCTCCACATAAAAACCAGATACACTCAAACTAATAGAAGATAAAGTGGGGGAAGAGCCTCAAACACATGGGCACAGGGGAAAATTGAACAGAACACCAATGGCTTTTGCACTAAGATCAAGAATCGACAAATGGGACTTCATAAAACTACAAAGATTCTGTAAGGCAAAGGACACTTTCAATAGTACAAAAAGGCAACCAAGAGATTGGGATAAGATCTTTACCAATCCTACATATGATAGAGGGCTAATATCTAATATATTCAAAGTACTCAAGAAGGTAGGTTTCAGATAATCAAATAACCATATTAAAAAATGAGGTACAGAGCTAAACAAAGAATTTTCAGCTGAGGAATACCCAATGGCTGAGAAACACCTAAAGAAATGTTCCACATCCTTAGTCATCTGGGAACTGCAAATCAAAATGACCCTGAGATTCTACCTTATACCATTCAGAATGGCTAAGATTGAAAACTCAGGTGACAGCAGATGCTTCCAAGAATGTGAAGAAAGAGGAACACTCCTCCATTTTTGGTGGGATTGCAGACTGGTACAACCATTCTGGTAATCAGTCTGGAGGTTCCTTAGAAAATTGGACATTGAACTACCTGAGGACCCAGCTATACCTCTCTTGGGCATAGACCCAAAAGATGCCCCAATATATAACAAAGACACGTGCTCCACTATGTTCATAGCAGCCTAATTTATAATAGCCAGAAGCTGGAAAGAACCCAGATGTCCTTCAACATAACAATAGATACAGAAAATATGGAACACAATGGAGTACTACTCAGCTGTCAAAAAAAGTGAGTTCATGAAATTCATAGGCAAATGAATGGAACTAGAAAATATTATCCTGAGTGAGGTAACCCAATGAGAAAAGAACACACATGAAGCTCAAGAAGAAGGAAGAACAAAGTGTGGATGCATCAGTACATCTTAGAAGCGGGAGCAAAATACTCACCTGAGGAAATATGGAGACAGATTGTTTAGCAGAGACTGAAGGAAAGGCCATTCATAGGCTGCCCCACCTGGTGATCCATCCCATATATAGACACCAAACCCAGACAAAATTACTAATGCAAAAACATGTTTGCCTAAAGGAGCCTGATATAGCTTTCTCCTGGCAGGCTCTGCTAGAGCCTGACAAATACAGAGCTGGATGCTCAAAGCCAACCATTGGGATGACATTGGGATGAAATTGGGGTTTCCAATGGAGAAATTAGAGAAATGACAGAAGGAGCTGAAGGGGTTTGCAACCCCATAGGAAGAACAACAATATCAACCAACCAGACACCCCAGAGCTCCTAGGGACTAATCCACCAACCAAAGAGTACACATGGAGGGACCCATGGCTCCAGCCTCATATGAAGTAGAAGATGGGCCTTGTTGGGCATCAATGCTAAGAGAAACCCTTGGTCATAGGAAGGTTTGATGCCCCAGTGTAGGGGAGTGCCAGAACAGGGAGGAGGGATAGAGTGAGTGGGTAGATTGGAGAGTGCCCTCATAGAAGCAGGGGAAGGGGACATATGTTAGGGTGTTGCAAAAAGTATTAAATTTTTTAAAAAAGGATACAAAAATGGAAAGTAGTACATCTGTGGGGAGCTGGATGGGTAGGGTGAAAATTGTCAAAATATAGTAGTGTTGAAGAATAAAAGTATTTGAGACCAAAATGAAATAGCCAGGGTATCGTCTGTTTTCAGCCTTTATATAAATAAAGTAACTAAGCAAAATATCTTCTGAACCTCAGAGAACAATGTTGATCACTTCTGCCTTCTGCTAACATGTCCAATTCAGAAGGTTCCAATACACAAGGGGTACTGATCATGAAGCCAAAAGCACTCCTTTGAGCACATATTTTTGGGTTGCTTTGTCCTTCCTTATCCTGATTTCTCTGTGTCTTGTATACCCTAGTGGAGTACTGCACTCTGAGGTACCTAAAGTGCTGGTTAGTGGTGAATCAATGTGGCTGGTATGAGCTCCCTGTGCCTGTCCTTCATCCCAGCAGCTGTGTAGCCATGGTGACTCTGTCAAGATGGCAGATCTCTGAAGACAAAATTGAACCTGCTTAACATTCTCAAAGGTGCTACCAACTAGGACCAAATGTTTGAATCTGGGTCTATGGGGATGTTTCTTACTTAAACCACCACAGTAGGCAATGGACATCTCACATAGACCCACATAAGTTCTATTAAAGACTAGTGGCTCAATTCTGAGTTCAATAGAAATGAAGTCATTGGTAGGTAGTTATGCCATATGCTTTAAAAATATCCTTGGAAACTACCTTTAGGGAATAGTAGAGGTGCAGTGGGGAATTTGGAAGCTTGATGTGTGCTGTCAGTGGTGATGTGCAGGTGGAGAGGCAGGAGTTTAAGGTGAGACAGTGGATGTTTTCAATTCTGCCAGTAGCTGTATGTGTGACTTCATTTGAAAACAATGTCCAGTCTGCATTTGAGACTGAGCCATGGCTCAGTCCAGTGTCAAAGGATCTATGGAGGTCCTGAAACTGGCTGGGATAGTCTTCTGGATGCACAAGGACCTATTTATGTACACCATGGAACTTCGTCCAACCTTCAGTAGAGATGTGCTCAGAGAATGATACCCAGTGGCTCTGACTGCGACTCATGTTTACAATTAAAATAAAAAGACGGCACCAACTAGTGTTTTCTCATTTGGAGATAGGGGCAAACGGCCTTCCAAAGTTTCTTTGTCTTCTTGCACATAATGCTATCCTGTTCAAGCTTTCTAGGCAAGCAGGATTCTGGCCATAGTGGAGAATCCAGGGCCCCTAATTATCTACTAAAATTTAAGGCAACTACAACCAAAGAGCTTAAAATCACTGAAAAAACAGAGAGTTTTCCTCAGTCTTTTATAAACTCCCCACAAAAGAGACATTAAATCCTTTAGAAAGAGATGCAGTTTTGCACATAATTCTGTGCCTTTTCTGAAAGTTATGTTATATTCTTTTTTCATAATTTTTTACCTACTCACTGGGATATGGAATTTCTTTCCTTTTTCCCCTTTCCTCCAAGGACATAATATTATTTGAAAGCTTTCTACTAAAAAGTGAAATTACTGCCACAAGTAGTGAAAGCTACAGAAAGATCATATTCCATATTGAGTAATTTCTGAACAAAGAAACAAGACATCTTTTTAGATTAAACTATGACTTTTCAAAGATCAGCATAGACAGGTAAAGCTCTGTGATTACCTGCCCACTTATATGTAGGAGTAGGGAGCCAGTGCCTCCCAGGAAACCTTCCAACAACCCACAGGATAGTCTGCTGAAGGTCAAACATAAGCTTTCCCTCCTTTCCCACTCTGATTCTCTACAATAGCCATGTGTGAAATCGTACATAGGAAGAGAAGAAGTGTCATACTTTGGTTTCTAACATTTCAAAGTACTCTCTCATAGACAAAATCATCTTGTGAACTGTAAAAAACTATCCAAACAGAAACTGTTCCTGTCCCAACACTCCTATAAACTCTCAAAAAGAAAAGCAAAATTTTCTTGTATAAAAAAAATAACAATCTCCGACAAGGTTTCCACACAGGGGAAAACAGTATAATCTTGAATTTTCTGTTCAATGTTTTGCAAGGACCAAGACAAAAATTTTCTGCTAAGTGTGGAGAGCAGCTACACAGATCAAGTACTGAAGTTTATCATCCTATTCTGTCTACCTCTGTTTGATCTGACAAAATTGCTACAGATACATTCCATCAAATCAAAGTTGCATATCTGGACATGGTAGTAGGTCCTAGAGTTTAGGAGGCTGAATTAGGAGGCTGATTGCTTTGAGTTCAGGGTAACCTGGGCTACCCAACAAAGCACTGTCGTATAAAACAACAAAGTTGGGGGCTAGAGAGATGGTTAAGAACACTTGCTGCTCTTGCAAAGGACCTGGGTCCAATTCCCCGAGTCATCTGCAACCCAGTCCCAGGGTATCAGAAAGGCATATATGTGATGCACTTGCATAAAGTATTCACGCGCACAAAGTAAATAAATCTCAAAAAAAATAAAACAACAAATTGAATAGATTGTGATAAAATATTAGAAGCAAGATAACAATCCAGGGAAAGAGCTATAGCATTAATAAAAACAAACAAACGAACAAACATCTAGGAAGGCAGTTCAGAAAGAAGGCATGAAGTGGAGCTGGAACTATAAGTCAGTGGAGGCATAATTGCTTAGCATGCATTTATTAATAAAAGAAGGAGTAATTAGAGAAGAAAGAGGGAGGTAGAGGAAGGAGAGGAGATAAAATTGAGAGGATTTGACATGGTAAGAAACAGCTCTTGGGGCTAGGTGGTTTCTAGTATAGAGTGTTTGCGAAACTACAGTGCTAGGGCAGGTTATATGAATTAAATGCATTTTCAACTAGCATATTTTCCACATGTGTGTTCATAGAATGTATGTCATAAGTTGAGTGGCAGTTGTACCTTTCTTTATACACCAGTTTTAGGCGACTAAAACCTCAAGTGCTACTTGAATTCAGGGATTGTTTTCTAATTTCTGGTTAACAAAAACAGCTTTAAATTTTTCTTAAACAATTGTGATGCCCAAAGGAAATTTGAAAGAATGTTTCTTTTCATAGATACAGAAACTATATTATTCAAGATTAAAAACTAAAGGCTGAAGCTTCATGGGTAAATGTACCCGCTACCAAACCTGACAACCTGAATTCAATCCTAAGAACCATGTGGTTAAAGGAGAAAATAGAGGACATCAGCAAGGTGTGCTCTGACCATAGGAGGTATGCACTCACCTGAGTGTGTGTGTGTGCATGCGTGCACAAACACAAACACACACACGTATAAATAAATACATAATATGTAATAATAACATAATACAAAATATGTAATATGTGAAACAGAAAAATCAGATCATAGCTACAGGATGAAGGGAAGGAAAGAAAGAAGAGGGGATTGACAGCTGGGAGCAGGGTGGAGGAGAGAGAGGGAGAGGGGGAGAGAGAGAGGGGGAGAGAGAGGGGGAGAGAGGGAGAGAGAGGGAGAGAGAGAGAGAGAGAGAGAGAGAGAGAGAGAGAGAGAGAGAGAGAGAGAGAAACACGGGTAAAGTTGATAGTCATTAGGATGCAGAAAAAAAGTCTGAGGTATTGAAAAAGACATCCTGAAGACAGAAACCTGAAGACAATGTCAGATGTTCTGATTGATTAAGTGAGGGAGATACAATGAGAGGTTCTGCTTCTAATTGGATGATGTTCTATGATAAAGAAGAAAGAAGTAGGCACAAGTTTAAGAGCAGATAAGTTACGTTTGAACACACAGAACATTACACATTAGAAGACCTGAGGAAAACCCAGTAAACAGTTAGATACAAATCTGGCATATGAGACAAACAGATCTCAGCTAAATATACACATTTCTGAATTAGCATATTGGTGGTATGTCAAGAAGATTATAACATTGTATAGAATAAAAGCAAGCTTCTTATCTTGTGAACTAGTTTAAATAGTGTAGAAACTTTCAGTCCACACTGAAGGGCATGTTCTTAGAGTCAGTGCACAAATTTTATTCAGATTCTCAGTGACACTTGAGGGATCAAAAATTGAGAATCTACTGATATAAAGTAAGAAGAAAATGAGCATCTGATGCAAGACATTGAAGGATAAAAATGATAGGAAATAATCTTAAAGGGTTACTTTGCAGAAATGACCCCATATGTGAAAGCAAATCTCTAACCATATACCAAGGGATGATATAATAATGTTTAGATGATTATACTGATGGCAAATACTTACAAAAGATCAAAATAAGAGTGTGGGCTTGCCCTTAGGAGATTATTGTAAGTGTACCAAGAAAAATGAACAGTATACCTTAAATTTTTAAGTTGAGCAAAAAGTAAGAAGTAAAAGATAAGATCCTGAAATTTTACAAAAAATAAATTCTGTACTTTAGTTAATTAATAATCAGAATGAATTTGTGTTTCTGGAAAAATAGATAGATCAGCGGCTAGGGAGATGGCTTTGTTGGGCAGTACTTTGTATGCACCTGAATTCAAATCCCCATTGCCCATATAAAAAGCTGGGCTTACACACACACACACACACACACACACACACACACACACACACACACACGTGATCCCAGTTGTTGCTAGGGTGATAGACATGATCATCCCTGGAACTCATACCTGTATCCACATATACATGTGCATACACATAGACACCACACACGAAAGAAAGAAAGAAAGGAAGGAAGAAAGAAAGAAAGAAAGAAAGAAAGAGAGAAAGAGAGAAAGAAAGAAGGAAAGAAAGAAGGAAAGAAAGAAAGAAAAGTATTTTCAGTGCTTATTTTTTCTTATTTTTTACTGAGCTTCTATTTTTGTCTCCAACAAAGAAATGGAATACAACAGACAACCACAATAAAGGTTTTTAATCTTATATAGAAACCTAAAGCAGGGGAATTCATGTTAGGCTCTCAGAAGAAACTTACAAATGAAATATTCATAGCTACAGGCTGACTCTCAAGAGTGTTGGATTAAGTTTAGTCCTATTGAGAGACCATATTGTCTAGACAACAAGACTGATATTATTTCAAAGAGTTGAAGATTCAAGCCCAAAGCTGGGTCTACATTCACAGCGTATCCATCTTTTATTGTAATTAGTCACTCATAGCTTACAGAAGAGTATCCTGGTAGATCGCAACATTGTTAGATTTTGCTTTCCAGACAAAAAAAGCTCAATGTGAGGCTCAAACTGACCTTAAACTTGATGTCTTCATGTATTAGTCTCCAGTGCTGAGACTGTAGGTGTGCACCACTGTACTAAAATAAAAACACTATGAATTATCGCTTATAGAAGTCTTTAATAGAAGAAACTAGAATTGGGAGGTTGTGTGCCTGGGGTTGATTCTGTGTGGCAGAACTGAAGTCTCTTTCATACTCTGCGCATGCTAGCTGGTTACGGCTTGGTGTAACTATTCTTTTCTAAGTCAGTTTCCCTCTGTTATCCCATGTGACTCTGGAGAGCAAGACTGCATCACTTTACCTCTCTAGTAACTGGGACTTTAAAAAATGCATTAAGTTACTAAATTAATTTTACCTATTTGCCAACTATATTTGTTAATATCATTTTCAATTTTCACCTTGGCAATAATAATTGGAATTTTCTATTGTTCTATGGTTAAATATAACTATTTTTCCTATAACGCATTTGAAACATTAATAAAATTATGGAAAAATGTCACAACTCATTTGAAATGCAGTCAATAAATAACAGTTAAATAATAGGCATTAAGTGTTGCACATATATCAAACCATAGCAAAAAATGTTTTACTCAGAACCTGAAACACTGACAAGGGAATTATTATGTCATTAGATTTTTAAAAGAGAAGTAAACCTTTATTTCTAATTTTCAAATTAAGCTGGCTGAGTTGGTTGCATTGAGGGAATTGGTCAAAGAGACCAAATCCCATATTCTTATCTGATTCCTCTGTATCCCTTAGTTTCAGCCTTGGTTTGGGCAGTAGCAACAATAGGAGAGCAGTGGTAGCAGCAGTCATAGGGTAGCAGCCACAGAATGCAGCTGAATCAGTCCTGAAGGCCATTTCAGCAAGTGGGAAAGTATACTCAGTCTCCACAAAGCCAGGATCCACTTGTATGTATTTCTGAGGTGTGGCACTAAATTAAGCAGCATGCAGACGGACGCTGACAGCATTTCAGACAGCCTCTAGGAAGCGGGAGTGTAGAGTCTCCTTTGTGATATCATATATTTCCAGGTTGTAAATGCTGCCTTTATCAAACACGTGCTAGATGATCAGCCCAAAGGAAAGGAAGACGCTCAGCACATTCAGCAGTGTGGCTTCACTGCCTCCCACTTAGTCTCCAGTTTTATCATCTGCACATCATTCAGAATTTCTGAAGATTTTAGTGATAATGCCTAAAGCCTGGAATAAAGAAGTCTTTGTAGGCCCCAGCCCAGTGTTCTTTCTGAACCTGCACAATGACTTCACATGGAGTAATGGAACCAGCACGGGTCGAACCACCACTATTTGATTGGCTGGCAGCATGTCCATAATCTGTGAATCCACTTTGGTGAATACAAAGTCCCGTGGATGTAAGGCAGCAGTTTCTCCAGAGCTGGCTTGTTTTCTAGTTGCCCCCGATGGCCTTGTGCACCATGATGTTCTTGCCCATCAGCATCACTGCATTCCCTCCAGGGACATGCGGACCTGCTGTATCTGCCCACACTATCTGCTTCCACAGTGAAGCATTTTGGTCAACCAGTGGATGATCTTAAGGAAGTGGTTAGTTGGACTTCCAGGTTGCCCTGTCTCCTCTGAGCATCACAGTGGTGTGTCAGGGACTGCCATGAGAGGTTTAACGATGATGGGATGAAGGAAGAGACAGCCAGAGAAAAGATGGGATCATTAGAATGTTTTAAGCGTGATATGGATTAGCAATTACATGCATTAAAACAAAACTGAGAGAGAGCTCATGCATTTGTAAAAAGCAAACTACCCTGCTTCACAGCCTGTCATTGACAGTTTAAGTGTGATGGTGCGAGAAGGATACCTTCTACAGTAGACATACGTTTTATGGTTCCTTGGAGTCACGTGGACCTGCCTAGCAAGGAGTTTCTGTAACACATCTGTTCCTGTACTCTGAAACAGAGCACAGCAAAGACGTCTGAAACAACAGAAAAGAAATAGCATGTGCACACAGTACTGGGAGAGTCTCTGAATCAGAAATTTGTTTGTTCATCTCTATCTGCAATCATGACATAAAGGTATAAAGAAAATTTAAAACTGCTTTGATATCTATAAAACATACAACAAATGTTAAAAATGATATAATATAATTATATCATAATTAATAACAATCCATTGAAAGGTGAGGACTTATTTCCACATACAAAAACCTTTAATATGGAAATGTTCTTTGGGTCATTATCAAACAATAAAAGTTGGATAACTCATAATTATGTGCCTCATAATCTTCCCAGATTTTAAAATATGGTCTTTAGAATGTAGGGTCACCAAAAGGAGATATATATATATATATATATATATATATATATATGTGTGTGTGTGTGTGTGTGTGTGTGTGTGTGTGTGTGTGTGTGTGTGTGTGTGCATGACCAAGGCCATTTACTGAAATATGTGGAGGAATGGGTGTGTGTGTGTGTGTGTGTGTGTGTGTGTGCATGACCAAGGCCGTTTACTGAAATATGTGGAGGAATGGTACTTGTCATCTCTGTAGTCAGTATGTCATCATACAGCTATAGGTTGCCAAACCCTGATGTCACTTTTCCAGTGAAAATTAAAAAAAAAAAGTTAATATAGAATGTGGTTTTCTTTCTATAGTAACCGGCTTGCTGGTTAATTCTGTGATGTCTCCTTGAGAACCTATCAAGAATAAGCTTGCTTCTGGAACTTCTGAGCCTTGTTCTTGGATGATGTTATTCTGAGATGTCAGTGTGTGCAGCAATTCCATACAATCTTTTCTGACATCAGTTCAATTCTTTGTAAGAATCAGAATGACCTGGGCCTGGTGGTGCCCACCCTTCATCCCAGCACTTGAGCGGCAGGTGGATCAATGTGAGTTTGGAGTCAGCCTGGTTTACATAGTGAATTCCAGGAGACTGAGGCAGGCAGATTTCAAGTTTGAGGTTTTGAGTTACCTAGGAGAACCTGTCTCAACAAACAAACAAATCTGAGCATGAAAAGAATTTCCTTTTTCCTCCGTCAAGTAAAGCACCTCATCAAGACGTGTCCATCCTTAAAACAAATATGTTTGGAAAGAACCACCTTGAAGATATGGCCTTCTGTATAGTTCCACTTCCAGAGCACAATGTCTATAATCCCTTTACAGTTCCTCTGATCCACAAAAGAAAATTAAAGAGATTTTAATGAATACATATAAAATGAAAAAATTGAATGTCTTGCTTTATACCATTTCATTTGTCTGCCCATATTTAAATATCCAGCTGTAGCCTGCAGTCTCAAAGCCCACTTGCTTGAGTTCTAGGCTGACACGTCATAAATATCTCAATGTTACTAACCAAAACCCAGTGACAGTCTCTTCTGTGCTAGTCACTTTTCTTTTTCTATGACGTTATCTTATAAAGAGAGGAGATTTATTATTGACTGAAGGGGTTGGAGCTTTCCATGGACTTTGCATTGATCCCAGGGTTGGAGTCTGTGGCAATGCATCAGAACAGAAACACATCAAAGCAAAACCCTTTGCCATGTATGAATGTCATTTATCAAGAAGAGGTGGAGTGCCAACATCTTTAAAGACAGACCCCAGTAGCACACAGGCCTTCAATTAGACCCCAGCTTTCAAGGTGCCGTGTCTCTGTAGCGCAAACCTGGTTATCAAGTTTTGACAGATGAGCCTCTGATGGATGCTTAAGGTCAAACCTAGCTTTTCTTTTTTCCCCCATTTTGTTTTATTTTTTATTTATTTTTCTTGGCTATTTTATGTATTTACATTTCAAATGTTATCCCCTCTCTCCCCTCGCCCATAATCCCTCTCCCTCCCCCCGGCTTCTTTGAGGATGCTTCCACTCCCAACCATTCCCACATCAACACCCTGGCATTTCCCTATATTGGGGAAATGAGCCTTCACAGGACCAAGGGTCTCTCCTATTGGTGCTGGACAATGCCATCCTCTGCTACATATGCAGCGGGAGTCATGGGTCCCTCCATGTGTACACATTGGTTGGTGGTTTAGTCTCTAGAGGCTTTGGTGGAGTCTGGTTGATTTATATTGTTGTTTTTCCTATGGTGTTACAAACTCCTTCAGCTATTTCAGTCCCTTCTCTAACTCCTCCACTGGGGTCCCCATGCTCAGTCCAATAGTTAGCTGAAAGCATCTTCATCTGTATCAATATGGATCTGGCAGAGCCTATCAGGAGACACCATATCTGACTCAAGTCACCGCTCACTTCCTAGCATCAGGAATAATGATTAGGTTTGGTGGCTGCATATGGGATGGATTCCCAGGTGGGGCAGTCTCTTGATGACCTTTTCTTCAGTCTCTGTTCCAATTTTTTCCCCTGTATTTCCTCTTGTGAGTATTTTTTCTCCCTTCTAAGAAGGACTGAAGCATCCACATTTTTGGTCTTCCTTCTTCTTGAGCTTCATATGATTGGAGAATATTTTTCTTAGATATTCCAAGCTTTTGGGCTAATATCCACTTATCAGATTATTTTCTTGTGTTTTCTAGGGTGTAGTTTTCCTCCTTGTTTTCCATCCATTATCCTTTGTAGGGCTGCATTTGTAGAAAGATACTGTGTAAATTTGATTTTGTCATGGAATATCTTGGTTTCTCCATCTATGTTAATTGAGAGTTTTGCTGGATACAGTAGCCTGGGCTGGCATGTGTGTTCTCTTAGGGTCTGTATGACATCAGTCCAGGATCTTCTGGCTTTCAAAGTCTCTGTTGAGAAGTCTGGTGTAATTCTGATGTGTCTGCCTTTATATGTTACTTGATCTTTTCCCCTTACTGCTTTTAATATTCTTTCTTTGTTTTGTGTATTTGGTATTTTGATTATTAAGTGACAGGAGGAATTTCTTTTCTGGTCTAATCTATTTGGAGTCCTGTAGGCTTCTCATTTGTTAATGGGCATCTTTTTCTATAGGTTGGGGAAGTTTTCTTCTAAAGTTTTCTTGAAGATATTTACTGGCCCTTTAAGTTGGGAATCTTCATTCTCTTCTATACCTATTTTCCTTAGGTTTGGTTTTCTCATTGTGGTCTGGATTTCCTAGACGTTTTGGGGTTAGGAGCTTTTTGCTTTTTGCTTTTTCTTTGACTATTTTGTCAATGTTTTCTATGGTATCTTCTGCACCTGAGATTCTGTTTTCCATCTCTTGTATCCTGTTCGTGATGCTTACATTTGTGCCTCCTGATCTCTTTCCTAGGTTTTCTATCTCCAGGGTTGTCTCTCTTTGTGATTTCTTTATTGTTTCTATTTCCAATTTTAGATCTTGGGTGGTTTTGTTCTATTCAACTTGTTTGGTTGTGTTTTTCTGTAGCTCTCTAAGGGATTTTTGTGTTTCCTCTTTAAGGGCTTCTCCTTGTTTACCTGTGTTCTCCTGTATTTCTTTTAGGGAGTTATTTATGCCCTTCTTAAAGTCTTCTATCATCATCATGAGATGTGATTTTTAAATCCAAATCTTGCTTTTCCATTGTGTTAGGATATCCAGTATTTTCTGCGGTGAAAGAAATAGGTTCTGATGATGCCAAGTAGTCTTGATTTCTGTTGCTTAGGTTCCTGTGCTTGCCTCTAGCCATTTGGTTATCTCTGATGTTAGTTCGTCTTGCTGTCTCTGACTGGAGCTTGTCCCTCCTATGGGCCTGTGAGCCTGTGATCTTAAGAATGATAGTACTCTTGGCAAACTAGCTCTCTGGGGCAGGTTTTGTGTCCAAAGGGCTGTGGGACAGCCCCAGCTTTGGGTGCAGATGGAGTCCACATATTTTCTATAACTAACTTTCTAGATCCCTTGAAGCAGATTGCACTATCAATAGCCCAACATCATAGACACCTCCTCCCACTATCCAATATGTGTCTCTCTGTGTGTTTATGTGTTTATATATACAAATTTCTCTAATTTTGTACTTTAAAATTTTACTCATTTTTGGAATTTTCAAAAATATATTCTGAATATATCTGCTTCTGTAGCTACCCCTTCAGTCCAAGCTACCACTATCTTTCACACACTTGATGAAGAAACCTGCTGAAGTCCACTCACCTTTCTGATGTGACCTGTGGCACTCTGCATGCTAGCCTTCAGTTTAGCAGATGATCTTTTAAAAATATAACTCAGAGGGTGAGTTCAGCAAATAAATCCTCCCAGAGCTTCCCATTCTATCGTCTTTAATTCTGTGACTTGTGTATCATTTATGTACCTGACCACATTCCATTGTGCTCCTCTGCCTGGGACACTTCCACTGCCATATGGTCCTTGTACCCGCTGAATGGAACCAGATCATGACCTTTGTTCATCCGCTTCTGTTGGATTGATTTGGTCATTAAGGAGTCAATTTATGTGCCCCCCCCCGTATACCCTCAGAGCTGCCTAATTTAGATTTAAGACTGAGAACTTTCTGTCTGTTACTCTGTTGTTTTCTCTTCATCACTCTTATTAGTTTACCCTCTTGTTTGATGTTCAACTCTCACTAAACAACAACATAAAAAATATATATCCCACCAAAGTAGGCATTTAGTCAGCTATGTCAACCAGGTGTCTGTAGCAGCTAGAAGTTGTTGGTCTGAAGTACACAATCACTAACTGAATAAACATGGTGACTTTCTGGAGGCCTTAGTAAGTATATTTAGGGGAGCTGGAGATATGGCTCAGTGGTTAAAGCACTTACTGCTCTAACAGAGGACCTGAGTTGGGTTCCAGTTCTCATATCTGGCAGCTCATAATTACCTATTATTCCAACTCCTGGGGATTCAACACTTCCATAGATTCAAGACGTCCATAGATGTCTGCACTCACTCACACATACCCACATATATGCATATGCACTACACATAACTAAGATAATGTGTCTATACAGGTAGCACATAACTAAGGTAAAGTATCTGTAGAGATTAAATAATCATTAATATTGTCCTAAATATCTAGTTGAGCCTTTGTGTAAGAAATATTAATGTTTCTGTTACAAAGACCAGTAAATATATTTGATCATTATTTTAGTGATCAAAATATATTGTACTAGCAAAGGAAAGTTGACCTTTGAGATATCACAATACACAAAAATCAAACAGTTTGAACTTGTTGGTTTAGATAAGCTCTTAACATAAAAGAGAGATTGGATATAATTTGGAGGTAAAACACCTGATTAATATGCATTGGGACACAATTCAATAAAAGCAAGTAACTAAACCGTTGGAGACTGGGTGTAGCTTCTATATAGTGGTTAGAAGAATGTCTCCCATAGGCTAAGGCATTTGACACTTGGGCCCTAGCTTGTGGTGCTGTTTGACGAGGAAGAAAATCACGGGAGATGGGCTTTTAGTGTTCATAGCCTGACCTAACTCCAGTTTGATTTCTCTGCTTCATAGCAGTTTAAAATGTGGTCTCTCGATGCTTCCTCCTGCAGCAGATGTGAATAAATATAAAGACACACAGCCAGGCATTGTGCAGAGTGAGTGTTTGAAATACTCAGTCTTACGCAGAGTATCTCCTTCAAATTCCACAGAGCTCAGGCATCCCTACCAAGAAGAGGGTAAAACGAGTGTGAGAGCCAGAGAGGAAGAAGGACACCAAAAATACAAAAACAAAAAACAAAAACAAAACAACAATAACATCAAAAAAACCAAGGTCCTCTAAATCACCATGAGCAAAGCTAATAAGAACGTGGCAGTGCAGGGCCAGGTCCTCTGTCTATATATTACAGATTACAGTTTTATGTTTTTCTGGAATTCCTGAGTGAGTGAACAAGTAGGTTTTTTTTTCTGTTGTTGTTGTTGTTGTTCCTTCAGTTGTTTGGTCCTGTCCAACACTGAAGTGATAGTTTTTCTTTTATCTTATTACATTTTACATTGCTATATTTGCTTAAAAATGAATAACTGAATGGATGAAAACCCAGCCACAAGGGGAAAGATTAACAACTGAAACTTGCTAGGAGAGGGAAAAATCAATTTTCTCCATAGGAGTAACATTGAGTATATCAATGACCCCAGGACAGGCTTCATGTCCAGGAGTTAATTAAGCAACATATAATAGATTTCATAGGTTTTATCAGTGTGTGCTTTGATTTGGTAACAGTTTGCTGGTTCATTTAGTTGTTGGTATTGTTTTATTTTTGGCCATGGTTTTACTTTGTTTCATTAATTTTGGGGATGGTTGTTCTTATATTGGGTTTTAGGCTTTGTTTTGTTTTGTTGTTGTTTTTGTTGTTGTTTTGAGAATAACTTACAGTTGGATGAGTAGGAAGGGCAGAGGATCTGAAAGGACTTGGGAAGGGGTGATAATACGATCTATATATTCAAACTTAACATTGTTTTCGATAATAAAATTAGATAATGATGTTTTAGACTTATTTAAAATAATAAAAATATGTTATCCCAGCTTTCTGCTCTGGCTACTGCTACTACAGTGCCCCCATCATTAGGAAATTTGCCCTCTGGAAATATACAGCAAAATAAACTCTTTCTTTTATAAGTTGTCTTGATCATAGCCATAAAACCCCCAAAAGCACAACCCATCAATCAACAGAAATAGGTGAAAATTTAAAAATGAAAGGATCAAGTAAAATCCTGACCAGGGAAAAAATAAACAAAATAAAAAATGAGATAAGCAAGCAGTGCATGGGTTATTCAAAGTTTTGGTGGTGGATGACAGTCAGTATATTTCCTAACTCACTAAGTAAGAAGAGAACTCTCCAAGACATTCTTGCAGTGCTTGAACCTATGGCCTTGTATATGCCATAGGCACGTGCTCACCAATGAGCTGCACCCCAAACCCTCTAAGACACACAACCAGGCATTATGCAGAGAGTGAGCATTGTAACCTAGGTTGTCCTAAATTGATTTTATTTATGGCAAAAGTTTGAGAAGACAATTTATTCTTAAATAATAATAATACTTTTTATGTATTGTAAAAAGTAAGATTTCTCTTTCTAAAGGATTTCCTACCGCTGCCAGGTAACTCTGCCAGAAACAGAATTTAGTGTTCTTGGAATATGTGGGAAACACAGCTTCCATCAGGCAGACACACACTGAAACCTCAGCGAAGCAAAAGTTAGATTGTGATAAGGTTATAAAAAAAGCAGACAACAACCTGTGTTGGCAAGAGTGATAGCAAATTCAGAATAAAAGACAGAGGAAATCAATCCCAATTATCCATGGCAACATAGCAAATATTTTAACCTTGGGTGGCTTCTCCTCATCACCCAGCAGTCAGAATTCAGTGTGAATTTGAAATAGAAACTCATTTCACTCTCACACAACATAATTATGAGGTAAATTTTCTGGAAAAACAATACATGCAATAAATTCCAAAGTCAAGTGGAAGTGATTTTTAAATTATTTGCTATTTTGGGTTATTCAAAACAGGCAAATGATGATTTTATAGTTATATTATCACATTTGAAATGAATGAAAGAATAAATGAATTCGTATAAAGTGAAACATATTGAGATGGTAATTGGCTGTAAACAGAAAGGTGGGATAGTTTGTAATGGAAGCTTTCCTCTCCAGTGCGACTTCATGTTTTAAAATTTGCAAATGTTTTGAGAATGGCTATAGCTACACTGATGTATAGCAAATAAATTTCTGATCAAAATGTGCATAGTAGAATATCAAATCCAAGTGTTGATTGTAATGGGTTTACATAATCTCCTTAACAACAACCATGTACTAACTGAAGATAATGATGAAAGTGTGACTAGGCAAATGTACTTAGATCAGAGAGGGCAAGGCAATAGCAAGGTCACATCTAAGTTAACTGTATCTGCTGAGGCTTTTCCCGTCCCCTAGTGAAAACTATTTAATTCCTCTTGTAAGAATGATACAAACCAATTTATTTATAACCATTGAAGTACAATATTTCTTTGCTATTCAGGTTCTTTTAAATTTTAGTATCTTTTCTAAATAAAGTATTTAAATTATTTTTCATTGCCTTATAGAGTCACCCATTTTGAAAAGAAAATGGAAAAAGTACAGGCCATTTTCTCATAATGGAAATAATTCAAGTTAAAATCTCTAATACTTGAAAAGATAATTCTTTATTCTCTAAAGCATGTAAGTCAACAATGAACCACACACACACACACACACACACACACACACACACACACACACACACACACACACACATTGACCTTAGCATCTTTAAACAGAAGAAACTTTGTTTTCAAATATTTTATAAAACTTGCCACTCTTGAGCATATTTTTGAGACAAAAGAGTTGTCTTCATTTTTTAAACTCTGAAAGGGCTGTCTTTGGCTACTGTGTGGGTCCTTTATTCCACCCTATTTCTTCTACCAGTTCAATCCTCTAACACTAGATAGGAGAGAAAAACAGAGGGGAGAGAGGAAATAGATCCTGAATACAATCAGGGGCAACTTTGATCCCTACCATCATGATATCTAATTATTTTATTTTTCTATTTTACACAAAAAACTACTTAACAAACCACAACCAATAGCAACTAACTAAAAACCAATAAGCCATTTTACCTCTCTAGGCTCAAGCATTTATATACCCTCTGAAAAGGCCTCAGAATTTCAAATGTCACATAATCACAGAAACTAACTGCCACTGCTAACATCACTCTCCTTCTAGAGTACGAGGCAAATCATAGTCAGATGCTGTGGGCGAGCTGAAAGAGCCACATATCCCCCAACTAAAATTAAAATGGAAACATTCTCATAATATACCTGAGGTTTTTTAATTTTTATTGGTTATTTTATTTATTTACATTTCAGGTGTTATCCTCCTTCCCAGTCCCTTCCACAAACCTGTATCACCTCAGCCCTGCCCCCTCCTTCTAGGACAGTACTCCCCAATCAGCCTTAATCTGTGTTGATCTGATAGGATGCATGGAATTATTTCAATCTTCTTGTACTTGTTGATGTTCATTGTGTGACTGAATATCGTCCAGTTTGGGATAGGGTATCATGAGGTGCTGAAAAAAAGGTATATTCTTTTGTTTTGGGATGAAATGTTCTTTAGATATTATCTGCTAATTCCATTTGGTTCATAACTTCTGTTAGTTTCAATGTGTCTCTGTATAGTTTCTTTTTCCATGATCTGTCAATTGGTGAGATTGGGGTAATAACGACTCCTAATATTATTGTCTGAGTTTCAATGTGTACTTTGAGTGTCAGTAATGTTTCTTTTACAAATGAGAGTTCTCTTGCATGTTGGGCATAGATGTTCTGAACTGAGAGTTCATCTTGGTGGACTTTTCCTTCGACAAGTATGAAGTGTTCTGCCTTATCTTTTTTGATAACTTTTGGTTGAAAGTCTATTTTGCTGGATAGTAGAATTGCTACTCTAGTTTGTTTCATGGGACCATTTGTTTGGAAATATTTTTCCAGCCTTTTACTCTGAGGTAGTGTCTGTCTTTGTCACTGAGGTGTGCAGCACAATTCTGGGTCCTGTTTACATATCCCGTCTGTTAGTCTGTGTCTTTTTATTGGAGAATTGAGTCCATTGATGTTGAGAGATAATCAATGATTGTTGCTTTCTGTCATTTTTGTTGTTAGAAGTGGAATTATGTTTATGTTTGTGTGGCTCTCTTCTTTTAGGTTTATTGAAAGAAGATTACTTTCTTGCTTTTTCTAGGGTATAGTTTCCCTCCTTGGGTTAGAGTTTTCTATCCATTATCCTTTATAGAGCTGAATTTATGGAAAGATATTGTGTAAATTTGGTTTTATCATGGAATATATTCGTTTCTCCATCTATGTTAATTGAGAGTTTTGCTGGATATAGTAGCCTAGGCTGGCATTTGTGTTCTCTTAGAGTCTGTATGACATCTGCCCAGGACCTCCTAGACTAATAGATTCTATTGAGAAGTCTGGTGTAATTCTGATATGTCTGCCTTTATCTGTTACTTGACCTTTTTCCCTTACTGCTTTTCATGTTCTTTGTTTTGTGCACTTGGTGTTTTGACTATTATGTGACGGGAGGAATTTCTTTTCTGGTCCAATCTATTTGGAGTTCTGTAGGCTTCATGTATGTTTACGGGCATCTTTTTCTTTAGGTTAGGGAAGTTATCTTCTACAATTTTGTTGAATATATTTACTGGCCCTTTAATTTGGGGATCTTCATTCTCTTCTATACCTATTATCCTAGGTTTGTTTTTCCCGTTGTGTCCTAGATTTCCTGGATGTTTTGGGTTAGGAGTTTTTCACATTTTAAATTTTCTTTGATGGTTGTGTCAATGTCTTCTATAATATCTTCTATGCCTGAGGTTCTCTCTTTGATCTCTTGAATTCTGTTGGTGATGCTTGCATTTGTGCCTCCTGGTCTCTTTCCTAGTTTTTCCATCTCCAGGGTTATCTCCCTTTGTGATTTTTTTTTTTACTATTGCTGTTTCCATTTCTAGATCCTTGGTGGTTTTTTTTTTCAATTCCTTCACCGTTTTGGTTGTGTTTTCCCGTACATGTTTAAGAGATTTATGTGTTTCCTCTTTAAGAGCTTCTACTTATCTACCCGTGTTCTCCTGTATTTCATTAAGGGAGTTATTTATGTCCTTCTTAAAGTCCTCTATCATCATCATGAGATTGAATTTTAGATCTGAATCTTGCTTTTCAGGTTTGTTGGGGTATCCAGGGCTTGGTGTGGTGGGAGAACTGGGTTCTGATGTCATCAAGTAGCATTGGTTTCTGTTGATTATGGTCTTGTGCTTGCCTCTCACTATCTGGTCATCTCTAGTGCTATCTGCCCTTGCTGTCTCTGACTGGAGCCTGTCTCTCCTGTGTGCCTGATTGTGTCAGAACTTGCCGAAGTCCAGCTCTCTCTGTGACCCTGTGATTTTGGGGTCCTGTGAACCTGAGATCCTGGGTCTGGCAGAGCTCCTGGGAGTCAAGGTTTTCTGGGTGTTGCAGGAGTTATTGGGAAGCCAGAGCCCTGGATCTGTTCCAGACACAGGTCTAAGCCAGAAGGAATGTGTGCCTGGGGCCAGGGGATCCTGGTTCCCATGAGGGTCCCAGTTACACCAGGTGTTGTTGCAGATGCTGTGGCCTCAACTGTGATCTTGGGTGTATCAAATCTCCTGGGATTCAAGCCTCCTCTGTGATCCTGTGATCCAATGGTGTGGCAGAGTACCTGGGAATTGAGATAATTCTGGGTATTGTATGAGTGGTGAGGAGACAGTGTTCCAGGTCTGCCCTGGGCACAGGTTCAAACCAGAAGGAACCCATGCCTTTGGTTGGGTGGCGATTCCTGTGTCCCAGGATCTTGGGGGTTTCAATTACTCCAGGTGTTTAGGGCAGATGTTGTGGCCTCACCTGTGATCTTGGGCATCCTTTTTTTTTTTTAAAGAAATAAAAACGTCAAGTGAATGGGAGTATTGACAAGTGATATATATATATAGCTATATGTAATTTTTAGCCAAAGCAGTTCCACCTGAACTCCAAATCCAGACTGTTGCCAAAAATCTGTTGTTCACAAACTGATATAACAGCCTCATTTTGAAGGACAACACCTATACTACACATGAAGATGTCATGCTGTTAACTACCTTCATCCCTACTTGCTTTCTTTGTAAAGAAAGTTACTCTGCAACTAGTGAAGGGGAAATATAAATACCAACCCATTGGTCAACAACAGTGTCCTGCCTACAAGATATGCTAGGGCAATAGTGGCACAAAGTTGATTGCAGCAGCCAACCAATTCTGAATGAATTAAGGCCGACTTTATGAAATGCAAGCCAAACCTAACATTACTTGGGTATCTAAGGGCTTGAGACTAGATAGCTCAGGGACATAGAAGAAAACAAAACATTACTGTTCTACTAAAAGAAATTAGAAATAAATGACTCCTTATCGATTTAATTATCTAATTTTAGTAGGTCATATGAATCCAAAAGCTTATAAATTTCTCTAGAGTCTCTGTTTGGGGAGAGTTGAGGATTGTAAAGTTATATGTAGAGAGATTCTGAATTTAATAGTGTCTGCCATGATGCTCCCCCCTTTTGAACTCATCTCCAATTTTATTAATTTGGTCTTTTCCCTCTTTCTGTTAGTTAGATTTACTAATGGTTTGTCAGTGGCTCTCCCTGCTTCCACAATGGTCTCTAAACTTGGGGAGGAGAGAATTTGTTATAAATGTTCCTTTTGAGTTCTGTATTCTGCAGTCTCTGTAGTCTCATTCTCATTTTTTGCCAAATGTGGCTCTCTGTATTAATCATCATCCACTACAAACAGCAAACTCTCTGATGAGGGTTGATAGATAGGGTAATATGTGCATTCTGTGCATATAAGTCATTGGTAATCTGTTTAATACTACATCCATTTAATAGAGTGTAGTAGGGATAGGTGCTTCCTCTAGGCCCATGGTCTGTCTAACCTTGAGGGAAGTAAATGGAGATAAATGTATAGATATAAAGGAAGAAGGAGAAATAATTGTGCAGGAGTGGGAGATTGAGGGCAGACTGGAGGAAGGAATGTGGGAAAAAAATCAATAACACCAACAACCCTACAAATACCACATGGAAACAAACTACCATAGGATCTCTCTCTCTCTCTCTCTCTCTCTCTCTCTCTCTCTCTATCTATCTATCTATCTATCTATCTATCGACCCTCTCTCTCTCTCTCTCTCTCTCTCTCTCTCTCTCTCTCTCTCTCACACACACACACACACACACACACTCAGAAAGAGAGAAAGAAACAGAGAGACACAAGAAAACAGATACAGAGAGAGTAAAAAAACAGAATTCTCACATTATGATGCAATTTTCATAGATATGATACTATATGAAGAACCTCTCCCAACACATATGTGCAGGTACATATTTTCTACAAATCTAGGAAGCCATTATTTTACTAAGTAGGAAAGTTTTAATGCAGTCAATTATCTTTATATACTACAATGTTATGAATGGAGATATTCTCATATTGGACTTAGGAGATATTTTAACAATGTTCTATTAGTGGAGAGTACTCTTTCAAGTAATGACATCTCACAGCCAATAACAAAAACTGAAGAAATATATACAAACCAATGAAACAGTTTTTTGCTATCTTTTAGAAAATGGTATGTTTATTTTTCTTGAAATCAATTTTTTCCACCTTATAGACACTTCCATTTTCTTTCCATGGTTATTCTGGATCAAAACATAAGCACTTAAAGAACTTAGACCCCCTTTTTTTGTTTTGCTTTGTTTTGTTTTCTTGTTTTTGTTTAGTTTCTAGGAAGTATTTACAGAGGACCAAAAGTTCATGGATGATGCCACACAGCCATATATGACACACTCTCTGGCAAAATATTAGGAGAGATAAATACATACTGTTCTCAAAATTAGATTCCTTGAGACTGATTCATGTCGTGGTAATCCAATAATAAACACCAAAACCATTCTGTGTGTTATCAAAGCTTTTAGCACTTTTTGCATTATAAGGATCATACAAATACATTGTGCATTTTGAGATTAACATGGCCAGTGGATAATGATGTCAGTGACACTACAATATTAAAAATATAGGAAAAAATCCTGTTGCATCGACTTTCCATTTGAAGACATGGTACTAGCATCAATTTTAACATTCGACATTCTTTATTATGAAGATACATCTACAAACATAGCCAATATGTAAGAAACTAAAGAACCACATCTATGTGTGTGTGTGTGCATGTGTGTGTGTGTGTGTGTGTGTGTGTGTGTGTGTGTGTGTGTGTGTGTGTGTATGGTGTGTGCATGTATGCGATTATATGTTAAACCCTTCTTGATTTTGCATGGGCTATTAAAATTATAATTTCTGATATGCATAATGACTTGTCAAGATTTCCTGTTTCTACCTGTGTAAATAATACTTCATGTGATGTACAAATATGAGCTACACAATGTGAAACAATGCCTATATCTCAGTAATATCATAATTAAATGGAAAAATAATGCATTTTCTCCTTTCTCTGTCTTCTAAAGTCTGCAAAATTCTATTAGTTCTCAGAGTACATCTGTGGGAAGCAAAAACGTAAATTTTAGTATTCTAAAAACTTTAAGGTATAATTGGAGATATTTTATTTTTGAAACATGCAGTATCTTACCAATGCTTACTAAGTAGAACTCTTAGATTCTCATGAAATAAAGCTTCCATAGATTTGTAAAATAAATAAATAAATAAATAAATAAATAAATAACTGACTAGTAAGTCATGTCATTTATAGTGGTCGGTATGGTATGAGACAACACGATTGTGAATTCAAGGTGGAGAAGGGCAGAGAGGAGGTAGCTTTGTGGATTGTGGCTGGATCCATCCTACATGCTGTCACTTCCTACTTAGTTCTTCCTCACCACCATATGTGTACTCCTCTTTCTCCTGGTCATTCACTACTCCAACCTTACCTGTGCAATCCTTTTCTTTTTCTGGCAATCTAGAGTTGTACAATAAGACTACTGAACTTATTCTCTAATTTGCACCTGCTTGATTCTCTATTTAGTCTCCACTCCTCAAATAAGACTTTTCTCCAGTTAGGAAAAATGTACACTATGCTGTAGAAAAATCTTCAAGGGTAGAGCATAGATCAGCGACTTTGTTTACACAACAGATTTTACACCTCCGTCTGACCAGTGGACATTACTTCGTAAAAGTTATTAGTAACTCCCTATTGTAACGTACAGTGAACAATTTAAAATTGATCTTAGGTCCTTTGTGACACCTATCGTCACACTAGACACCAAGCTCCTGTGTTGGAAACTTGTTCTCAAGATGCAGTGCAGAATATTAAAGGCAACTAGTTAACAATAACTCATACTCATGAATAGGTCAGTGTTGTAGGAATGGGTTCCTCTGTTTCTTGTCTTTTCATATTAAAATGATGCAACGAGAAGGCCCTTATCTGATGTTGCCCCACAATCTTGGACTCTTCAGTGTTTATGTGCATTTATAATTTACTCAATCTTAGGTTGGCAAGATGACTCCGCAGAACAAAGCCCTTGCTGTGCAAACCCAACAGCCTGAGTCCAGTCTTGTATCAGTGGGAGGAAAAAAGCAACTTCCCAATGAAAAAGGTAAAAATGTAAAAATTTAGTGTCAGTCTCAAGTAATCTTATTTAGGAACACAAACTCAACTCAGACAGAAATACATATTAATGCTGAGAATGCTCTCACAAAACCAGACCCCTTTTTAGTGAACCCTCTACTGGTTCTCCTTGGTCTCTCTTAGAACTCTGGTCATTTTTCTTCATCTCCTTAGTAAGTACTTCTTCTTGGTGCTTCCATATTCTGTGCTGAATACTCCCTTGTCCCTTCCTATATTCTAATAATAAGCAGTTCATTAAATGTCACCATGGCCTGAAGCAGACCATCACTTGGTGAGAAGGGTGTAGCACTGTAGGAGCTGAGATAACAAAGAAGGTCTCCAAGGAGATTGTTTGTTGATTTTCACTGTGAAGGTTAAGAGTGAGTCTCAGAAGGCTTAGCAGTGAAGACATACATAAGCACCATTTATTTTTTCTACATTCCCTGATCTGCTAAGCTGTGGAAAAGTGCTTAGCCTTTCTATAGTGTGGTTAGGTATCATGGCAGCCAGCTCACTCAAGAACAACTTTCTCTCATGATGCTCTTTTATGCACCACATTGGTAGAGGTTGGACTGCATAGGCGTGACATTTATAGATAAAATATATACATGTTACCTTACTTTGTGTAATCAGCAACAAGGAGACTGACTTAGAGGGTGGGCAGGAGGTAGTTCAACATAGATGACACCAATTAGTACGTGAGAGACATTCAATGGATCTTATCTGGTTGTCCCAGACTCAGACCAGCTGGCCCACTTTGAGGCTTCCTTTTCTGGGTGAGATCCTTGGAAATGGAAAGGGATCACAGAGGGGATGCTGATTGCCTGTTTCTCAGAGATCATAAAGAGATATAACATTTCATGTGAGCTAGGGAAAACCATGTCAAACTCTCTGGAGCTCATGTATACATTTTATGTATAAAATGAGGGAAAAATAACTAATTTCATAAAGACATCATTTTGATAATGAACAAGTATTTGCTAATTTTCAAATGTAATGTAAAAGTAAAGATTAAAAGAGGAAGAAGAGATAGCTCTGTCATTTCCTAATGTGCGTGCTTAGTTTAGAGATAATTTGATGACAGTAAATTTCTCATTAGTGTTTTTTACTGTTGTTCAATAAAATGGATAATCTAAAAGGTTGTGATTCATATTTCTCTTATGGAATTAAATTAGGTTGCTTTGAAATAAAAACAATGTATACCCTACTAACAATATCATGTTTCTTGAATCTAACTCAATGTTAAAAATTATGCTTATGTCTGTTCAGTGGTATCGGTGAAGCCAGGGAGTTTAGGGTCTCAGATCTCTCCTCTCTGTTGTTGATCCTGAAACTACCAATGGAAGTCTTTTGTTTACCAAAATGTCCTGAACAGTTTTTGTCAATATGATCCAAACTTCTTTTTTCCCTAATCCACCAGCTCTTATGGTAACTGGTGGCATCCAATATTATTATTGAATTGCTTGCTTAGTGTGGTACCTAAGACACGGAACTCGCTGATTTCTTTTATATTTAAAGGGTTTCTCCAGGGTTCGTGCACTGTTCACTCCCTGGCTTGTGCCTTGGTTTCTGCCCTTCATTGAGCATTTCCTTGCCAGACCATCACAAACAGCCAGGTTCCCCTACCAGGTCTGTATATGATGTGTTCTTAAAACAAGCACCTAGAGGTTCCAGTTTATTCAACTCTCTGGGTCCTAAATTGAATCTATAATTCTTTCCTTTTCCCTGTTATCTTTCTTCTGTAGTTTTGGGTTAGCAAAGGGGCTGCGTAAGGTTCAAAAAGGAGGGGCACCTCCATTCTCTCACTGCCTCCCCTCCATCTCTGTCAGACTCCTGAACCATACAGACAGGAAAATGTCCTCTGAGAGGCTCCACCCAGCAGCTGACTCAGACATATATAGATACCCGCAGCCAAACAGTGGATGGAGCTTGAGGATTCTTATGGAAGAACAAGAGGAAGGATTGCAGGCCCTGACGGGGATAGGAACGCCACAGGAAGGCCAACAGAGTCAATTAACCCGGAGCCTTGGGGCTCTGAGAGTGTGAACCACTAATCAAAGAACATCTAGGACATGGGGGTGGGGCTCCCTGATCCTATGTAGCATATGTGAGGCTTAACTTCATTCGGGTCCTGAACTACTGGAAAGGAGGCTATCTCAAAAGCCGCTGCCTGTAAATGGGATATGTTCTTCTAGCTGGGCTGCCTTGTCTGTCCCCAGTGGAAGAGAAAGCCCCTAGCCTCACAGAGACTTGTAGTGTTGGGGTGAGGGTGATACTTAGGGGAGCTCCCACCTGTTCAGAGGAAAAGGGGTGGGGGTGACCTGGAGGGGGGCAGTGAGTGGGATATAAAGTGAATAAGTAAAAAAAATAAAATTAATTTTTAAAAAGTTAAGGTTCAGTGCAAGAGAAAGACATGAATCTTAAAAGCAGGCACAGAATTCAGGCCCTCTGCAAGTTTATTCTCAACTTAGTTTTTTCCCTCACCCCTACCCTTTCCCCCAACATCTACCATCTCTGTGAACTGATATTAATCCCAAAGCTTATAATTTAGGTATAAACCAGTCCTGGAAACTTTTCTGGACCCTTTCAACTTTGGCAAAGTACTATAGTCATACATTTTTCTAGAAAATTTTTCATAGATACTTTTCTATCCTAGATGTTTAGACCATTGTATGAAAATTATATGCTTGTCCATGTCTTTTGCTAGGCTTTCAGCTCCATGAAGGTAGGGACCTTGTGTGTCTGTTTTCACATCTATGTTCCTAACATGAGGTAGGCCCAAGCCATGGTATGTCCTTGCCTTATTTCAACTTGTAGAATTGGATCCTTTCCGTGGAATACTTTCTTGCCCTTCCCGACACGGTTCAATACCATACATTCCTTTCTATTCTGCCGACCGTTTATCTCTTCTCCAAGGCCCTGGCCTTACTGGGTAGTATCTGTTTTCAGGTTAGCAGAAAATCATTTACACCATTTTCTTATCTTTTTTAAAAATATGTTTTTAACTGAAACAAAGTTACTTCACTTTCTCTCCCTTTCCTCCTTCCAAGTACCTTCCCTACACCCGCCCCACTTTTCCCCCAACTCTGGAGTTGATAAGCTTATTTCTTTTGATTATTATTGTTGCATATGTATTTGTTTGTGTCCACTAATATATAAATATAACCTTCAAGTCCATTTTGTTTGTGTGTGTACGATTTCATGACTGAACACGCTGCATTGGACAACCAAGAATGTGGCTCCTATCTGGAAGAGTCGAATTCTTCCCAGCAGTCATTACTTGTTTATAGTTACTTGTCTAGAAGTGGAAACCTCCAAAAACTTTCCCCTTGCACATTGAAAGGTGAGGAATATATGTGTTCAGGTAAAGCTATTACAGTGGACAAAACCTTGAGAAGCTTCCATAGGAACTGGCCGCTGCCAGAGTTCCTACTTTGCCAAACCAGGCCCTGGGTCCTCCGCATGCACAACCACTCTCTAGCTTGTTTCATGGGAGCAAGATATCAGGGCTTCTGCAGTTTCTGTTCCAGCACCGTGGACAGTAGTTATGGGCTAGAGAGCATAAGTCTCTGGGCTCTTGTTTCTTGGAGCATCTGCTCATGCCTTCTAATCTTTTTTCATCCCCAAGCACTAAGTCAGTTCCTCATTCCTTCGCAACACCAGCAGAGACCTTCTTTTTTTTTTAAATTTTTTTATTAGATATATTTCTTTACTTGCATTTCAAACGTTATTCCCCTTCCCGGTTTCCTGCCCATAAACCCCCATTCCCTTCCCTCCCCCTTCCCCATACAGGTATTCCCCCTTTACATCCCCCTTATGCTCCCCCCATATTCCCCTCACTGGCAACTTGGCAGGACCAAGGGCTTCCCCTTCCCCTGGTGCCCCAACAAGGCTATTCTCTGCTACATATGCAGTTGGAGCTGTGGGTCAGTCCATGTATAGTCTTTTGGTAATGGTTTAGTCCCTGGAAGCTCTGGTTGGTTGGCATTGTTGTTTTTATAGGGTTTTAAGCTCCTTCACCTCTTTCAGTCTTTCCTCTAATTCCCCCAAAGGGGGTCCTGAGACCTTCTAAGAGATGCAACTGTTAAGTTAAATCCCTGCAAGAGAAATGTCTCCCTTAACAGTGGTTAGCAATCTGCCCGTTGGGTAAGCCCCTACAGGAGTCACTGCATAAACCAACTTTACACCTGAAACATCTCATTCCAAAAGAAACAATGAAGGTTGAGAACTCAAGCCAAAATTGTCACTGCATCTCATGAACACTACTGCTACTCTACAACCTAAAACACTTTTTGTGCTTTCTACACACATTGGACATGTTATGACAGCAGACAGGAAGCTGGGGGTACTAGGATCAGTTAGCTCGTGTAAAGAGCCAAGATGGAAATAGGATTTGGTTTTGTGTGTGAAGCACATCCACACCTATATGATTCACATTTGTATATTCCTAGTGCCCAGGGCAGATGTTAACACTACCTAACCTAGAGACTTTTCCTTTAATGTATAAATGAAGGCAATGGGGCAGCTTAGTAACTAGAAACCAGGGTCTCTGGAAGGAGTGGTTTCTATGACTAGGAACAGGTTTCTTCACATCTGACTGCAGTTTTAATTTAAACCTTCTAATCTATTTGTTTCAAAAAGCATGGAAACAGGTCTTTCCACAAAGCTTCCTATACAAGGGCATCCTGAAAACTTCTCTTATACTTTAGAAGTATAAAATAACTCTGTATCTAATAATTATAATAGCAATCTGAAGTTACCCAAAAAACATAGAAAATAGTCCTATTTCTTAGGTATTTCATTACGTTTATTTCCAGGACTAACAAATCCTGGGAAGATGGTTTGACATTTGTTTAATACAATTCTCCAAAAGATATTTAGTAGACACCTGTTTTGGTTGTTCAGTTATGTTCGGCTACCTGACCTTCTGTTATATTCTGGAACTCTCCCTTCCCTTACATTTCTGTACACAGTTGGGATGGGGTAAGTGTTCTAGTAATAAGACGTGATTTGTGTCAAAAGCCATAGATGCTGTTCCAAGACAGACACATAATCCACTTCCAGTGAGTAGAAACCGAGCCAGGAATCTTTCCAGAACATACTGGACATGTCAGGACAGCATGAAAGAGGCCAGAGCTGTCAGTACCAATTAGCTTATAACAGGAGCCAAGATGGAAGCCGAATCCAGTAGAGGACGTGGAACACATGCTTACATCTGTCCGCTGTCACTGCTATAAGAAGGCTCCACATACTCGGTGTGTTACGATAGCATAGATTACTCTCTGACAGCTCTGGAGAACTAGTGCGATACCAGCCATCCAGCTAAAATCAAGAGCGATGTTCTCTCTGGAGGCTTCAGCAGTGTTCATTGTGTGCTAGTTCAGATTGTGGTTGCATGGCTATGATCTCCATTCACATCCTGGCTGCTCCTATAAGGGTTGTATCTAATCAGAAGCCACCACACACCCAAGGAGTTCTTTGTTGATGGGCTTGGGGTTTGGGGAGTTGGATCGCTCTCTTCTCTCTCTCTCTCTCTCTCTCTCTCTCTCTCTCTCTCTCTCTCTCTCTCTCCTCCCCCTCCCTCTCCCTCCCTCTCTCTGTCTGTCTCTGTCTCTGTCTCTCTGTCTCTCTCTCTCTCTTCTGTCTGTGTGTGTATATATCACTGTCTCTGTCTCTCTTTGTCGTGTGTGTGTGTGTGTGTGTGTGTGTGTATGTTTGTGTGTGGGGTGTGTGTATGTTTGTGTGTGGGGTGTGTATGTGTGTATGTGTGTGTTGTGTGGGTGGGTGGGTGTAGGTGTGTGTGTAGGTGGGGGCTGAGGGAGTGCTTGCATATATGTATCACTTACATGCCTGGTAATCATGGAGGTAAGAAAAAGGTATTGTATCCCATAGAACTTAAGTCTTCATGTGAGTGCTGAGAATCAAACTCTCCGCCCCTGTGAGTGGGGAGTGTGTGTGTGTGTGTGTGTGTGCAGGCAGTTGCACATGTGTCTATGCTTGTTCCTATATGTATTTGGTGCACATATGTGAGAGTCTATTTGCCCAATGTTAATGTTAGGTGTGTGCCTCTATCATTCTCAACCATACGTATGGAAGCAAGGTCTGTCTCTCATGGTATTATGGTTAGTCTGTCTAGGCAGCTTGCAATGGGGATTCCCTGTCTTGATCTACTGAATTGAGTGAGCCATCTTCACAGACCCCAAACATTTTAGTTTATGATCCCATTTCTTTACTTTCAATATCAGCAAGCTTGAAGTGAGTTTTGTATCACCTCTCTTGCCTTTCTACTCTACTTTTAAGGGTTAGTATAAATATATTGGACCTCAACCCTAAAGCTTAATCAGTTTGGCAAACTCCTCTTGCTATGTTAAGATAATATTTAGCAGTTTCCAGTAATTGGAGCTTGGAAATCTTTGGGATATATTGTTATGCCTGCTAATACTCAAGCCACAGAACCAGCTACTCCACACACCAACTTAACCCTTGAAAGTTTGGGCTATAAGAGACGACCTCCCTTTTTGCTGACATCTGGAGTCAGGTTTTTTTCACTTGTAACTAACCAATATTAGGACTAATCCAGATTTCTTTAAACAGTGTGTTTATTTATGTCCCAAAGATACAGGGGTTCAAAAGCATGGTCTAGAAAATATTACCCACACCTCCCACCAATTCCATGTTTTCAAAGAGAAAACCAAGACCCAGGGGGGAAAAGTAGTTGCTCCAGTGCCCAAGCTAATGTATTTCAAAAGCCACCACTGATCTCCAAATGATAAGCCCTCACAGCTTTTGTCAATAGATGACTTCCCTGTTGTTTTAAATAACCCCTCCCCCAGAGCAACCATTACAGAAGAATCTAGTCATTCAAGGCTTCTGTAGAAACCTGCCCAGGTTTCATCTGGATTTTCGGTCTTACGTAACTGTTGTTCTTCTATCTGAGGCAAGTCGTTCTAGTACTCCTCCACTGCAGTAGACCTTTCTTGGCATTATTCATGCTTAGCAAAAGTGTTAGTTGGCAATAAATGCAATAAAATAGACGTTTGCTAAGTAAAGCAAACTACCACATAGTTCTTAAACTTTCATAAGTCTCTATAAGTTTCTAGTGTTCTTTTTAAAGAAATGTTAAAAATCTCTAACAACAATATTGTCATCTCCCTGTAGACAAGTGTCTGTTACTGTTTTAGTTCCTGACAACCTGGGCCAGGGTGACCTTGTTCACTGCCTCAGAAGGAAACACATCCTCTTTCCTGGCAAGTATGAAGGAACACATACTGTAGAAGGGTTTCTAATTTCTGCTGCTGAGAACAGCTTAGTCTCATAAAGCCATTCAAGAGGTTTTCGTGATGTTCGATTCTATTCCTATGATGAATAGATTAAAGAAATGAAGCAACGGTAATATTAAACACCTTTAGAAATTTTGGTGTCAAAGTCTTTGTTAAACTGTTTACTTGCAAATTTTACTTTATAACTTTTATTAATGAAAATCTTTTTGAGATAAGGGTAGTAGTTTGTTTTTCTCCTTGACATTCATATTGCTACCTTAAATGTATTTTGGTGCTGAATTCTCTTCTCTGGTGGCCAACTTGGAAGTGCAAATTCTCATTTTCATCTTTCCTATTCTTTACAGGATGGTTTTGAATGGTGTCTTTAGACCAGAGTCTCACCGTGACATAGAAACCAATAAGAACTCCTTCAGACCCATCAATTCTCCTTCCCTAGTCCCTACTTCCAAGACAGAACTCTCCTTTGGATTACACCTCTTTCTTTTTTCTATCTACCCAGAAGAGTTTCCTCAATTCCAAACCATCACGGGTTTTACTGGAGATAAAGATTATGTGCAGACATCATTATTGATATTTGTTTTTTTCTGGTAT